>NW_020455676.1:84255-151445 GCF_003342845.1 Nothoprocta perdicaria | reverse complement strand
TGATTTTCTTTTCTCCTATTTTTTGATGTTGAGCTGGGAACGGAAAGTGTCTTGTCCCAGTGGATGGAAATGGCCATGATCTTGGGTCAGGCTTCACTCTGGGCAAGGAGAGGGCTGAAAGAGCAGGCTGGAAGAAAACTTCCTCTGTCTCTGGGATGAAAGGGGAGGTTTATATGAGCTCAGGGCATCCGTGGGCCCTGGGCACCCCAACTCATGTGCACATATACCCTGGGAAGGGAGGAGAGGTCCCTGCGTGCATGGCCAGCTGTGTGGGTGGGAGCGTCCCACCACACTCACCTGCTTTTACTCTCCCTGGAGGTCATCTCTGGATGTCAACAGGCCACGATGCGCTGATCTGCCCACTGTCCTTTACCTGGGATTAGGTGGCGTGAATTTGCTTGGTCCTTGCCGCTTGGAGACAGCTCCTGGTTGGGCTCCTTCCTGCATTTGTTTGCACAGTGGGGGCTGTGTTGTTGCAACCCAGGGCTGCTTGGGTGACCATAGAGGTTTTAGCATTCCCTCCCCCACCGTGCTTTATTTTTTCCACCTCATCCTTTGAGGCTGGAGGGTGATGGAAGGAAAGCCACGTCTTGCTTCCCGGTCGGAAGCTGCCCAGATGCCGTCTGGATAGGAACCCTCCCACCTGTGGCCACAGAAGAACAGACGAGGGCAGGAAGGGCCGCRGAAGGTGTTTTGCTCGGTGGTTCGCCCGCCTTGCGAGCTGCTGCTTGGCGAGGAAGTGCCCTCTTTGTTTCTGGCGGCGCGTTGGAAGCTGCCCTGCCTCGGGAAGCACGGGCCCTTCCGGTGCTCCGCTGGCAGCCCGCCTGTGGATTGTTACGGAGCTGAATGGGTGGCAGGGGTTGTTATTCCGGGGATTGGAGCAGCACGGCTGGAAAACTTTCACGTCCTCTTGGGCTTGCCTGGGGAAGAGGAAAAGGGGGCCGGAAGGTGCCGCGGGAGGAGGCTGGGAGGGGAGGGTCTCTGTTGGAGAGGCTGTAGTCCTACCGCAGCAGCTCCTGCTCCTCACTCCCAGTGTTCCAGCACTGACTGAAACCGACAATGAACCATTTTATTCTGCTTCCCTGCCACCTTCTGGCCCTTGCCTGGTGGGTCAGAGCCAAAGGKTTAGTGCAGGGCAGGAGCTGTGAATCCTGGCGAAGCTTGGGTCAGGGAAGCCCGGGATGACTCCGCTTCCTGGGAATGCTGCACCCCAGCAGCCTCAGACTTCGGACCAGGCTTCTGTGGGGCCACGGCCTCCATGGACGTTTGCAGGGGCTGGAATGAATGCGTTGGAGCGAGCGGCTCTTTGCTGCCTCTGTTCTGGGAGCCGGAGGAGCTCGAGGCTGCAAGACTTGGGTGTTCCTCATCCACATCCTCCCGTTCACCCCGGGTCTCTCCGTGGACGGGTTGGGATGCCTTTCCCAGGTGTGCACGTCGCTGGCTGTAGGTGGCAGGCGCTGGAGGAGCCAGCTGTCCCAAACCTCCCGCTGTTTCGGGAAGCCATACGGCAAGGCAAGTCGTGGAGCCAGCGCGTGACTTGGGTCTTTTATCTCCACCCTGCCTTTAGTTAGCAGATAAACCAGTTTTATCACCCCACTGTGCTCCTGTGCCCTACAGAGGTTAAACACTCATTCCTGTTTCTCTCAACTGCTCTGGGTCTCCAGGAGAGGACTTAGGGGTCTCCACTTCCCCTTAGTCCTTTGCCTTAGCGGGGCGGGTGCTCTAGGGATGGGGGCTGCAGATCTATGGGCTCAGCCGCTTTTTTTACCATCAAGCTTGCTGGGCAGTAGTTTCTCTAATGCCTGCCTCTAGCTCATCAGCAGTGACACATGGGCACCCTCCACTGAGGCATGTGGCACCCAAGTGTGATCTTCTGTGCTTGGTTGGTAGCTCTGAGAGCAATGGGTCAGTCAAAGTCCTGGCCTGCTTGGAAAAGCACGCAGTAGCTACGTAGCAGAGGGGTCATGGCCGTGCTGACCCAGCAGATGACATAGACCCTCTTTAGCTGGGTCTTGGTGAGGCATTGGGCCGAGCCTGGTCCACTGTCTATGTTGGTGCAGACTTTGGAGCTAGTGTTGGCATAACATAGCTTGATTTCCTCCTTCCAACCTGGCATCTGGCTCCGGGGCTGGATTTGTGGTGGTGCTAATCGTTTTTGGCATCCATCTGCAAGACCTTCACATCACCCCCTGTGTCCCAGCCCCTCTGTTCCCGTCTGTCCGCGRATATGGTAGGAAGAAGAGCACAGCTTTCCAGGCAATTACCAGAGGCCTGCTCATTAGCCAAATGAGGCCATTTGAGAGGGAAATCAAAGTAGGAGACTAATTGCAGACTGTGGCATGGTTTTCCTCCTGGGGCTTGTCACCCAGGCGCTGGTGCTCTGCTGTTGGGAGCATTGTTCCTGGAGCAGGTGAGGAGCTGACAGCAAGAGCCTGGCCCTGCTGAGCTTGTGCAAAAATAACCTCTGCTCCTTGTGGTCCAGAGTTAGACAGGAAACGATGTGGCACAAAGAGTGCTGCAGTCTGCTTGGATTTGTCCAGCTGTTYATCTTGCTGTTGTTGCGGCTGCATCAAAGAGGCTGGTTAGCGATCTCCCTCATCCAAGCCTTGTGTCTCAGGGTTTTGGCCACTTTGCAGCTTCTTCTTAGGGCAGGCCAGTCCCAAGCTGGCATTAATCCAGGGCTCTGGAGTGTCATCCAGAGCCCTGCGCTCTTCCCAGGCRTTGAGCCTGGGCCACCTCACCATGCTGTACCTGCTGCCCATGTCTGGCTGGGCTTCTGCAAAGCTCATACTGCCAAACTGGAGCAAAATGTCACAAAAGCTCTTCCTAGAACCTGGCATGAAGGAGTGATCTGTGCTCTGCCCCAGGATTCCTCCCTCTGACCATCCTTTGCCCTKTAGCTGTGGTCTTCTTGCAGCTGCCGAGGTGTTAGCTGTAGCCATCATGCACCCAGGCGAGGGAAAACCATCCCTTGCTTCCCTCTCCTTTGAAGGCAGGTGCTTAACTTGACTAATCAGCCTGGGATTATGCTGTCAGCATTAATGAGGTACTAAAGTGCTTCTGTTAAATAAGGATTTAAAAAGAAAGAATACCTTGCCTGCAGCCAACATGACATAATGTGTAGATTGAAAGCTGTTTCCAGATGAGGCTTTGAGCCTTCTTGGCTTTGAGTGATACGGGGTGCTTGGTGTGGACCGGCTGGACTCGCTGTATCCACAGCAGGCTCGACAGGTGATTGGATTTGGACATGTGGTTCCCTGGCTGGTTTCATCCCGTTGACTGTTGGTGTTGAAGACAGAGTGGGTTGACCTCGTAGTGCATGGAGTTGTAGCTGTTATGCCRTGAGCTATGAGGGAAATGCAAAACCCTGGGCTTGTGGGGTGAGTGAGTTGGGACAAGCTTTGAGGTGGTGCTGGTGGGGAAGGAGCTGAGTGTGAGCTTGGAATTCCCTTGGGAAGTGACAGCAAAACAAACATAGCAGCAAAAGCCTGTTATGTGGTGAGAACAATCACAGAGGAGCGGTCTTATGGGATGAGAGGGAGGTAGCCTCGACTTGTTCTTCCCCTGGAGCAGCAGTTTTTGCTCATGGGCCCYGGGGTGGTGGAGGCGATGGGGAAGATCGAGTCCCATTCATGCCTAGTGGGGAGACATCTCTAAGCTGCTTTCTTGGCCACAGCAGCCAGTGAGGAGCCCAGAGCTGGGGAGCAGCTATGCATCCTGTTAATTGAGTCCTGCGTGGGCACGGGTAGAAGAGAACAAACACATGCRGTGATGAGAGCAGGCTGATTTTATAGTCCCTGTCCTGGTGCTTACCACTGGCCACTGCAATGTTAAGCAGATGTTTTACGCAACCACTACGGGTGATCACCTTGAGCTATTTGGCTGTCAGGTCCCTGGAAACAGCCTGTCATGGGGTTAKTGAGCACCTGCTTGCAGCACTGGGACTTGATGTCTGCTCCTGCCTGGCTGGTGTCCTGCTAGCAAGGCTGCTGTGTGGCTACGTTTTGCTTTCAGAGAGCATCTTTGGCCTTCCCTATTGCATGATTTGAGTGCTAGTCTCTAGCAAATGAGTGCGGTTCTTGTGTAGAGTGGGATCTCCTCCTTGCTGCCTTCACCGGCGTTGTCTGCGAGTCCGGAGGGTGGAAGGGGAGAAGATGCTGAGGCTGCTTTCTCCGAGCCCCCAGAGCCAGGCATGGCCTTGCTTTGGGGATGTTGGAGCCACGAGGTCTGCTGCATGCTCACCAACACCAGCTGGGGCTAATTTCATAGTCTAGGGTCTCTTGGGCTTTTGTGATTTTGGAGTCAATTGTGCTCTAAAAGTGCTCTACAGATGAGCTTCATACTGAGCATTGCTTCATTTGTGGCCCTTAGCAGCCCGCCGTGCTCCTGAAAGCAGCCTACCCTGATTTGCAAAGGTTTGCTTTTTTGCACAGCTCTGGTTCCCTGCAGAAAAGCTTTTTCTGAAGGAGACAGCCTTTAAAACCTGGGGGAGGCTCTGGGTGGAAAGAAAGAAATCTGATCCGTCTTTCCAAACCCAATGCAATATTTTTTCCTTCGGGTCAAGCCTGTGAGATTCCAGCCAAATAGTATATTTTGGGCGAAATGAAAAACACGTGTCATCCAAGAGTCCCATAATGGGAGGAAGATGCTACAGATGTTCCGTGGGTCCTGCTGGAGGGCCTGCAGAGCATTTGCAGACATCGTTCAGCCTCTTGCCTGGTGCAAGGGGGAGGCTGTGGGCAAATGTGGTGGCACAGCCCCATAACCATTCCGAAGGCAAAGGTACTAAGCAGAGGTGCTCTGCAAACCTGTAGGAAGCTGTTATTTGTGCTCAGAACAGGTCATGGGAGCAACATGACTTGCTGGCAACAGATGACTGGTACCAGATGCTGGTGMAGGTGGGGATGGCAGGAGGGAGCAGGGGCCCTGGTGAGGTGCATATGGGCCTCCCTGCAGCRTGTGAAACTGCTGGTGTGCTTAGGTGAGCACCTATCTCCAGAACTTGTGGTGGAGGAGGAGGAGAAATGCCTGTCGTTCCTCCAGTTTCATGGCAAGTCCGTGGGCCAAGCAAAGCTGATGTGAGGTTTAAGCATGGAGAGAACTGACAGGAAGAGTTGATTACATCCTTCCCAAGGATCCTGTCCCTGGCGGAGGTTTCATTGCCTGAAGCTTTGGGCTTTGTCTGGGAAGAGAATGCGAAAGACCTGGCTGGTTATTTTCACAGAATTATTTCAGTGGTAGCTTGTGACTTGGTGCTCGAGAGCTCAATTACAGCTAAACATCTTGTTCAAGGCAGGTTTCCATGCTAGCTGTGAAGCTTTCCCCACACAACGGGAGTTAGGATGGCTGTCGTGTAGTGTCCCATGAGTTGGCTGTCAGAATGGACCTCCAAACGTCTCCAGGGCAGGGCTCCGCTCTGGGGGCACTAGGCTCCTTGGGGTTGCGGGCAGGATGGAGATGTGGAGGCAGCCTCTGTGCTCACACTGCATAGATCTGTGCGTCTCCCAAAGCATCAGGTGCTGTGGTAAGGGCAGCATGTGGGCAATCCTTGGCAGAGCAGGGGCAGRATGTTCAGAGGATTTGAAGAGCTGTGTTGAGCTGTTGGCCTGCAGACTTGCTGCATGGACATGGGTTGTCTCGGGCCCCAGGCAAAGGAGACTTGCTCAACCCACAGTATTGAAAAGCTCTGTAAAGGCTGCCCTTGTGTAGAAGGGGTGTGGGTGCCACGTCAAGGACTGAGTTAATGTGGGCACCAGAGCGGGAGTCATTGCCTGAAAATGAGGAGTCATTGCAACAGCTCCTGTGAAGGCCAGGGGATGTGATCCTTGCTGCTGGCATGTCTTTGGGGGACAGCAGAAACTCTTGGAATCGTAGAATCATTATGATTGGAAAAGACCTTTCGGATCACTGAGTACAGACATATACTGTTCAACACTATACCTGCTAAACCATGTCCCTAGGTCCCTAAGCCTCATCTACGTGTTTCTTGAACACTGCCATCCATGGACAGTGACTCCACCACATCCCTGGGCAGCCTGTTGCGAAGCTTGRCTATTCCTTCCCTATGGAAATTCTTGCTAAGGTCTAACCTGAACCTCCCCGGGCACAACTTSAGGCCATTGCCTCTAGTGCTAACCAGAGTTGTTCTGGAGAAGAGATGGACCCCTGCCTCACTACAACTGCCTTTAAGGGAGCTCTAGGGTGGGGTAAGGTTTCCCCTGACTTTCTTCCTCTCCGCACTAAATAACCCCCACTAAATAATCCCATCTCCCTCAGCTACTCCTCAGAAGGTCTCTGCTCCACATCCTTCATCAGCTTCTCTGCCTTTCTTGATCTTGGGCACATCTTGACGTTAGTTTTCCAGGGACAGCAGGAAGGGCAGCAGACCTGCCTCCAAAGGATGAGTGCTGAACCACTGGATTTTGCCTTCCAGCCGCTATTGGCCCTGGTGATTTATTGAGCTCCTTCCTGGCTAGTATGTGACATGTACTGCAGTGCCAAGGATTGCATCTCCAGAGCTGGAAATGTGCATCTTCCCTAAGGAGATCCATCTCTCTGCCCTTTGCCCATTTAATTCATTCCTGGATTTGTTTCCTGACCCTCCTGGAGAAGCAGGAAAGGTAGGAACAAGTTTCCGTAGCCTGGTGTCAGGGAAATAGAGAGCTCTTTCCAGTGAATCTGTGGGAGCTGATGTCTTGCGTGAACATAAGAACTGACTCATATCTTCGCACTGGTGCAGCTGATATCTTGCCTGATAGGTGCTGACTTCTTCCTTTGCTGGTGCTTGGAGCTGTATGCGTGGTTGAACCATAGCAAGAGCGGAGACGCTGTGGGAAGGTGCAAACCTCAATGGAGTCTGCCAAGATTGATTCGTTTCTGCTCCGTAGCCCTTCCAGCACTGTAGTAAATGGAGGAGAGATGCTAACTTGTGGGAGGGACAGGTCTTTTGGCACTTAAAAAAGCCATGTGGAGGGTTTTTCCTGGAGTACAAAGGGAAAAAAAAAAAAGTAGGGAGCAAATACTCAAGCAAATGAGAATTGCGAGGGAAGCCACTAAGCAGTCCAAGACCCTGCAAGGGCAGGTTTGCAAGGGAAATGACCTTACCTCTGCAATTTGCTTAGAGTGCTGCCTTGCAGGTCTGGTGCTGGCAGCTGTGTCCCTGGCGCTCGGTCTGAGCAGGAAAGGTGCAGGTGAGAGTCCGTGACGAGGCTGTTGCGCAGGAGGAAACGCTTTGCGCGTCCCTGCGCTTAAGGGAGAAGCATCTGGCAGAGCTTGCGACTGAGGTGAGGATACACGAGGAAGCAGGGCGCTAACTTGCTCCTGGTTTCACCCCAGGCCTGTGCAGGCCCTGAGCTGGACTTGCTAGCACGGACCACAGATGCCAGCGCAGCAGTCCTGGATTAGCACGCAGCAGGAATCCACAGCTCTGAGCTTCTACCCACTCTGGTGCCTTAGGGATGCGGGTTTCCACACTCTTTCCTATTTGAATTTGGCCTTGTGCTTTGGTGGTACATTAAAAAAAAAAAAAAAAAATCTGCCATTCAGACATTCTTGAGTGATTTTTGCTTTTGTTCCGCTGGTGGATGAGTTGGGCGGAGAGCGGCCGCGGGCTGCAGCAGGCCAGGGAGCAGAGCTGCGAGCTGGGGTTGGAGGCGGTTCAGGAGAGACGCTGCTGCTCAGCTTTGAGGTTTTGCAGCTCAACTTGGGGGCACCGGGAGGAGGAGAAGTGCAAGCTTGGGGGTGGCTTGGTGGCGAGCTCCATAGTTTAACTGTTTCCACTCCCTGACAGCTGGATGGGCTTTCTAGGAGCAACGTAAGATGTGCTCCAATGCATCTCATACTGGCTTCACTTAGTTTTTAGCTTTGATTTTATAAATCCATCCCGTACAGCTCTTTTAAGGACTGAATATCTCAATGGGAATGATCAACCAATCACTTGGACATGGAGCTTTCCCAGCTGGGCAGTGTGAGCACCACAAAGTGTGGCCCCGCTGCTGTTGTGTTGCAGGCATCCCAAGAATGCCTGTGTGGGACTGGTTTCTCCCACGCGCAGGAAAGCCTCCGCCAGTCAAGGTGGTGGGTACTGCCTGGTAGCTCTACTGGCTCATTGCAGCACCCTTTCTGCTCCCCAGTTCTGACCTGAGGTGCTCCAGAGCATTAGTTTTTGTCTTCTTGGGTTTCTTGGCTCACCGAGTGGTTGGAGATGTTTGAGAGGGTCCATCACCGAGACTGGTGATGGTGTGGGCAGTGCAGGAGCCCTGTATGGTCCTGGCTACTCCTCGCTACGGAACGGGCTGGCATGATCCCATCTTCCTGGGGGGACTGTCCCGTTTTGCTGACAGCCCTGTAGCTCCATGACCATACTCCAGAGCAGAACCTTTTTATTGAAACTGGATGCTTCCTTTGGTTTCTGGGGAAAACACCAAGGCTGAATTTGGTCTTATACTAAGCAGGGCATTGCTGTGGCTTGATTTGGGTATTTTAAAGTGTCTTGGAGCTCTGCAGCTCTATGAGAAACTCATCTGTGGCTGGGACATCCCAGGAATTGCCTAGCAAAGAGGTGCTCCCATGGTGCAAGGCTTCGTCTAAGGCCTAGCTAGGATGAGGTATGGGGCTGTGTTGATTATGGTTGCTGTTTCTTTTTTACGTGATCAAAAACTCATCTTGGAATTGAGTAAAGATTCTCCTGCAGATTGCCTATTGTGGAAACTGTGCTGTGCCTGGAGCAGAGAAGTAGCGATAAATGTAGACATATAGAGTCTCTATAGCCTTAATATAGTCCTAACCTCAGCAAACTCTAAATGTTGGGTGTGACAGAGACTGGCCCTCTCCCTTTGGTGGCAGAAAGACCTAAAAAAGGGGCTTGTGCAAGGGAACAACTGCCTTGACTAGCTGTGGCCTCGTGATGTGCGTTGCCTCTCAGTGTTGCTTGCTTTGGCTCCAGCTTTGTGGGCAAGGTGGGCTTGGGTCTCTTAAGCCCAGCTTCAATATCTTCTACCCTGTGGATGAGCAGCAGTGACACCAGCTGCTGATGGATGGCTGTACCTGAAGGAAGCCCAGGTCCTTGAAGTATTAGAGACCAAAGCAAACTATTGAAGAGGCAATCAGCAATCTGCTAGATCCATCTTGGCTGTGCTCCACGCTTTGAGGCCAAGGAGTTCCTTGAAGTCCTCTTCCCAAATCAGCTGCAGGCTGAGCGATGCCCTGGTTGGTTCCTGTGGGTTGGAGAGGTCCGTAAGTGACTCACGGGCATGGCTTGGATGGAGTTGGTGTGGCTGCCCCACAGGCATTGGTACAAGGCACTTGCTCCTTGCCCCATGTGCTCTAAGCCCCATTTGCTGCCATTGCCTTGGTGGTTCTCCGCTGCCTTTTCCCTGCTGGGGCTTCTCAGCTGAAATACCAGGCTCTGTTTTTGCAGGTTTAATTTTAGCATAATCTTCATTTTTGTGCTCCTCTGTAATCTCCCTTTCCCGCTCTGTGGCCTGGGACGCGGCAGCCCTGCCATTAGCTGCTTGGGGCCCTCTTTAAGGGCAGCTCGGAGCTCGCCCTGAGCAAGGGCTGGGAGGCTGGCGGGGTGCGTGGCAGCACCGGGACCCATCGTTTGTGGCGGCTGGGGACACAGCGTGTGGGGCAGGCTGGCGGCAGCGCTGCGCCCTGAGCAAACCGGGCACCGGCACTCTTGTCTCCTCCGGGCTCCCACGGGTGCAGATGGACCTTGGGGCATCGCCAGCCCCTCCAGCCTGGCTCTTGGGGAGACAAGGGCTCTTGGAAGGACCCCTCGGAGCGGGGAAAATGCCAGTGGAAGAGATCCCGACAGGCAGAGCGCCCACGGGATGCAGCAAGGCCACCCCTGCCCCGCGCGCAGCGAGCACAGATGTTTGCTCAGCTCAGCGGCGATGCCAAAGGAGCCTGGAGATGGGGGCCCGGCTTGGTGCTGTGCCCATCTCCACGCTCTGCCCAGTGTGCGGGTGGCGATGGGTTGGCAGAGCCAGGCTGGCCTATGTTGCTGCGGGATTTGATCCAGGTTTTGGCTCCAGCCTGGGGGCCAGGAGCACCTGCCCCCGATGGAAAGTTGGCTGGGAACSTGCGGATCCCTAGGTGAGAACGGTTTCATTGGGCCAGGAGAGGAGAGGTTGCTGTGCCCAGGCAGTGGCACTGTCCTGGTCCGGAGGCTCGGAGAACCACCTTGCTCTCGATCACAGCCCCGAAGCCTCCGTATTTGGGATGATGACCACTCTGGGCAGCCCCCGGCATGGGGCTCCATCCTCTCTTGTTGCCTGCATCCTTGGGGCTTATGCTGCAGTTCCCAAAGCGCAGCTCAGGTGGGACGATGTTATACGGCATCCGAGGTTATAAGGCAATTTATCTGTGACGCTCCTTGCCCAGCAAGGGGACACGCTGTCCCTCCCAGTTCCCCTTTGAGCTTCCTTTTTTTTTTTTTTTTTTTTTTTTTTTTTTTTTTTTTTTTTTTTTTTTTTTTTTTTTTTGTATTTCAGACACAGAGGCCAGGATGGCTTAACCCTTTCCCGTTTGCAGCTCAATGGGAGGGAGAAACCCTCAGGGAGCGAGGGCTGCGTGTTACCTGGCCCAGAGTTGAGGTCCAGACGCTTTCTGAACCCAGACCGGTCTATGCGCAAGACCAGCTAGCCAAGCTCGTGGGAGAGCCGTCAGAGCCAGGACTGCTGCGATGCCGACGCTGCAGCATCTGCTGGAGTGGAGGAAGGGGCGTCTCCCCTCGCGGGCTCCAGCATTTTACAAGAACTTTGCCATTTAAAAAGAAATCTGTGGGTGGCTTCTACCGTAGGGAGCAATTCAAGTCCTTTGGAGGAGGTGACGGGGCTCCTTCCCAGTTTTCCCGGGAATGCTCTGCTTCAGGCCCCTTTGTGCAAGCAGGGTCCGGGCAGGCAGATCATCACCATTGGCAGTGGTGGGGGGAAGCCCGGGCATCTTGGCACGTGGTGGGAGCATAAAGTGGCATCTGTCGCTGAGCCCTAAGGAAGCAGGAGGAGCTGGAAGCCAGGGCTCATTTTCCTGCTCACTGGCTGTAGCGCTCTGCATGCCACCCCATGAAGCAATGCTTGAAGGCAGCGTTGCAGGCGATGCCCTACCCGTTATTGCAGCGCAGGCAGACGTCCCCACAGGGGCCAACACGGCTTCTCTGAATCACTTGTGGCCGCTCCTCGAAGTCACCCTGGGACCCAAGCAGATGACCCTGCACAAGGGCTGGAACCCTCTCCCTGGGAAAGGGGCCGTGGGATTTAATGCCGTGGCCCCAAACTGCAGTCATGGTGCCTTCGTCTCTAGGAATTTGGCTTGGGGGGCTGTTGCTGGAAGCAGATGTTTGGGCATGGCAAGGCTGGGCTTAGGCAGCCTATTCTTTAGGAGCTGGACCTGCCACTTAGAAGATTGACCTAATTATATGTCCCGCTTGATCACTGGTGAATCTGTGCTGACGCGGCTCGCATCAGGGCAGCCCCGAAAGCGGGCTCTTTTCGGCCGCATGTGATCCCTGTCGAGGCTGCAGCAGTGGGGCCAGTGCCTCCATCCTGCACAGAGCCGCGCTGGAGCCGGCAGCTCTCAAAGCTCTGTGGCCAGGGCACGTTGTGGCCCTGCGTGCTGGGTGCCCAGGGGATGCCCTGCGGGCGCAGTCCTCCCGGTGGTCTGGTGCCGCCGCGTTCCCGCGGGGCCGGCTTTGCGGCCGTGCCGTGCCGTGAGYGCTGCCACCTCTGCGCTGACCCTCAGCAGCGCGAGAGCCGGCTCCTTTGATCCCCAGCGGGCTGCATGGCCCAGTCACCGCGGGCCCCGCTGGCTTGCATTAAAAGGCTGCTCCATTTTCTCAAAGGAAAATTCCTGGCTTGCTGCCCTGCTTGCGATGGAGCAGGTATCCTGTTACCCCTCTTCTCCGGCACTATTGCAAGATCATCCAAAAGCTCACTTTTCCCTGTGTGTTTCTTTGACATTCCTTGCTGTCTGGATAAAGCTTAGGACAGGCTTGGGGCTTAGGACAGGCTTGGGGTAGCCCTGGCCGGGGAAGATAGGTTGGCTCTGCTCTGTCCCTTGTCTCAGTGACAGCAGAGCATTTGCCAGCCGTCTTTGGAGGGTCCTCCGGCCCTCTTGCCATAGACCATGGTGGTGTGGCTGGTTTGAGCTGACGATGACACATGTTGCTGGCAAGAAAACACTGTAAGCGGATGGAGAGGAGGGGAAAACCTGCCTGGATTTCCTCCCTGCACTAGGGAAATAGGAAGAGCGGCTGGGAATGTGCCACAGCTCGGTACGCCGAGCTCCAGCAGTTCCTGGGGAGGGCAGAGCCATGATTGCGAGAGCTTTCCGTGCGTCAGCAGGAGGCCCGGCAGGCATGGGTCAGGCTTTGCAGAGAGGAGCCGGCCCCTGGCAGAACTGTGCCTTGCCTTTGGAGGACAGCATCGTTAGGAGCTCTCTCCTCAGCAGCTCTTCCCCGTTTCTGCCCCGCTGGGTGCGCAGGGACAGCGGGGTGCCCGCTAGAGCATCTGCTGACCCTTGTCCTCTCCTGGCGGGAGGCAGTGGTGGCACCTTGCTGGGAGGAGCGATGGTCAGCTCAAGGCACCGTGGATGGAGCGCGGGGCTCCAGCTGCCTCCATGCCCCACAGGGCAGCATCTGCAGGAGCCCCTCTGCTCGTTAAAAACCCCTCTGACCGGTGCCAGGCCCACTCAGCGCCGTGCCGCGGTGCTGCTCGCTGGCGCTGGATGCGAGATGGTACCTGTCCTTGACGAGGGGGACAGCAGGGTCTGGGCGCCTGTCTGGGCTGATCTGGGGGGGTCTGCGCCTGGGGTCACACCGGGGGAGCCCCGGCTTCAAGCTGCCGCTCACTGCTCRTGTGTCTCGGTTCTCCACAGGTGCCGGTGAGTCCGGGAAGAGCACCATCGTCAAACAGATGAAGTGAGTAAGCCTGGGATCTCTGCCCCTTTGCACCCTCCCTGCTGCCGAGTTCTCTGCAGGGGTTGGGGACACTCTGGGGTGACAGGAAAACTGGGCTGCCTGCTACCCCATAGGCATGTGAGGGAAAACGCCCGTGGGAAAAGGCTGGTGCTGCCAGCACAGTGTTAGAAGCACATCCACAGCCCAGCTGGAGGTGCCACGTGCTTTCCTAATCACCACAGAATCACAGAATGGTTGAGGTTGGAAGGGACCTCTAGATATCACCTAGTCCAACCCCGTTCTCCAGCAGGGACACCCAGAGCATGTGGCACAGGGTGGCATCCAGGTGGATTTTGCAGACATCCAGAGAAGGAGACTCCACAACCTCCCTGGGAAGCCTGTTCCAAGGCTCTGTCACCCTCACAGTGAAGAAGTTTTTCCTCACATGGAGATGGAACTGCCTGGGTTTCAACTTGTATCCCTTGCCCCTTGTCCTGTCACTGGCCACCACTGAGAACAGCTCGGCCCCTTCCTCTCTCCATTCCCCCTTCATGTACTTATACATGTTAATCAGATCCCCTCTCAGCCTTCCCTTCTCCAAGCTAAACAGGCCCAACTCACTCAGTCTCTCCTCATACGAGAGATGCTCCATTCCCTTCATCATCTTTATTGTCCTCCGCTGGACCCTCTCTAGAAGCTCCACGTCCTTCTTGCACTGGGGAGCCCAGAACTGCCCTCAGTGCTCCAGGTTTGGTCTCACCAGAGCTGAGCAGAGGGGCAGAATCCCCCCCACTGCCCTGCTGGCAATGTCCTCCTGATGCAGCCAGGAGCCCATTGGCCCTCTTGGCCACGAGGGCACACTGCTCACTCATGGTTAACTTGGTGTCAACGAGGACTCCCAGGTCCCTCTCTGCGGGGCTGCTCTCCAGCAGGTCGACCCCTAATCTGTCCTGGTGCCTGGGGTTGTTCCTCCCCAGTTGTAGGACTCTGCATGTGGACCACATGGAAGACCCAASCAGGCAGACAGATCGAGCATCCAGGACACCCCATCTCCTTGGCTCAGCCATGTGGAGAGGTGGTCATGTCCCTCTGGATCATCCCTGCAGAGGACTGGCCGCATTGGGACTGAGCTTGGGGAGGTCGAGGTTGCAGCCACTTGGGCCCAGGGGCAGAGGCAGGCTTGGATCACCCTCCTGGGCCAATCCAGTTTGGCATCTCTTGGGTTTCAGCTAAGCTTCTGCTAGATACCGCTTGTGGAAGGGGTATTTCCAACCATGTTGCAGTCACCCATGGACGACAGCATCCGTGGCAGGGACCTCTTTTGGCAGAGCTGCTGTCATTCCTTCCCAGGGCAGCCATCCCTTGATCCCAGTCATGTCATGGTCTGCAGAGCCGAATTCCTGAGAGAGGGTTGTTGTGAGCAAACGAGATGGCCAAGCCATCCCCSTGGAGAGAACCAAAACCTCGAAATCCCTGTTACTTCTATTCAAGATGTCCCCAAGTAACCTTGCCACCCAACTATAGATGCTGCATTAATGCAGGCTGGGGGCRGTATCCAGCCCTTGGCTGCTTGGGCAAGCAGGCCTTTCCAGCAGCCGACGGCAAACTGCCGGTCAATGCAAGCCAATGAAATATTCAGGCATGGAAGGTGACCTCAGTGGCTCGGATGCCTGTGGTTACAGCGGCCACAGGGAGCTGCTGTGAAAACAAATACCTTGTGCTCTGAGACGGGGCAGGAGGATCAGGCCAGGGCCGCCTGGCACCGGAGCGTGGCTCCAGCTTTCTGGGGGCATTTGAACTCCATGCCTGTGAAGTTGATCTGACCCAGGCCACCTTGATGAGCTTTTGGGGTGTGTTTTTGTTTGTGTTGTTGACTACCTGCTCTCATTTAGCCCTGGGTTGCCCAGATCTAGCTGTGCCAGCAAAGTTAGTGGGGCTAGGACATCCTGGAGAGACCCTCGTGCCTCTACTAGCTCCAAGCCCAGAGGTTTCCAAGTGCTTTTGAATCCCATATGTCCCTTGAGCAGGCCCAGTTGGCAGTCATGGGGTGATTTCTATCCMTCCAGCTGTCCCTGGCACATCTGGAGCTGCCTTTTCCTGAAGTTCTGGCTGAGGAGGTAGCAGCTGGTAGGATGTGCCAGTGCCTAGTAAGCATCCTCCTCTTCACAACAGAGGAGGAAGATGCTCCTCACCACCTTTTCCTGACAAGCTTTACAGCTTCTTGCTGTGTTCYGTTGTTTACCTGCCCTAAAGTAAATTCCTTTAATGGGAAGGACTCAGACCCATAGTCCTGGGCAGCAACAGGCCACGCAAGCCCCTGAAACAGCAGCCAGCTCCTGTATTTGTGCACTGCTGAGCAGATCTGTGCCCTCCTGCTCCCCATGATGCCTGCAGCCAATGTCCCTGKGGGGAGAAGAGCCCATGTCACTCCCCAGGCTGGGAGCAGCTGCAGCAGGATGCCCAGGCTAGGGAAAGCCACCAAGCAGAGGGTGTACACCACCAAGCAGAGAGTGGCCTACTAGTAACATCACTGCCAGCAAAGGGAAGGGGACAGAGGGGTTAAGGTGCTTGGTGGGATGGTGACCTTGCCTATGTGTGTCCCCTGCCCCCAGGATTATCCATGAAGATGGCTACTCGGAAGAGGAGTGCCGGCAGTACAAGGCTGTGGTCTACAGCAACACCATCCARTCCATCATGGCCATCATCAAGGCCATGGGGAACCTGCAGATTGACTTTGGCGACTCCTCCAGAGCGGTGAGTGCCTTAGTACTGTGCCGGGAGGGAGAAGAGCGTTGGGTCCTCGGTTTTGACAGGTGATCTTTGCCATACCTGAACTGAGATTGCCACTCCTAAGAACAGAATGAATCCCTGGGTTTTGCGGTCCTAGGATGTATGGTGTGCTTCGGGGCAGGTGTGAAGGGCGGCTTCTTTTTCCCTGCCAGGACGATGCTCGCCAGTTGTTCGCGCTCTCCTGCACCGCGGAGGAGCAGGGCATCATGCCAGAGGACCTTGCCAACGTGATCCGGAGGCTGTGGGCTGACAACGGCGTCCAGGCCTGCTTCAACCGCTCGCGAGAATACCAGCTCAACGACTCTGCTGCCTAGTGAGTGCCTAGTAAGCCCTTTGATCAGGCCTCCACGCGGGACAGTGAGACACAAGGCGTGCGCAGGGACCACCGTTGTCCTTCCCTGACACAAGGCGTGCCACCGTTGTCCTTCCCAGGCTAAAAGGGGCTGGAGGCTGCAGGTCCACGGCRGGTTGCCGACTGCTCTCCGTGCTTTGTGTGGATGGGAGCCTCAAAGGCTTCCTGGGGACCTTGCCAGAGAGGAGTCTCGTTTAGCTCCGTTTGGTGGCTCCATGCTAAAAGCAGAGATTTTGGGGGACTGTTCCTGCTGCTAGTTTTTGTGTTCCCATTTTTAGCTGAGTGGAGAGAGAGAGCCCTGCGGCCCTAGGAAAGAGATTGTGCCTAGGAATGGTGCCGTTCCCTTTTCCCATTTAGGAATATCACTACTTCAGATGATTTTACCTCCCTGGGAGGCCAAAGCAGGGTGCAAGCATGCAGTTGAAAAGGGAATTCTTGCCTACCAGCCTTTTTTATCGTCRTCATTATCCTGCCCTGCTGCCCCCATGGAAGAATTCCAACCCCTGCCGCTTCCCATTCCCTATTTCCCCTCGTGCCTCCAGGCCCAGCGCTCTTGCAGCCTTTCCAGCTGACGGTCGCGCTTCGCTGCTGCCCGTGGGTTCCCTGTTGCGAGGGCAGTGCAGAGCATCGCAGTGGGGAGTTGGGGACCCTCTTTCCTTCCCCGTGGGTGAGCGGGGCAGCAAGCGGGGCAGTGGGGCTGTGCGTCAGCACCACGGCCGCCTGCGGCTGCGGCTGCAGTGCCGGTAGGACAGCGTGTTGGCAAGGAAACCTGGCGCGGGGCGGGCGCCTGCGGCTTGCCTTTGTGCRAGCGCCTCCCGAGCCGAGCCGCTTCCTTCCCTCCCACTTCCCACGGGAAGGGAGGGACGGGACATTGTTCCCGGCCTCTTGTCTGTGGGCCCTGCCACCTTCCCATGCAGAGTGCTGCCCCTGGGGAGATGTGGCCCGTGCGTGGCCCGTGCGCGCCACGGGGTATGGGTGGGGGACAGGGTCTGCTTGCCGGCACTCGGGTGGGATTCGTTTTGCTCTATTTTGCTCTATTTTGCTCTATTTTGCTTTATTTTTGCTTTATTTTTGCTTTTTTTTTTTGCTCTATTTTGGTCTATTTTGCTCTGTTTTTGCTTTATTTTGCTTTATTTTTGCTCTGTTTTGCTTTATTTTTGTTTTATTTTGTTTTATTTTGTTTTATTTTGTTTTATTTTGTTTTATTTTGTTTTATTTTGCTTTATTTTGTTTTATATTGCTCTATTTTGCTTTATTTTGCTTGATTCTGGGAGATGATCCTGCGTGGGTCGGACAGTGGCGCAGGGCCGGGGTAGAGGCGTGGGGCGGTGACACGTGCCGGGCCGTCATGAGCAGAGCCGCCRCTGCAACTTCCCTGTGCTTACATGGGCTGAACCAGAGCAGAACTGCCGGGGCGTGTGTCTCGGAAGCCGTTTCCTCCTCTGCGAGGGTGCTGGGGACGGGGCCAGTGCTGTCGGGCAGAACGTGGGACATCCCTGGCCTTCCCCAGGGCAGCCGGTCCCTGTTTTGAAGGGGCACTGGAAGGTCTCCTGTCTATCCTTGTCCTTGTCACTGTGTGGGTTGTGGCTGCAGCTGCTGCCAGATGTGCAATAGGGTGGTTGTGGCCTGGCTGCTCTGGGGTGCCGGTGTGGTGGAGAAAGCAGAGCAGCTCCGCAGGAAAGCGGGGCTGCAGGAGCAGCTCCCTGAACCGGCACGCGGCCGTGTCCTTGCCTTTTTGGGGGAAAACATCCCACAGTGCTTCCCGYTGAGACCTTAATTCTCCCGTTTACTCCCCGCTGCACTGTAGCCTGGCCCTGTCTGCAAAGGGGGGAAGGAAAAAGGGAGGAAGCTTGGCCACTGAAGTCCTAATAAATGGTTTGAAGTGCATGTGGAGTTAGCACGGGCCTTTAAGAGACAGGGCTGCAGTTATGTGTGCACAGGGAGGAGAAGCTGAGCTTTGAGGGATCCTGCTATGTCTTTGAGTGTAAAACAAGATCCTAGGCACCAGGGAACCTTGCTGTGTGCTCTGTAGTGCACCTGGAGGTGCCTTGTGGGATCCAGCTTGTGGTGACAAGCTCCTTCTGTGGTGCCTTTGCATTGGTTCCTTCGTTAGTGCCGCAGGTTCAGAAAGTAAGAGGGAACAAGCAGGTAGTGTCGTAGAGTGGAGTCACAGTGATGTAGGTGCCTGCTTCAGCTGTTGGGTTGACTGTGGGAAAGAGAAGGTCCTCAGGTCCTCCTGAGCCGCCACTGCTTATCCAGCTGAGCCACGCGAGTGATTTGTGATGACCCCTTCAGTGGGGAGCTTTAGTCGCTATCAAACCTGCTCTGTGACCCCACGGCCTCCCTCTCCTGGTATGACCTGTGAGGTTTGGAGCTTGGGCTGCTGAGAGCCAGGGACCCATCATGCCCCGTTGACTGGGTCATGGTCAATTGGCAAATGTGGCAGAAGACACATCTGAGCTGCTTGCTGCGTGTCAGAAGAGTGTTCCCCTTCACCACTTTGAGGCAGAGGGAAGGAGTTTTATTTTTAAACTAATGTCTATGGCCTATATCTGCAGCTGGAGGAACCGTGGGGTAATGAGGTGGGTTTTGGGGAGGCAGCTGGATGTATTCAGCAAGTTCTTTCTGGTTCCTGCCTGTTGTTGGGGTTTCAGGGGGAGGGAAGATAGGGGATTTGTCCTGCCTTTTAAGTCAGCTCTTTTTCCAGTGCTGGGCACCCTCTGCCGCGGGGCTGAAGCTCTGCTTGACAGTGAGTAGACCCAAACCAGGCTCCCACCCCAGCAGGCGGGATCATCTGCTCCTAGGTTTTTCTGCACCTGGGTTTTTCCTAGGTTCCTCCAGGAGAGGGATCARGACGTTGTTCAATCTACTGAGGGACCTGCAGCCATCTGTGTCTCTAGAGATACTGTCATATAAGCATCCTAGCATGCTGGGATGCTCTCATGACTGGAAGCTCCATGATCAACAGCCTTCCCTGGCATGGACTTGTGGGCCCCTGAATTGCTGCAATGTCTTGGCTCCCCACGTGAGGATCATCCTCACTTCTGTGCTAGGCACAGATTGGTCTGTGCTAGTAGATCCTGGAGAGGAAGCGTTTGGAGCTGAAGTTCTTGCTGGTTGAGGCTGCCTGCATTTTTTTTCTTTTCTCATGGTTACTTAAACTAGAAGGTATGTGACCATTTTAAGGTGTAATTTGGCCACAGGGAAAGTCTTGACAGCTGAGGATGGGGCTCTCCAGCCTTGTTATGGCCATAGAATCGTTAAGGTTGGAAGAGATCTTTAGAGATCGTCTAGTCCAACCCCCCCTCTCAGGGTTACCTAGAGCATGTGGCACAGTGTGATATCCAAGCGGATTTYGAAGATCTCCAGAGAAAGAGACTCCACAACCTCTCCTGGCAACCTCTTCCAGTGCTCTGTCACCCTCACTGTCAAGAAATCTTTCCTTAAGTTCCTGCAGAACTTTTGGTGCTTCAGTGTGTCACTGTTCCCTCTAGTCCTGTCAGTGRCTACCACTRAAAAGAGGCTGCCSCCTCCTCCTCACTGCCTCCCTTGAGGTMTTTCTAGACACTGATCAGGTCCCCCCTCAGCCTCCTCTTCTCCAGGCTGAACAGACCCAGCTCTCTCAGCCTTTGCTCCTAGGGCACATGTTCCAGGCCCCTGATCATCCTCGTAGCCCTGCGCTGGACTCTCTCCAGCAGCTCCWCATCCCTCTTGTGCTGGGGAGCCCGGAGCTGGACACAGTACTGCAGATGTGGCCTCACTAGGGCTGCATAGAGGGGGACGGTCACCTCCTTCAACCTGCTGGAGACAAATCACCATCATATCTCTTGCCCAACTGGAGCTCTCAGCCTCAAGCTTTTGCACCGAGGGTTGTGGTGGGAGGCAGACATGAGCATGGGTTTTGGCTCACCAGCTCCAGGTTTCTACTCAGGTGCATCATCCCCCTGGCTCAGCTGCATGTGGGTACTGGAACAGCCCATGTCCTCTTTGTGGACACAGCAGGTACAGCGTATACTACTGCCCCTCAACTCGCTGTCTCGGTGACCCCAGCAAGGTCTCTCATGTGAGTCCAGTTGCCATAAGCACATTCAAAGGGAACGAGTTGCTTGAATTTGCTGGGGTCCAGCAAGAAGGCCAGAGACAGCTTTTGCTGTACTTGTGCCCTACCACTCATGTCGGTCAAGATCTCTAGTTATCTGAGGACTCCTGTCTGAGAGGACGTGGCCATTCCATCCATCTCTTGCATCCTCAGAAAGGATGCAGAAGGATAACAGTTGGGCCTGCTTCTATGGACCTTTCATCCATGCTTCTTTGACYGCTTGGAGTGTGACCCACCAGTCACTCCCCAAGCAGAGGCACAAGCAGGAAGCTTTTAATAGCTTGTCCGTCTGTGAGATCGTGCTGCAAAACACAGCTGTTGGGAGCTAAGGTTGGAAATGGCAGCTGGGTCAGGCGGAAAAGATAAACTCCCAGAGGAGCATGTTSCAGCTAGCACAGGAATACCTCAAGGCATTAGAAATGAAGAGTAGGTTTGTACGCCATGAATGAGGCTCTTTGTGCCTCGAGGGTGATGTTTTCAGCACGGCAACTTGGTTCTCCAGCCTCTCAGTGGTGCGAAAGCAGGTTTGTCAGGCCTCATCACATCAATGGGCTTCATGGGATGCTGCCACCTTGCTGAACTCTGTCCCTGTTCTGCTTGAGATAGTCGCCTGCCCCTKTGTCAGTTTCCCTGACTGTGAGAGGGAGGAGGACCTGACCTCCATGCCCGGATGTCCCGTAATTGCACAGTGGAAACCTCTCTATGGAACCTGTGCCAGTGCTCAGCCATCCTCACAGTCGAGAAGATATATCCTCACACTGATGAATACGTTCAACAGCACCTACACAGGACTCAGTATGGGCCCTTGGGAGACATCTCTATCTATTGTCCTCCAAGTAGACCCTGTGTCTGATGACAATGCTCTAAGCTCTGCCTTTCAGCAGTTTTTCAAGCCACCTTGCTGTCCCCTTATCTAACCCACACTTCCTGTGCTTGCCCAGGAAGATGTTATGGAAGACAGCGTGAAAAACCTTACCGAGGTCAAGGTAGACAACATCCACTGCTCTCTCATCATGAGCCCAGCTGGCTGTCCTGTCATAGGAGGCTGAGTATGATTTTCCCTTCATGAACCCATCCTGATCCTGGTCACCCTCTTATTCTTCACGTGCTTGGAAATGGTGTTCAGCATGAGCCGTTCCGCCACCTTTCCAGAGGCAGAGGTGACCTTACTGCCCTGTAGTTCCCTGTGTCCTCTTTGTTGTTCCTTTTGGAAGATCAGGGTGACATTTCCAGCAACCAAGAACTTGCAAATGTCAAGTTTACCTGAACAATCTCTGACCTGATCTTTCTCTTCCACCAAGGGAAAGTCTCTTTTTCTCCAGAGCTTTAACTGGTGTCCAGGACCTGGCATTGCCAAGGGCTGGTCTTAGCAGTAAAGACTGAAGCAGAGAAKGCATTCAGTATCTCTTCCTTCTCTGTGTGCTTCGTCACCAGGGCCACCAGAGTTTACATGGAAGAAATGGGCATTGCATTTGCATATTAGCAGGCAAACCGATGTTTAGATATGTAAATTGAGTGCAGCTGCTTTGCTTTATCCCTGAAGAGATTTAATAAATAAGTTAATCTGCCTAAAGTATTATTCCTGGACAGCATCACACAGCTGGAACTGAGCTCTGGCTTGTTGTGGTCTGGTGCTCTCTTGCTTACTATGCCCAAGCCAGTAGTCCCTAGGAAAGTGCAGCATTAGGGAAGAGGTGCCAAGTTGAAGGGCRCGGGGCATGTGGGTGATGGGCCAGGCAATTGGCTGTGCTTGGGGTTGTTGGTCTATCCACGAGCTCCCTCGGTGCTGTTGGCACTCCCCTTTGGCACCGGTGGTTCTCTCTTCTGTGCTGAGATCAGTGAGAAAAACGTTGCACAAAAATTCACCGCAAGAACGTCTCCTTAATAAACCCCCGCAACTGATTTCTTCTGGCCTCGTGCTTCCTCGTTCGACGCCGGCTGCTTTCAGTTCCTCCCTGCTAGTTCGTCTAACGAGTTCACCTTCCCTCCCCGGCCTCGCGTCCCAGTCAGCCCGTCGGGGGAAGSGCCAGTCTGGTCGCTTGGTCCTTCTGCAGAGCTCTTTGCTCCGCTCCCCACAGCCCTGTGCAGAGATGTGGTCCTACAGGGTTTCCTCCAAGTGTGAGGCCCCAGAGCCATCGCTGCTTGACCCGCAGTGCCAYCGCCTGTGGGTGCTCTTTGAGACCATGACCGGCACTTACGTGCTTGGATGCTGAAGCTTTTCCTGTGTTACCATCCTGCACCTACCATCCTAGGAAGTTGCACCACGCGTTTGCTCAGAGTTTTTCTCCTCCCCACCTTTGTGAGYGCGTCGCCACTTCCCCATCCTGCCCTGTGGCTTGCTCCAGTCAGACAGTGCTTGCATATGAAGGGGAAACTGCTGGGAGTTATCCCGTGCAGCTGTGTCAGACCCTGAAATCCCTCCCTGTCTTTAGGGTCTTGGGAGGTTTTGCGTGCCCTGAGCCACAGTGCCCGTGAGGGATAGCAAACATCAGCAACAGGCACTGCAAACAGCCTGCAGGCTCCTCTCCTGCTACCCTGGAGGCAGCAGCTCTGTGATGTTTGWGGGCCACGTGTGCTCCAGAGGCACGGGCAACCACCGTAGTGGTGGTTCCCTACTCKGTGCTTTCCTCCCATCTCCAACCTGAGGAGGACACAGACCACTTGGGCACATCGGTGGGGTCCCAAAGCATAGGGCAGATGGCAATAGCCTTGGGACAGGTGATTGTCTTGCGCAGGCAGGTTCCTGCTGGGAACCTCTTGTGCAAGGCTGTCTGGAGGCATCTTGATAGGTCGTTTGCCAAGGAGGACGCTGGGGCCTGGGCATCAGTGTTGGTGCATAAACAAACTCTGAAACATGCTCTAGCTTTGTTAGCCTACAGACTCTTGCTACCTAATCATGTGCAGCATTTTGGAGCTAAACTCCACGTTCAGCCCCAGTGGGCGAATGTTATTTGGCGAGGCCTCTGTGCAAACTCCTGCCTGGTTCCAGGGTTGGCTGTTGCTGCCGCATCCCTGCCTCCCCTTCTGTGAACTGAGCCTGACAGCGCCTTAGCTTTTATGAAGAGCTTTCACATTCCTGGATGCAGAATATTGCATGAGCTCTAATTATTAGGGATTTGTTATTCTAGAGACAACAAGAGACCCTTCAAATGCCTGGCAYGTCGGGCGCCCAATTTGAGCAAATGTGTCTTCAGTATCTGCAAATTGAGTATCATCATAATAGCATTTAAGGATCATTGGGGATGTTTGGAGTGTTGGACAAGTATTAATTAACAGGCCTCTCTGACTCATCCTAATGAGCGATTGCTGCAGCACTTTATGCGAACCCAGCCCCCAGGGAGCAGCAGCCAGCTGCCACGGAGCACAGCGCTGCCGGCCTTCGCTGTCCCCCAGCTGGGACCTYGTGGTGGAAAAACTCTGCCTCTGTGCAAGGCGCCAAATAGGGAATGATAAAGAGGTTGTTACGGCGTGCACTATCTCCAGGGGGATCCAGACCTCCTCCTCTTTGCCCCTTGTCTGCCYAGAGCTTGGGCTGTTTCCAAGCCTAGTTGAATGTGTTCCTTGTGAGCTTAAAGACTAGAGGTGTCCCCAGGCTGACCAGAGCTGGCAGGACATCCGAGCTGGTGGCCTTGTGTTGTTGGATGAGGAAGATGCCGGTGTTGTCTCCACCGGTGGCAAAGATGCTGCGGTTGAAGTGCGTGCATCAGTCTGTGCTTGGCAGCAGCCGCCTGTCCTGTGCCTTCAGCCACGAGAGAGGACACCAATCCCCCGTGCCCGCGAGCCCAAGAGGCTCTTCCACCGCTGTTGTGGAGCTAGGAGGTTAGCGAGGTTTACAGCTGGGTTGCGGCTGTGGCTGGGCTGCGTGCTCGTGGCCAGGGCGTCCCAGAGCAAAGCGCACCCTAAGGAACAGGTGCCCCTTGCATTGCCCTGCCCTGAGCCTGCTCCTCCCCAGCACGGCTGCAATGGCTGCAGACCCTGCTCTCCCCAGGTTGCCAGCCTTTTGCTGGGACCCTTCTACGGAGCAGAACTTTGGGATGCAAGAGGTGTGTGGGGGGGATGCCTTTTGAAGCCTTACTCGCTTTGGGGGCAAAACTCCAGGTTGCAGGAGGCACCTTAGGAAGGACACTCACCCCAGGGCAGACTTGGAGACGGTGCCAGTGAAGGTGGCCCCGGCTGCTGCTGGCAGGGGCGGCGTGCAGGGTGCTGGGTGTAGCAGTTCCAGCGCTGCTGCGGCTGCTGCTGCTGCTGTGCACAGCTCTGGCCCGGCCTCTTGAGCATTTGTTTCCTGTTTTTGGGGTTTTTTTTTCTCTCTGGTGTCATCTGGAGGCTGAACACATTTCCGGTTGTTGTTGAGCTCGCCAGGGCGGCCCGGGCTGCGCTGCTCAGTGCTGCTCAGTGTCGTCCTGCTCCGCTCTGCTCCGTGCAGCACAGCCGGGCCCGCAGTGCAGCCGGGCGCTGCAGCGCCGGCCTCGGCACCAGCCTCGGCACCGACGTTCCCTTTGGCCTCGCAGATCATCTGTGAGCTTAGCGCAGCTCTCACCAGATTACAGGGCTGCAGCCACGCCGATTAATGGGGACCTAATTCTCTTAGAGAAGCCGCTTGATGGAAACCTAATTAAAGCGCCTTGTGCTGCAGCAATATAACCCCGCAGCAATGTCCTGGGCAGGGGCAGCGCCCCGCGTACCCCATGGCCATGCTTCCATGGCCATGCTTAGCTTGCTGCTTTCAGAGCCAGTCTTGGCACCACGCGGACAAGGCGGCTGAGGGGAGCACGGGGCGCTTGGCGGGGTCGCAGGGTGCCTGCTCTGCTGCCTTCCCTCTTGCCTTGCACCTCCCACTTCCTCCGGGGATGAAGGACTTTGTCTTTTTCTTTTTTTTTTTTGGACTCTAGATGGCCCCGCGCCATGAATTGTTTCCACTGGCTCTGCGGTTGGTTGCCATAGCAATGAATACTTTCCTCTTTCCATTTCTCCCATCATATGGGGTGCAGGAACGGGCCACAAAAGACCTGGCCAGACAAAGGGAGGCCCGGAGTCCTGCCCCAAGCCTGGGCTGGCCCCGCTTTCGAGCACCCTGCGCTGGCATCGCTTAGGTTCAGCTCCGTGCTCCTGGCGCCCCCCCGTGTCTGCGCTGAGCTCGTGTTTCAGGTGTCCCCTCCCTATGCCCAGGGGCTCTTGCCTGCCACCTGCGCCACCTGTGCTGTCCCCTGAGCCATGCACTTGTCCCAAGGGCTCTGCCTCTCTGCGCTCCGTGGCCCTGCCCTCCCGTGTGCCCTCTGTCTGCATGGAGCCCAGAGCTGCAGGGTGACCCTGGGGACGCGGGCAGGCCTGGGCCCCGCAGCCAGCCCTGCTCATGAGGTGCCCTTCTGCTCCCTGCCCAGCTACCTGAATGACCTGGAGCGTATAGCGCGAGCTGACTACATCCCCACGCAGCAGGATGTGCTGCGAACCAGGGTGAAGACCACCGGCATTGTCGAGACTCATTTCACCTTCAAGGACCTGCATTTCAAGTAAGTCTGACCCTTTCCCAGCTCCTGCTGGGCAAAAAATCCTCCTCTTTTATCTTTCTCAGATCCTATTTGCACATGGGAGCTGGTGCAGTAGCCTCGAGGCCGCTYGAAACCCAGGACAGTGCTGAGCCCAGGAATGAGGGCAGCACTGGACCCGCTGCTCTGCCTTGCATGGAGGCTGCAGCAGGATACTCCAGGATTCCCTGGAGTGAAGCCCCCCATTGCTCTGCGATGTCCTGTGCTTTGGTGGCCTCCCTGGCCTCCCAGGCTGGGTCAGCACTTGCCTCCCATTGCAAGACGTGTCCAGGCTGCATGTGGTGGTTGCCCARTAGTCCTCCACCCCCTGCACAAGTGTGTCGGTGGGCTGGTCACCCTCTTCCTCCAAAGCAGGCGTTTACAGCTGTGGACATCATTACTGAGACCAGCCTTGCTGACCCTTCACACCACCCCTGGCCCACGAAGTGGGAGATGGAGAGGGGGAAAAGCAACTGGGAAACGCGCCGACTCTGGGGTTAACTCCGGCTGTGGCATGGGATAGCCTGGCCAGGGTGCTCAGCGCTACGAATGCTGGTGTCAGGGGTGTGCAATTGCTGAGCACCCCTGGGTTTGCTCTCAGGGCCACTAAATGCAGGCAGGATGGGCTTGGCCACTGAATGGGAGGCCCCGGTGATGAGGAGCTGCCCACTGATGTTCTTGTTGCTCATGGGAGCTACTCCCAGATGTCCTCAGGGATAGGAAGTGGCTGTGACCGGAGGGTGCAGATCCACCGAAATAGCTGCAGTGCTCTCAAAAAAACCTTCAAGAGCTCTTGTGGCTCAACCTCGTGGGAGGACTCAGTCTATTGCAAGCTTGGCGGGGAGAGGAGGGATGGAGATAGACTGATGTGGAGTAGGAGCATTTGGCAGGCAGCCCCGGAAAAATGAGCTGGAACAGACGGGTGCCACGACRTCACTCCTGCAGTGAGAATCCGTAGCAGAAAGGTTCAGTGTGTGAGCCAGGACGCYACGGGAACGGATGGATTCATGCTTGAGGAGTCTCCCAACAGCATTGCTCCTTTGCCCGGACCAGTGGCGCTCGGTTGTCACAGCCAGTCCCCAGCCGATCCCCACCACTTGTCTTAAGTTGCACGATGGAAACCTGCATACCAAGGTCATTTTACACCAAAAGCGTGTGGTAAATCATTGCAGCTCAGGCACAGAGGGTTTCTAAGGCAAAAGCCCATTCTRCTTCCAGGTGAGAATTAGTCACTCAGCAACAAGGCTGTGGGCAGAATCGCCCATCGCCATCCCCAAGGAGCCCTGGCCAAGTCCGCCCTACAGCTTCTCCACACTGGTCCAGAGCCAGCCATGAAAGCTGCAGGGCCCGAGGGATGGTCACAGGCACATTGCCACCCTGCCAGTGTCCCAAAGCAGAGCTGGCCATCCAAGGTGGATGGACGTGCCTGCTTGCCCATCAGTCCCAAGTGTGGGCCCAGCTCTTGGCACTGCGGTGGTATCTGGCTCTTGCAGTGTGCTGCACTGTCCTTTGCTTGGTGAGGAGGACGGGAATTGGAAAGGACGATGCTTCGGAGGACACTGTGCTGCTACGGTGGAGCCAGGGCCTCCTCTGCTGCCCCTGCTCCAGGCCTGGGACTGCTGAGCTCTGGGCCCTGCCATGACGTTTCCTCTGTCCTGCAGGATGTTCGACGTGGGCGGCCAGCGGTCAGAGCGAAAGAAGTGGATCCACTGCTTCGAGGGGGTGACGGCCATCATCTTCTGCGTGGCCCTCAGCGCCTACGACCTGGTGCTGGCCGAAGATGAGGAAATGGTGAGTGGAGAGGGAAGASGCAGGCTTGCTGCAGGGGCCACCATGCCTTGGGGCTCCTGTGGGCCACCACGGCCTGTCCACACCTGGGTGATGGCCTGAAGGAGGAGGGCGACATGCTGCTYTCCTCTTTCTCCATGGGCTGGGGGCTGGTTTCTACCAGTAGTGCCTAAAGCACCCGCTGGACCCTTAYGGTTGTCAGGCACTGCAGCTGGAATGGCTGCTCCCTTGCTAGCACTCATCTTTTTAGGCAACCCTCTCCATCATCCTGTGCTTTCTGATGCTGGAGACCCTTGCCCCAGGCCGGCAGTGGAGAAACCTGCTTCGCAGACCAGCTGGCCTGAGGTGGCTCCATCTAGTCTAAAGGCAATGGCCAATCTGGCACTGGGATCCCTCCTGCTAGGAGTGCAGGTGGGAGGTATGGGGCTGGTGGCCCATTGGGTCACCTGCGTGGACCTCTTGGTAGCTCACATGATGCCACTGCCTTCTCTCCCGCCAGAACCGCATGCATGAGAGCATGAAGCTCTTTGACAGCATCTGCAACAACAAGTGGTTCACAGACACATCCATCATCCTCTTCCTCAACAAGAAAGACCTCTTTGAGGAGAAAATCGTACACAGCCCCCTGACCATCTGCTTCCCGGAGTACTCAGGTACCATGGTGGCCCCTCCATCGCTAGGCCTGAGCCACCTAGGAGGGGAAGAGTCACTAGGCCCCAGGAATGCTAGGTTGGGAGCACAGGTAGCTGCGAGGCCTCCTTGCCCAAGAAGAACGTAGGGCAGCAAATCCCAAGGCTTCTTCCAGCTCTAGGCTGACTAGATGGCTCCAGAGCAGGAGGACTGGGTCCAGCCTGGTTTGGAGCCAGTGCTGGGCCACGGCCAGAGCAGCATTGTGTGAGCGGCAAGGAAGCCCCCAGCCGTTCGCAGGCTTTGGAGGTGGTGGACATGCATCAGATCAGGCACTGGGACAGGGGAACCTTGATTTGGATGGGAACAGAAAGGAGTGGAGGTGCCAGGCCTGGAGCGATGCTAGAGGGCTTTCTCTGAGGTGTATTATGTGGGAAGGCTGCAGCTGGACCTGTGTCCATACTCAGAGCAACGTGTGGATGATGAAACCAGGGGAAGCCCAGAGGAAAGCAATAAAAATGATAAGAGACTTAGAAAAAGTGGCTTTGAAGGGCAGATGGAAGTGATGAGACCTGCAGGTGGGAGGCCCTGGGGAACAGCTTAGACACAGGCTTGTTGAGTGAGCAGGAACCTGTTCCCAAACCAGAGCTTGCAGGAACCTCAGGGTCACTGGGGACTGGGCGATGCAGGGGCCACCTGTCCCCCATGACCTGCAATGCTGCCCAGGTCCCTTGGAGCCAGCCRGGACCTGCTGCCCGCCCCTGTAGCCCTTCCTAAGCTGCCTGGAGCCTGAGCGATGCCATGTTGCAGGCTGGGTTCCTGGTTTGCCGTGTGACACAGGATTCACGTGGGCTCCTGGGGAATTAGAAAGACGGTTCTGAATTAATGAGGGCAATGAGTCTCTTAAATGTTACTAAATTGCCTTGGGGCTGCCTGCCCAGAGGTGGAGCAGCTTTAATTCAGTTGCACAGTTTCTGCTGTGCTGAAGTGCAGCCGCTCTGGTTGGTGCTCTTTGCCAGCCCCAGCCCTGGGTGACTTGGGGTTAATTTGGGTAGCCCCTTGGTCCAGTGCTGCTGGTGGTTCAACCTGTTCTCCTCTGCAGGGGCCAACAAGTATGATGAGGCTGCCAGCTACATCCAGAGCAAGTTTGAGGACCTCAACAAGCGGAAGGACACGAAGGAGATCTACACGCACTTCACCTGCGCCACCGACACCAAGAACGTGCAGTTCGTCTTTGATGCCGTCACTGATGTCATCATCAAAAACAACCTGAAGGACTGCGGGCTCTTCTGAGGGCGAGCGGCGCCAGGCGGCCAGGTGGGAGAAGGGTGCCCATGGGTGCCACAGCCTGGTGGTGCCCTCTGGGAGGGAACATCCCTCACGACCAGCGCCCTGTGTGGTGCAGGTGCCCCTGACGCTGATGGGACCTGCCTGGTCCAGGCGGGAGCCACCTGCTTTCCCCATCCCGGCGCCGCTGGCTGCGGGTGCCCGGCCCCAAAACCATGGCCTGTCATTGCCCCSCTAAGCTGGACTGCCTCCCACTCACGAGCATCTCTCTCCTAGGGTGCCCGGACGTGCCTGTCCCGCCAGGAGTGCCATGGCCAGTGAAGGAAGGACCGCGCCACATAACAACTTCTGCTTCTCTTCTTTTGGTTTCTTCCCCCCCCGCTCCCTTCCCAACGCTGTAAAGAGACTTTGGTTATGTTCGGGGTGGCAGGTCGCGCTCAGTGCCACCTCCCGGCCCAGCCTGCGCCGTCCCCTTCATCCCCTGCCGCCGCGAGCCCCGCGGCTGCGGCCTGCACCCGTGGGCTCCGCTCTCGCTTCCTCTCTCAGCTCCAGCAGCTTGGGAAAGAATGAGGTTTTAATCTTCGGTTTTAACTGGTCGAGATTGCTCCAAACCAACCCTCCTTTTTTTTCTTTTTTCTTTTTTTTTTTTTTTAAATCCATTTCCAAGAAATCACTCTCTCGCTGTTTACATTCAAACTGTTGCTCTCGGAGGGAGGCGGGAGCGGAGGGGACGCAGAGGTCCCGGCTTTCCTGGCGTTGCAGAGACCAGCGCGGAAAGCACGTCCCCCCACCCCAGCAAACACACCCGAGAAACATTCCTTTGAGAAAAAAAAAAGAAAACACACACACACACCTGCGCGTGCAAAAAAACAAGGAAAAAAGAGCTTGGTTTACATTGCTTTTTAAAGAAACCTTTTTAAGAAACTATTTAAAAGCGTCGAGCGCTAAAGTTGGTCGCCTGGTCTCCGCGCATCCTTCTGCTGCAGTGAGAAAAACGGCCATCAACATCGTGTGCCTTTGCAAGGGGCTTCTCGGAGGGCAGCCCTCGGCTCCGCTCGCGCGTGTCGTGGGGGGCGCGCGGCAGAGCTGCCGCCCCCGCGCCCGGCGGGACGGGCTGCAGGGGCGACGCGCGCCCATGCCTCCCTGCAGCGCAGCCGGGCCCCAGGGCGCCCTGCCGACGCCTCTCTCTTTCTAAGCCTAGTTTTATTTTGTAGGTCTAACTGTTGCGTTGGTCGAGGAACCCATGCTGTACAAAGCGGCCCCTGTGTCCCCCCTCCCCAGACTWTTCCCCCCACGCAGCCTGCCGGCTCTGCCCCCGGCTGGAGCGCGGGGGCTCCTCGTGAACCAGTGGCTGCGGCCTCGCTTTTACCACGGGATGTTTTACCAAATTGTTCACATGGTTTGAAATAATAAAATGTAGAAAGGAAAAAAAAAATCAACAAAAAAAGACCAAAAAGCCAACGTGGAAGTTGGCATATGGCTGCTCACCTGTGTCAAGGGGGTGGGTGGGGGCTGGTGGGCGCCAAGGGATGTGGGGGCACTGAAGGTAGCTTCACCTGCGGGTCCCTCCAGCAGCCATGGGGTGGGATTGGAAGCAGTGATGGGAGCTGCGCATGGAGGGGCAGGGACCTCTGGGGTGGTGTTGGGTGAGGGTCCGCTCAGGAACCTGGCACTGCCATCCTGTGCCCAGCGCTCACCGTGGGTGGCTCCACAACCCTCAGGCGGGCGCGGGGGCTCAGGGCAGCCATGGACCTTGGTACCCTGTGACACCCGAGGTCCCCTAGGGACAAACTTACCCAGGAATACCCCAACATTGCCACACATGTGGCACCAAGGACCCAGGGGCACCCTGTGGCACCCGAGGTCACCCAGAGATACTCAGCTCCTAGCACCCAGCCATCCCATGCCCCACAGCACACAAGACCCAGGGGCACCCACATAGCTCCAGCACCCACGAGTAGATTGAAGGACAACCACTGACAGCACCCAATGGCACCCATGGACAGGGTGTGGGACTGAGCCTAGGAGTGACTCTGGGGTCAAAGGACTCTTTGCTGGGGTTTGTGGGCAAGTGGAGGTAACTGGGGACAAGCGGGGAGCCCAAGGGAGGAGGTGGACCTGGGCCAGGGAGGGAAGCACTGGGACCRGAGCTCAGAAGAGGCCACAGTCCTTGAGGTTCTCCTTGATGATGATGTCGGTGACAGCGTCGAACACGAATTTAACGTTCTCGGTATCAGTGGCGCAGGTCATGTGGGAGTAGATCTCCTTGACRTCCCGCCGCATGTTCAGCTCCAGGAACTGCAGCTTGATGTAGTTGCCTGCGTCCTCATAGGTGTTGGGGCCTGGCAGGACAGTGATAAGCGGGGCCCGGTGCCCACCACCCAATCACTCTGTGGCCTCACAGCCCCCTCCCACCAGGCCATGCCCCTGTGAGGCACTGGGTGTTGGACTAACCACCCAGGGCCCACATCAACCTTGCACTGTTACCACTGTCATGGGCTGCTGAGGACACCTGGTGGGGATCTGCCCAAGGTTTCTGGCACCCCAAAGCTTTCCCCTCCCCTACCAGCCTTCACCCAGTGGCTGAGCCAGCAAGGCCCTCACCATCGTAGTCAGGGAAGCAGATGCTGAGGTGGGCCTTCTTGATCTTCTCCAGGAAGACGTCCTTCTTGTTGAGGAAGAGAACAATGGAGGTTGTGGCRAAGTAACGGTGGTTGCAGATGCTGTTGAAGAGGTGCAGGCTCTCATGCATGCGGTTCTGGGAAGAGACACAGCTCTGTGAGCCCCACTGCAGCCCTGATGTCAGGACAGGGGTGGAGGGGACATGCATCCYCCACTTGCCCAGCACAGCCACTCTGCACTGCATCTGCCCTCACCACTTCATCATCTTCCACCAGGACCATGTCGTAGGCGCTGAGGGCCGCAATAAAGATGATGCAGGTTACCCCCTCAAAGCAGTGGATCCACTTCTTCCGCTCGGAACGCTGGCCTCCCACATCGAACATCCTGGACAGGGTAGATGAGCATCAACATCCGCCACTTTTGTGCTCCATCCCCAGTGGAGGGCGATGTGGAACCCACCCAGCCATGCCAGAGCCCTTTTCCTGCCTGCACCAAGGCTGAGTCCCTACCTGAAGTTGAGGTCTTTGAAGGAGAACTGGGTCTCGATAATACCCGTGGTTTTGACCCGGGAGCGCAGCACATCCTGCTCCGTGGGGACGTAGCCCGGGGTCACCAGACGCTCCAGGTCTGACAGGTAGCTGGCCAGGCACACAACACACAGGAGAAGTGACTGGTGATCTCAACACACCCCCACCCACAGCACTGAGCAGTGTCTCCAGCCCACCTGGCCTGGCTCCACCTCCCTCCACCTGTTCCTTGCCCCTGATGGCACCTACTAGCCAGCTGAGTCATTGAGCTGGTACTCAGAGGCGCGATCAAAGCAGGCTTGGATGCCGGTATCCTTCCAGAGCCGTCCAATGATATCTGACATCTCTTTGGGCATTGTGCCCTCCTCGATGGTGTCTGAGAGGTGYAGCAGCTTGCGGGCATCATCCTGTGAGGGAGCAGTTTTCAGTGTGGCTGCGGGTGACCGACGCTGCAGGGAACACCGTGTCCAGCATCAAACAACCCTCACCTGGCGGGCCGAATCACCATATTGTATGTTGAGTGTGGACATGGCCCGCACAATAGCCAGCATGGACTGCAGTGTGTTGCTGTAGATGATGGCGATGAACTCCAGGCACTCCTCCAGTGAGTAACCATCCTGGTGGATAATTCTGGCCRGAAAGGAGGGCATGGGGCTGAGCTGGGCACCACAAGATGGGGGGCACCCGTAGGGTGGTGGTGCCTGTGGTTGCTGGATGCTGGAGCTGGACATGGCTGAGCCAAGCTGGACACTGTAGGGCTGCACTAGGCACTGTGGGATGGGAACACCATGGGACAGGGACACCCGTGGCTGTGGGATGATGCTGTTTTGGGCACCATGGGGTGAAGCACTCCATGACATTGCGCTGAGGCTGCGCCAGACACCACACGATGAGGGCATTTCTTAGTGTAGTATAGGGCAGGCTCATGTGGGCAATGGCCAAGCTGCACCGTTGACCACCCAGGCACTGCTCTGGAGTGGGCATATACCCATCTGGGAAATGGTGGCAGGATGGGGTGTCCTGAGAGTGTTTTGTGCCTGTCCAGGGAGCCATGGAGCATCATGGGCTCAGGATAAGGGGCACTCACTTCATCTGCTTGACGATGGTGCTCTTTCCTGACTCCCCTGCTCCTGTAGAGACAAAGCATGGGTCATGGCGATGCCCACTGGACATCCCTCATTATGCCCTAGACCAGCTCCCTCAGGTCCCAGGACTATAGTACAGCTGAGGCAGATCTTTGGGGTCTTTAGAGTGTGCAGGCAAATGGTTGGGCTCAGTGCCTCAGCAGTGAAGGGTGGAGAGGATCACCCTACGGCTATGGAGGAGATTGTAGGACGCCAGGCCATATGCATGACATGAGGATTATGGCACAGGCATTAGGGTTGGGCTGAGCTGCTGCAGACCATGGCTGTGGATAATGGGATAAGCCAGGGACATGTTCTGCAGTTCTGGGAAGAGGATGGAGACATGGTGGCATTGCTGAACCCAACCACCTATAGCCAGGTCTCCCAAACCTATTGCAGGACTAGTGGGACATAGGCTGGTTTACAACATGAGAGCAGCAATGAGGCCTGTGCCCAGGTAATGTCCAAGGCAGCACCAAGCACTGGCACCCTGCACCTCYAGGACAGAGGGGGAGCTCTGTGGGGCTGAGAGAGGCCCATAATGTTGGTAAGGAAGGAGAATGGACCCCAGGGTGGGTCAATAGGTTGGCAGGGCGTGAGCATGGAGAGCTGGGCTGGCTGGATCTGGGGAGACYCAGGGAGCAAGAGGTACTCGGAGCTGTTGCGTGAGGTGGTATGCTGGCAGGGTGGGATACAGGTAGAATGGCAGGGTCTGGGAGATTTTAGGAGGGTGCCAGGGTGTTGGGGTGGTCTTTTRGAGGGGGTTGTTTGAGTTGGGAGTGTCTGGAAGTGGGGAGGRCTCATGAGAAGGGATGATTTGGTTAGCAGTGGGCTATCAGGATGATGGATTGGGGTGGGATGTCAGGGTGGGCTGATAGTGGATTTATGAGTGAGTAGTAGAGTAGAAGCTAAGATGGGCTCTTGAGAAGGGATGACTGGATTCTGAGGAGGACTTGTTTGGATGGGATGTTCAGATGGATGACTGATGGTGAGCTAGGATTGAGGAGGCAGCTGAGATGGGATTGCTGGRCTTGAGTGTGTCTTGAAGCGGGAGTTGGGGTGGTCTGATTCCGTGGAATGTTGAGGTGAGTTAATTGAGTTTGGAGGTGCCTGGGACTAAGGGGAATGGTTAGGCTCTTGAAAAGGGATGCATGGGTTTAGGGAGGGGTTGGGTGCGCTGTTGGTTTTGGGAGATGTCTGGAAGCAAGCAGRTGTTGGGGTCGTGTACGTTGGCTTTGGGGATGTCTAAGAAGGGAGGAGCTGTTGAGTGGGCTGGTGGGCAGGATGTCAGGGGGCAGCTTGGGRTTGGAGAGCAGGTGGGATGGGTGAATCCAGAGACCCTGGGCAGGCTGCCCTTACCCCCCGCTCCCTGTTCATACCCAGCAGCAGCAGCTTGACGGTCCTCGCATCCTTCTCCGCATCTTCCTTGAGCTTCTTCTCAAGCTCCCGGGAGTGCTTCTCCTCAGCGCTGGCTCCGGCGCCCATCCTCGGCCTGGCAGCCCGGCGGCTCACCCGCTCCTTGGAGGTCAGCACCAGGATGGGCAGCGTGTTCCAGCCCCCGGCCGCCTCCAGCGCTGGGCTCGCTGCTCCCGCCCGTGCTGCTGTGGGGCTGCCCCGCCACTAGACTGCCCCCAACGGAGGGGGAGAGGCGGATTGAGCCTGCCCATGGCAGATGGGTGCTGCCATCCGCCCAATGTGGGCCAAGGACGGGACCAAGGCCGGGCGGAGGTGCTGCGCTCAGCACCCACTGCTTAAATCCGGGCCCAGATAAACCCCTTGAAATCTGCCGAGGGCTGAGCTCAGCACGTCCCCACGGTCCCCGCGGCGCCRTGTCAGCGCTTCAGATCCCGTATCGGGGAGGGGGGAAATGTGTGGGGGGTGGATTTTGCTGGCCTGTCAGGGAGCTGGGCTGACCTGTAAGGATGGGGCATCGGCTCTGGCTCTGGAGTTATTTGGGGTTCTCTGGGCAGGGGATGTTGAGCTGGGAGCAGGAAGGATGTGGGAAAGAGCACAGACTGGAAGTAATGCACAGCGACCACTGTCCCCAAGCCCGTCCCACCTCAGGAACCCTCCCCCACACTCTGTCCCCAGGGGATGTCCCCAGTATCCTCCACTATGACCCACTGCAAATCCTGATCACACCACTCCACATTTTCACTAACTACTGCACTTGCAGCATTCAAGTATCCTCCCCAGTGTTGCCATCCTCTCCACCCTCTGCCCTCTAACTTTCCCTAGTGTTCACAAGCACCACCAGGAACCACCAACCCAAAGTCCGCAGGGGAACCCCAGACCCCCCACCAGTGTCCCCATGAACCTCCCACCCCATGTTCCCCAGCAGGTACCAGCACCGTCCCCATGACTTCAAGCCCCTCCAATACCTCCTGGCTGTGCCCAGACCCTCCACCTCCAGGACCCTCTCCAAACTCCCCATCCCTCCCCTAACATCTTCCCACACCATGTCCCCACGGGCACTTCCAGATGCCCCCAATGCCCTCCACCCCTTGCACCCTTCCAGTGGCCATAAGCTGCCACCCACCTATTTACCAACCCCATGGGCCCCAGTGCATCATCACCACTGCCCCCAGGAAACTTCAGTACCCTCTCCTAGATTTCATGTCCCCCCCAATTCCTCTAAACGCCATGGGACATCCCTCCCTCCTCCACGAAGCCCATGCCAAGCCCTGAGATCGCTACCCAAAGCAGAGCCTCCATTAACCCCAGCAGTAACAGTGTCCCCAGGGACGCGCATTCTCTCTGCTCAGTGCCCCCCAGCAATGTCCCCTCCCTGCATTGCCAAGAGCAGCCACAAGGTGACTCCAGCACCTCGCCGTGTCCCCCGCAAACCCCATTGCTCCCAGCTGCCCGCACATCCCAGTGTGTCCCAGGACTCTTCACCGCCCGCAGCAGTGCCCAGTGCTGCCAGGACATCCCAGTGTCTCCAGGACACCCAGCGCTCTGCCCTCAGCACCTCCACTACTTGCCAGGATCAGTCCCCCTCCTCATCTTTTCCCCTGTACCAGCCAGAGCCACCTGCTCAGTGCTCCCAGTACTGCCCAGGGATGACCCCAGGTGCTCCCATGTTGCCCAGTGCCGCTAATGCAGCCTCTAGTACATCCTACTGTTCATGGTAGGGCCCAGTGCCACCCCTCAGTGCTCCAGGGACCCCCAAGTGCCTCCAGTACAGCCCTGTGCTGCCCCTTTCACTCCTAGTATCCCCAGGACAGCCCTCCAGGGCCCCCAGTAGGACCCTACAAGTGCCCTCAGTAATGCCCAGTGCACTCTGCATCCCCTCCCCTTGTGACCCCCCCCCCCCCAGGTGCGTCCCTCTTCTCCTGGGGAAGGCGACCCTCTCCTGATGGAGTCTGTCTCCATCCCATGCCTGGTACCCGCAACTCGGTGCAACTCAGTACCCTGCTCTGGGGGCAGYGGTTTCAGCCCTGCCTTGCTGCGCAGCTCAGGGCAAGAGGGGCAGAGCTGAAGGGATCATGTGAGGTTCCTGAGGGCCTGGCACAGCACAGGAGATGATGGCCTCAAGCCTYCCCGCTCCGCGCTGTCCCCATCCTGCACAGAGCACACGCAGGCGCCCGTGTCTGTCCCAAAGCCAGTGTTTATTTCAACACACTCCCGGTCGCAGTGGGGGGTGGCACAGGTCCCGGGCACCCCTACGCTTCCCGTGTACAGCTATTTACAATGCAGTGCGCCCATGTCCCTTCCTGGGAGCCCCAAGGCAGCAGGTAAYGGGCAAGGTACCCATGGAGCCTGCACCTGTGGGCACCCCGCCCAATCTACCAGGTCTAGCACATTGAGTTGGCCCGGGTGCAGCCTCTTCTCCTTCCTGAACCTGCACAGAGCACAGTCTTGACTAAGCCCTTCCTGCTGCCCGCACACCTGGGTCCAGCCTCCCTGAGCAGGTCTCTGGGGTACAAGGTCTCCTTTGGAGACCAATCTCACTTGGTTTATATGCCCAACCACAGGTGCATTTCAGCAGGCAGGAAATCTAAGCTGTGGCCTGGTGGGACATAGCACCTCACATGATGCTCATYCATAGAACCCCCCACCGCCCCATCTCTGAGGCTTGGCTTGCCCATTTGTAGTTTCCCAGGAGAAAACGCTTGGTCTTTAATGACCAGGTGGGGAAACTGAGGCTGAAAGAGACAGCAAACATGACCAGGGCAGTGGGGCAGACCGTCTCCACCTCCTTCTCTCCCCTTGTCACATGGCTGAGCCAGGCTACTCAGGTTAGAAGGGCACAGAGCACCCTCACAGGAACCATTGCCTCTGTCCCAACACCCCTCCGAACTGGTGAAAATGTCCCCAAACCTGGGCTGTATCCCACCAGACACCTACAGCTCTGAGGGCAGGGCTACCATGCCCAGCAGCGTGTCGACACGTGGGCCACCAAACCAGACCCCGCACACCAGTGTCTCACCATATCACGAAGGGCTCTTGGAGAGTGCRCAAGGAAATGCTGGCGGTGCCCTTTGCTCTCTCCTGGGGCAGGAAGGCAATGGTCATGTCGTGCCAGTGACTATGTACACCCTACAAATAAATACTGTCTTCCAAGGGAGGTGGGAAGCCTGTATGCTTGTGTGTGTGTGTGTGTGTGTGCGCGCGCAGATATATATATATATTTATAGATATTTTTAATATTAAAAGGGGGAAAAATAGACCATTGTGCTATCAAAGTCCCTGCCGATGGTTTCATGTATGCGCATAGGTCTCTGGCTGGTGATTCCGGCGGTTTCGAGGCTTCTTCTGGTCCTGCTGCTCCTTGGCTTTGAGGCCAGCCAGTGGTTCCTGGGAGCTGGCGGCCRTGTGTCGCCAGTAACCCTGGCAATACTGGTCGAGGAGTCCCACTTCAGGCTGCGTGAGGAGCTGCAGCAGGTCCTGGTAGCGGGGAGCAGCGGCGCCGGGCAGCCCGGTGGCCGCAGCACCCGCAGCAGCGGGTGGGAGGCCGGGGGGCACCTCTGCCTGGAAGAGCACGGCGTGCACGGTGCGGCTGCTGAGCACACGGAGCTGCACCTTCGTCACCATGTGCTTGAAGTTGTTCTCGGTGGCAGTGCAGGAGTAGAGGCCGCTGTCAGAGAGCTGCAGGGAGCGCAGCAGCAAGCCCTGCTCCGTCCGCAGCACCCGGCCCTCGAYGCGGAGCTGTGAGGAGAGCGAGTGGAGGCTCATCTGGCTGCCGCAGGGCCTGAGCCCCCAGCAGCCAGGGCAGGGCACTGCCCAGCACCCCTTCCTACCTCTTTCCGACGGTCACTGTTGTCCTTCTGCAGCAGCCACTTGATGCTGGCCTGAGGGGAACGAGGCTGGCACTCAAGGAAGGCCGTGCTGCCCTCCACCCCATACTGCACAGCCTCTACCGCATTCTTGTTGGCTGTAGGGGCAGATGCAGGTGGCCGGGTCAGTACATGTGTGTCCATGCCCTCAACCAGCCTCCTCGAGGGAGAGTGGCAGGACCTCATCCCACATACCCTGTCCCCCCAGGACCTCACCCCACATACCCTGTGCAAACCCAGCCATGGATACAATGGCTCTTGATCCACCCCGAAACTGTTCTTCCTCCCACAGTGTATCTGTCCTTCCAGTAAATGTCTTCCAACTGTGTTCACCCTCTTCAAGTGTATCCATCCACCTATCCATGTTCATCCTTCTCTGATGTGTCTACTCCAAATGCATCCATCCCTCTACATGTGCTCAAAATCCTCCCTAATGAATCCATCCTTCCATCAATCCATTCACCCATTCATGTTTTGATCTTTTGATCCATCCTCCTTTGATCTGTGCACCATCATCTGTATCCATCCATCTACCAAGCGTATCTATCTAACTTTGCTCACCCTTCTTCAGGTATCCAACCATCCATACAAATGTGTTCAGCCTTCTCCCCAGTTGCAACATCCCTCCATCTCTCCATGCTAACCATCCTCCTACATATCCATCAAAACGTTCCTAGCRTCCTCCAATGCATCAACATGCATCCACCAAGTATATCCAGCCATCCCTCACCCCATAATGGCTGTTGTCCACATTCTCCTGTCTCCTGCCCTCAGTATAACTACAGCACTCTCCCTTCCCTGGATCCCCATGCCCTGCCCCCTCAAGTGCTCCTTCTGCCTTCACCACAGCCCTATGGCACCCACTCACCATTAGAGTTATAGCCTCGGCACTGGCGGATGGGGTTGCCATGCCGGATGTCCTGCCGCCTGCTCCGCCTGTGGGGAGGCAGGAGATGACCTGGGGAACCTCCACGGGGTTTCCCATAGCCCGGGGTCCCTCCCTGCCACCTGCCTCTGGCCTCCTGTACCTCTTGGAGGATGCTGAGTAGCGGCTGCAAGCCTTGCCGTCCCAGGCGCAGTAGGGGTCCCGGGCCAAGCAGCAGTCGGCACAGGCTTCCCCATAAACATCACACCGGTGAAGGGCCAAGTGGGTCACCCCTACAGCTGAGGACACGTAAAGCTGTTGCTGTTGGGGGACAGAGAGGACAGTGTGAGACACTGCTCAGGCACACAGACTTGCCCCAACCCTGTAAGGACCACTTGAACGAGCTGCGGCCTCCTGGCACCACCGGAGCCATCTTATCCTGGGGCTATCCAGAATGACCTGAGGCAGCACAACCCCGGGATTCACCCAGGGCTTCACTACCAAAAGCATCTTGCCCTGAAGCTTCCCACTGGCTTCCCCACATGTATGGCTCACTCCCCTTGCATTGTGCTGGTGCCTGGGCAGTACCACAGCTGGGCACCACTTCCTCGGGGGCCATTTGGTTCTCCCTGTCACTCGGGGCACACGCTGTGACTCACCCTCTTGGAAGAGATGGTCATTGTCTTAATGGGCGCTGGCACCTAGAAGAGAGCACAGGTGAAGGATATTGAGGGGCTGGTGGGCTARGGGGCTCATAGGTGTCCCTTCAGCTCCAGGCCAGCACTGGGCAGCACAGAGTAGGCTGGAGCAGTGGGACAAGGCCAGGCCATGGGCATTCAGAGCTCTGAGAAAGGTGCAGGAGATATTGGCCCTTACCTTGAACACCTCAATCTCTTCCAGCATCAGCTCCTCAGTCTCCATGTCATCCCGGGGTAGCACTATAACTTTCTGCACAGTGCCTCTATCTGCATGACACACAGTGCATGGTCGCTCAGCGACACAGGCTGGGCACCTRCATCCCCCATCCTCCTGGGAAGATGGTCCCTGCTGGTCTGAGGGACAGAAGGGCCCCCAATTCCATCCCCATAGTGCTGCAGTAGGCAGCTCTGCCTGGGATGCCCCTCAAGTAATTGCCCCTCACTGTGGATTGTTGTTGCCCAGGACAGGGGAGATCCAGCAGCCCGGGCATCAGCCTCTGCTGCCTGCTCCGAAGCAAGGAGGCCAGCTGAGTATGCGTCAGGAGCTCACTGGGGAAGAGTCTCCAGGTTGAGACTTGCTGCAGGATGCAGAACAGCCTCCGTCCCCATTGGGAAGTAGAGCTAAAAGCAAAGTTTGATCATGGGGTCCTGTGATGGAGCTGGGGCAGTGAGAAGGACCAGGGTCAGCAGAGCCCTGCAGAGCCCCAGGATGAGCAGAGAGCCCTGGGATGGGCACTGGGGCAGGGGAAGGACCAGGATTGATCATGGAGCCCTGGGATGTGCATTGGGGCAGGGGGAGGACCAGGTTGTATTGCAGGACCACGGCACAGGGGTCTTAGCCCCTTGCCCTGTACCAGTGCGGCATCTGGCAGGAATGGAGGGCACCATGATCTTGCCAGCCCTGGCGGTGCCCCTGCCCTCCCGGGCGGCTCTAGAGCATGCTGCGTTCTCTGCGATGTGCGGCGTGGGTACCTGTGCCCAGGAAAAGCACCTCATAGCGTCCATCTGCTGCATCCACCTGGTCAACCGCGATGGTGGTGAAGCGATAGTTGACGTTGCTGCGCACAACCAGTGGCTGGCGGTGGGTTGGGTATATGGCGTGGTACATCAGCGGGTGCGCGCGCATGAAGTTGATCACCTCATCGGGGTAATCCTTGGTCGACTTCATGGACGGTGTGAATGTCCCCCCAGGGCACTGCAACACAGGCAGGTGGTTGAAACATTATCCACACTCGGGGCCCCCAGCCTAGGGGCTCATGCTGGCCTTGACAACAGATTTGCCCAGTCTCTTCTTGCTGGGGCTGCACCATAAGCCATACCCAGTCCCCTGTCACACACCAGGTTCTGGGCTGCCCCGGGCACCAAGAGGGTGCTGGCTCTCTGGTATTGCTGAGCACACACAGGCTCTCTTCCCCATGTCACCCACTGTAGTGCTGCTTGAGACCCCCATGCCTGGAGGGTACTTACGGTGCCTGGCCGGGGATACGGCATTTTGCCCGTGTAGGGCATCCACTGGTAGTTGGGGCCTTCCTTGTGTGCAAAGGGCCCATTGAACACCATGCGGATGTCAGCCATGGAATAGACACACACAGCGGAGCCTTTGAACACCGATCTGGAAGGAGGAGAGTCTCAGGATGGCACTGCCCGGTTCCCTGGCAGAGCAACCCACCCTGCTCAAGCTGTGCTGCTCCAGCATTTCCAGGCCCCAACTTGGGGGACTGCATGCAGCTGGAGGGTGCTAACCTTGGCCAACCCTCCAGACTGCTTCGTGGGGTGGGCAGCTCTGGGATGCCTCACTGGGCATCCATGTGCAGGGCCCACATGCTGGCCTTGGGACCCCATGTGTCCACACAGTACAGCTGCCATAGAAGTGATGGCACTCACCCTGAGGCGGAGAACACAGCATAGATGACAGGATTCTTGGTGTCCTGTGTCTGCTGGATGAAGACATCCTCTTGGGACAGAAGGAAGAGCATGTCACCAGCAGGAAGATGGGCAGGGACCACCTGGCCATGAGCACCATGGCAGCAAGAGGGGCTACTGGGATAAAAGTAGCTCCTGGCTCCTCTGGCCTCTCTTGATGAGAGATTATGGTTGGTAAGAGTTGGGGGCAGCAACAGATGCCTGGCCCTCTCCAGGAGAGAGGGTGTCAGGGAGCAGAGCAGGGAGTAGGTGCAGAAGGACACTGGCATGAGGAGCCATCAAAGTGATCCTGATCCCTCTCCATCCCTATGGAACCCTGCCCATACTCACGGAGCTCATCGAAGTGTGTTTCTATCCCATCAGGTCCTGGCACAGAGCAGACAAGCCGGGCCTTCAGGAACGTGCTCCACTTGTTCACCAGGCAGCAGTGGCCCCCATCATCATTCTGTGGCAGATGCACAGACCCCCGTGATGAAACCAGGTATGTCACCACCCCATACCCCTGCCCACACAACCCCTTGCATGGCCACAGGCTGGCACACATACCAGGCAGATGCGCCCAATGCGGGAGTAGACACCAGGGCTCTGTGGAGCATCAGCTGATTTTTCCCGGAAGAAGAAGTAGAGTTTGTCATCATTCCTCTCGCTGCTGTCAGGGATGAGCTGGGCATGGACAAATGCTGGGTCTGCAACGGCATGGCATAATCAGCTCAGTAGCAGCTGCACCACAGYAGGTGATACCAGCACTCCATGAGCCCACCACAGCAGGATGCTGAGCCCTCAACATGAACCAGCCCACTGAGGCAGTCACAGAGGTAATCAACTCTCATTCATGTTTGAGGAACCAGAGGCTCCAGGGTTGCCCCTGAGATAGGTCTCTCCATGGTCATCAATGCTCCATCTGCAGGGGATCAGAGCATCCTTACCCCTGGAGTTCACAAGCATTCAGTGCTCCAAGAGCAGGGCTATGGGAATCAGTCTCCCCCCTCGGGGGGGGGATCCACACAGCTCAACAGGAAGCATTTCCCTGCCATCCATCAGCTCGTCCCCAGTCCATGYTGACAGCTCCCCCTCTTCAGGTTACTGCCCCGACAGCTCCCAGGCCCAGCAGGATCATCCGATCTGCTCTGCTCTGTTTACTCAGCTGCCTCAGCCTCCTCGTGGCTGGAGGAGGTACAAGGGAGGGGCAGGATGAGTGCTCGGGGTCACTGATTGCAGGCGACACGGTTGACATCTCGCCCCAGCATAAATCCAGGCACGGCCCTGACAAAGGCAGTACTATTGCCCACTAGCTTACTATTTCCACTGTCTAGTGGCAGCACCATCAGCGGTCTGTCACTGCGCTCCACACAGCCATCCCTCCATCTGTCTGTCCTAGGAGATTCCCACTATCAATCCATCCATCCATCCATCCATCCATCCATCCATCCATCCATCCATCCATCCTCAAAGAGATCTCTTTAGTTCCCTCTTCCAATACAAATTCCTCCATCAATCCATCATYCAATCATCCATCCATGCATCCATCCCACATCACTTGACCGCTTGCCTGTGCTGTCTCCTGTCCCTCTAGCCCGTGAGACAGATGCAGCATGGTGGGGCTGCTGCAGAATAGTAAGCTGAACCAAGGACATGCCCAACTCACCATTGAGCCAGCGTGAATTGTACTGGTCTGTCCTCATGGCCGTCTGCTTTCCCATGGTACGGAAGATGGCTGCATCAGTGCCCATAAAGTCAATGTAGACACCGGCATAGAGCTCTTCATCTGCAGATAGGAGAACAGAGATCAGGTAGCCCCACAACCCATCTTGCCCTTGCAACCTCRTGTCTTTTCTCCATGGTCCTCCTCCCATTGGCTCTAGATTCTGTCCAGCCCTGCTCCTGACTGCTAGTCCCTAGGCACCCTATTGCCCAAGAGACCTTGCACCCGGCCTTGCTGAAGAGCACGGGGTGCTGTTATCTGCCTATAAAGATAGACCCTGTCTCCAGAATCAGATTTTGCCAGATACCCAGGGACATCTTGAGCAGCTGCAGCTAGAGCAGGCAGGGACGAAGGGAGAGGAGCTCAGCTTCTTTGTGGATATTTTGACATTGCACAGTGGAACAACTGGAGCAGTTCTGTCTCACCTCTGTGTCCCCCCTGCCTGCCCCCCAGGCAACAGTGGCCTTGCAAAGATTCCGGACTCACTTATTAATGCAGAGACGGTGTCTACTTTGGGGTCATAGGAGCATTTCCCCTTGCCTGACTCCAGCTTATCTGGCTCCAGGTAGAAGATGTAATCCTGAAGAAGGAAGCAAAACAGARTGTATCACATCTTTCCCCTCCATCCCCAGGGCATCTTCCAGTGCAGAGGCCAGCTGCACCTGCTGGAAATGCAGCATCTTCTGGAGATGGAGCACAGCAGCTACCAGCTGCCTGCTGCCAGAAGAGCCGAGGATGTGTAGTGCTCAGCACGGATGTAGACAGACCACATCAGAGCTCTGTACAACTCTCCAGAGGGCTGAGGCCTCAGTGAGCTGCTTCTCTGACATTGCTGGGTCCATCACCTGCACACCATTGATCCATGGCTGCTTTGAGACTTGCGGGAGCCACCGGGTTGAATATGGATCATCTTCTTCTTGACAAACAGCATCCAGCATCGATCCTTTCCAGACTCCTTAGTTTGAGGGCAGACGGGCCTGGCTGTGCTGTACGTTGCAGGAGTCCCTGGCAGCAGCTACTTTGACTTACAGTATTCGGTGACAGGCASATCTCTGCTGCCAGATCCAACATGTCCCAGCGAGGAGCAGTTTGTCCCAATGAGTGGTGCACTGGGATGGCACCACCACAAGCGGCTGAGCCCAGTCCTGGTGGGATATGGAGCTCTGCTCTATTAGAAGCTGCTCTCCTGGCTGTTTTCTCTGCCTGCTCCAGGCAAAGTGACACGTGGCAAACTCAGCACCACTGCATACTGCCATGGCAGGCTCTGCCTCCCAGACACACACACAGAATCAGCCATCACAGCAGTTTGGGGCACACGGGGTTCCCAGGCGTGCAGAACCCCCAAGAAGCAGCCCCAAGACAGCCTGTCCACACACAACACTGGCTGGGATCCCACTCCCAGGGCAGCCCAGGCCACACAACAGCCCTCAGGATGCCTGGGCCCTCACCACAGCCAACACAAGCCAGGCCAGCAGAGCTACCCACTCATCCCACATCCTGGTTTTGAAACAGAAGCCAAAGACATTGAGATAACTGATCCCCTAAGACCAAAGGATGGACCTAAGGTCCAAAGGATGAACAGAGTCTTTGCAGGATACTCAGGATCCAGGAAGACAGGACTGATGGGAAAGCTAATGCAAGTGAGGAGCACTCTTCTTCCCTCCATGTCCTCCTTCAGAGGATTTGCTCAGGAAAGATTTTCCTGGCTCTGTGGCCTGAGGAGAAGCCAGGTCACGCTAGCCCAGCCGTGTAGTCCAGAGCCCAGGGATTAGCCTGGATTGCACACAGGTGTGGTGCCCCGTGGGGCTGCTCCCTTGGCATCCCTATCCCCATCTCCACGTACTCCTCTGCCAGGGTGTGGACTGGTCCCCCACCAGCTCATATTTTACCGAGATAACATTTTTCTCAAATGCACCCCTGGCCCCAACGGCAACCCTTGACCTATCCAACCAAGCTGGACCAGCTAGATGAAAGACAACCTGCAAGCCCACCCCAGTGCCAGAGCTGTCTGGCAGGCAGAAAGACTTGGTGGTCACTGGGACAGCCTCTTGGCTCTTGATGCTCAAAATACATTGATCTTCCTGGAAAGCAGGTGCCGACGACCCCTGTAAAGCTTACTCAGGCCCAACGAGCCATGTCTGTGCAGAAGCAGGGGGTTATGTAAGCATGAAAGGCAGTGGGTGCCAGGCAGTAGCTGAAGGAAATCAAACCAAAGCCGAGACCTTAGTGAGCACCAGATTTCCCTAAAATGAGAGGTTGGAAGTCCTCTCATTCACCTCGCAGGGGCTAGAGATGCCCTTGGTGCACAGGAGAGAGGGTGGCATTCCCTCCAACTACAAGCAGAGCCAGCCTAAGGTGAGGCTCTGTTTCCGTGGAATAGAGGGCAAAAGGAGGGCAAACAGCAGTAAGATGAGTTACGGAGGTCTGAGACCAGTAGCTCCAGGGCAGGCCATGAATAGGGACAGCCTGAAGGATAAACCCTCCTGCATGTTGCCCTTGACTGATGGACACTGCAGWCCTGCTGCTGAGAAAAACCCATCGAGGAGAGGAATAGGGAGGCCTTTTGGACCTCCTGAGGGATTGCCTTTGGCAACAGGATTTCTCCAGTTGGCCACGGGTTAGCAGTGGTCTCAGGGCAGAGTGGCCAGCCCTTAGGAGCAGCAGGAGCCAGGAGAGACCCAGCCACCAAGACGCTCAAGCCTGATGATAGCATCAACTTCTCCCCATCTGCCAACTTCCCTCTAAAGGAGAGTGGGACTTATGTGTTTGGGTTGCAGGGGARGTACAGGGGACATACAGGCTTGATAGGCAATACACGGGGCAGCATGGACCCCATGCCCATGCACTGATCCATATTAGTCCAGAGAAGACAAGAGGGAGACACTGTCAGGACAGGCTGGGTGCTGAGAACTCCCTGTRGGAAGATGGTGAGACCATTGCTTCCCTGATCCTTCTTGCTTGCTCCAATGAAATCACTTTTGCTCAGGCAAGGTGAAGCAGATATAGCTTCATGCCCCCTTGGGCACCAGCAAGGCCTTACCAAAATATCTTCTGCGCATAGGTTTTGTGTTCCCCCCTGCAAGCAGTGCCATCCTCTGTGGCCCTTAGGATGATTATCCCTGCTTTAAGGGAACACAGGGCACAATAAAAGCAGCCTAGGGAGGGACTGCTGTCCCTGACAGTGTCCTCCATGGGGATCCCTGCCAGGCCTGGGAGAAGGAAGGAGTTAGTGAGAGGAGAGAGGAGATGCCAGGCCTGCTGCTGTGGTGAGCTTTGGAGAGAGAGGAAAGAAGCCTTTGCTGGGCACCCTGGTCCTGGGGGTGCCAGAGGGTCAGGAACATGCTGGTGAGAGGGAGAAGGAACCCTAAGCTCAGGTGTGCCCACCGGAGAGGTGGGCATGGCTCTGGCGGGCTCCAAGACCGGTTCCCACCTTGCTGTCCGCTGGTCTCGGGCTGAGGGGGCCGTCGGCTGATCTGCTTTCCCGGCCTCCCGGCTGGACGGGCTGGCTCAGCGGAAATCCCTGGGGAAAAGGAGCAGGGCAGAGAGTTAGCGCTGCGGGTGGGGGAGACGGCCACCCCAGCAGGGGGCTATGTGGGAAGGCAGCGAAACCAAGGAAGCATGCTGAGCAATAGAGAGCCATTTGTCCATTCGGATCCTTCCCGAAAGCTCCCCTCTGGGCAGTGGTGGCCAGGGGGACTCAGGTGTCCAGACCTCAGGGCAGGGACAGGAGCGGTTGTGGAGGCCAAGGCCAGCATGGCATGCAGCAAGAGAGACTGGTGAAGCTGGCTCTGCCCTTGCCCACCCAGCTAACCAGGCAGGGCCCCAAGATACAGCGGTGTGACAAGTGACTCGACTGGAAACTCTCCGTCATGGAAGAGAGAGGTCCTGACTCCATGYTTGGGAGAGATGTTGAGACGAAGAATGTTATCAGAGCTATAGGGGTGATGCAGTGAGACAGGAAAAGCTATTGGCACTGTGGGACCCCCAGGGCTTGGAATCCTCTCTCCCCACTGCACCATGCTCTTTGGGATTGAGATCAGACCTCTCACTCCTCATGCAACTCAAGGGGACATCCGACAGCCTTTTCTTCCAGGGAAGCACACCATTACTCAGCGCAACAGGGGTGCCCAGAACCCCACTGATGCTCCTCAAATGCTGCAGGGTCCATGACGTGCTGCCCGAAAGCCAAGTCCAGTAGTGGTACTGACTTGTACCAACCTCTACACCTGTGCCTGCACTGGGCAAGCCTCTTCCTGCACATACGGCACTTGGCTCAGGCTCAGAGCACGGCTCATTACACGGTGATGTCCCACCACGGCATAACTCAGGATACACCACACTAGTGCTGACAAGACAGACACCACGGATCACGAGCTCACCAGGCGGGAGTCCCCCAACCATCCTTACCACACGCTACAGCAGTCACTTTGACAACACACCATTTGCCCCAGTGCCAGCACATGGAAAGACCAGCTCCCTCCTGGGACCCTCCTAGCACCACGAGGCCACCCGATGCCAAACAGCTTCTTCCAGCTTATGCCATGGTTGTCAGTATGAGGATGTGGCCAGTGCCACCACCTCTCACCGGCATCTGGGAACACGGCGGGGCAGGGCACCTGCCTCGCACACTCATGTGCCAGCGCAGCCCGCGGCAGCAGCGTTCCCTCCCAAAGCCAGCCGCCACACCACAGCGTGCCCACCGCGTCCTCGTGGCCTAGCCGTGCCGTTTCGCCACGAGAAACGTCAGCGCTGGTGCAATGCCAGGCTCCTTCCATCCCCTTGGAGAGGCTGCTCCATTGCAAGGATGTTCACGATCTACCAGCTGGTGGAAAGCCAGGTACAGGCTCCATTCGAGAGATATCGGCAGATGCTTTTCAAGAGGTGCCCATGGGCTGAGAGGGTCGAAGCTGGTGCTGGGGTCCGGCTGAGGCAGCCCAAGTCAGGTGTGAAGCGATCCTCAGGCCTTGCTCTGCAGAGACGGCTCAGCCATGCTCCACAGCATGGTAATATTAGCCACAGAGTCCTTGGTGCAYCCAAGCTGAGACTGGCATGTCTCTGCCTGCTCCCATCCCCTTCCCCCTTGAAACCCGCCCAAAACTAGCACAGACCCAGCCGTGCCTGATGCCCACCCATGTCCAGCTGTGGTCCTGAGATGGCAATGCAAGCACGGCCAAATCCAGGCACCAGCTCAGCCCTCTCACCTGCGCTTTGCGCCCACGGTTGACAAAGGCACAGATGGGATTGTAGGCGCCAGTGCCACACACGTAGAGGTGAGTCCGGTTCCAGGGCTGGATCAGGCGGATGAAGTTGCCGCACTCTCCCTGGGAAGCAGAGGGAGGAGTTGGCAACCACAGCACAGAGGTGGGAGAGGGCCGGCTCCCATCACAGCTCACACACCCAACAGGCAGCACAGACTCTTCACTCTGCAGGGCGGCACCACAGGGTGCAGTTGCCCAGGCTTGGAAACATCCACCCCAGGAGGAAGAGCTAGACAGCATAAGGACACACGTCATGGAGCTGGGAAGCTGGGAGGCCCCTGGATGGCTCTTGGGCAGGCACAGGTCATGCACTGGCAGAGGACATGGACTGGSAAGAATCATGGATTGGCATGGGACACAGGCCTTCAGTTGGCACAGGGCTGGCCCCACTGGGGATGGTTGTGGTAGGTGTGAGGAAGCAGTGTGGGGAACCTTTGCCTCCAGCTTCCTCCCAGCACTTTCCCAAGAAGGGGCTGACAGGACACGGTGTGACATCTCGGAGTGCCAGCCGGTCCTGGCATGGCTGCAGATGTTGCCCGGACAGGCTGATCTGCAGCGGCCCTCTGGCGATGGGATTTCAGGGAGACAACATGAACTGTAGTGCTGTGGTGGTGACCARCCTCTTTGAGGTTCCCTAAAGTGGTGGACATCAAACCCCGAGGTGTCCGTGGCCTGTGGCTCAGGGCTCTAGGGAGCAGATACAGCACAGGCACATCCGCCAGTGCCCAGCACACTCACATTGCTGTTCTTGCCCGACAGGATGCACTCCTCAATCCTCTGCTGGGAAGCAGGCCAATGGATCTGCAAGAATACAAGCAAAGAGGAGAGCTAAACTCATGCTTCGCTCAGCCCTCACCTTGAGCTCTTTCCCGATCCCTCTGCCATCACAGGGCAGAGACGGACCCTCCTCAGTGCGAAAACAGCCTCCAAAAACGCCCGCCCAATTCCTGATCCCTCCAACCCACAGCCCTYGACGGGAGCGCATGGCCCTGCCCCATGTCACCCGCTCCTCTGGCAGCCACCCCAGACCCAGCCCTCTGCTCCTGTCGGTGGTAGCACACGCTTACGATGAGGGGCTCGCGGTTGATGTCGTGCAGGTCCAGCGAGAGGACGTAGTCCTTGCTGCCCACATACATGCGATCGTGGTCCTCGTCCTTGAGCAGGATGCGGTAGTCACTGGAGTTGAGCAGGAAGTTGAAGAAGTGCGCGGTGCCTGTGGCCTTCAGCTCTGCGGGGCAAAGGGACCCACATCAGTGTGCCAGCGCCCACCAGCCTTCCCCTATGCCGCTTCTGCCTCAGCGTTTGGACACCAGTCTCCAGCCCTGCCCAGCATCAATCCCTGCCCATCCCCAGCTAGGGGATCCCATGCAGTTCTAGGATCCATGGAGAAAGTTCCTACCATGATGGAGCCACCTCTGAGGTACGTGCCACAAGCTGGGATGCTGGATAAACAAAGGAAATGCTCATTTCCAGCRAGGTCAGCCATGCGGAGCTTGATTACAGGCAGGAGGACCTGGCCTCATCCATCGGCACCCAATGTCCCTGCCAGCAGAGCCCTCCTCTGCAACATGGCCCATAGAGTGACCTGCTGCTGTGGGTGGTGGCTCCTGCAAGTTCTGCTGTCTCCCTTTCGACCTGCTGACCCTGTCTCCTCGGATGTATCCCTACACCCCAGCCTGGCAACCACCCCCTCGCACAGGGGAYCTGAGACCCAAATTACCCACCTCCTAGGGAGGGGGGAGAGAATTTACCCCCCAACCCCACATGCCCCATCCTCCCCCCGTGGGGAGTTATTTTTAGCCTGAGTGTGGGAGAAATGAGCAAAAGAGGATAATGAGGGTCATGAATATTCACACATGCAATGAGGCAGCCAGATGGAAGACAGAAGTGCTGCAGATGATGTGGGCCAGTTCCAGGGAGCAGGCGGCAGGGGCCAGGGCACAAGTAAAGAGAGGAGAGGAGCTAATCTCTGCCCTGTGCCCACGTGCTGTCCATCTCCTCTCCAGGCTGCCGTCTTTGCGCCCACTGCCTCCTGCCATCCATCCCCAATACCATCCCCCAGCACCTGCAGCAGCATGACAACACGTGGCATCCCTCCCCGCTGCCACCCCAATGAGAGGGCACCCTGACACCATCTACAAGATGCGATCCCAACTGGATGCCATCACCATTAGGTATCACCTCAACGGGGTGCCACCCCGATGGGATGCCACCGCCAGATGCCGTTCCACCACCCCTCCTTGCCTGGGGAGAGTTTGCCTTTCCACACAAGGGCCTGTTCCTTGCACCTTCCCTAAGATGGATGCTGTGAGCAGCTCTACTGGATTGGGATTAGAAGCAGTCCCCACAGTCTATGGGCACTTGCATCCCCATGGTCTATGGGGACTTGCAAGACCATGGTCTATGGTCTTGCATCTATGCTTCAGGACTGCAAAGGGCACATTTCCCTAGAATGACTGTAGGCCACGCAAAATGAGGTCTCTGCCAGGAAGGACCAAGTTGGTTTCCAGGGATAGGTGGGCACAGCTCCAGCATCCAGCTGCTATTCCCTGCTGTGATGCCAAAAGCCTGAGATCTCTCTGACCTCATGCTTCCAAATCCCATGAGGACCTCCTAGAGGTGCCATGAGGGTGTCCTCGCCATCCTGGGCACAGAGCCCCTGATGAGCTGCTCCCTGCCAGCTCATCGTGGGACACAAAGGGGTCATCATGCACAGCTAGGGCTCCCACCAGGAGGTCTAGTGCAGAGGAAAGCACCCTTCCAGCCAGCCACGGGCCCCTGGGGAGCTTGCCAAGAGCAGGGGCGCATTGGTGATGACAGAGCCATGGTTCGGGGAACAGACTGAGCCTGGCAGCTGGGACACACATGCGGTGCCAGGCTCCTGGCATGAGGGCTGCTGCTCACACAAGCCCRGGTGACCCCGGGGGAACCAGCGCTGCACACGGAGCAGCTGCCATGCCYTGGTGGGTCACAGAGCCCAGGGCCAGCACATCCGGGCATGATTCAGCCAGGGCCCCCACGGCGGGTTTCCTCCGTGGCCCCACAGGGCGCACTTCACTCCGGGAAACGGCGTCATGGGATGTGACATCAATCTCTCCACTCCTCCTCCCTACAGTGACCTTGAGGGTCCGCCAGTCAGGTCCCTGCCAGCGGGGCTTTCTCAAGGACGGATGTGGCACTAATTTGCAAAAAATAACGCCTTACCCCCACCCCCGGCCAGCGGGACGGGCTGGCCAGGATGGCCGATAAAGCCCAGCCTTCAGGCTCTGCTCGGGGCCGGCACRGACAGGGCTGTGTGCGTGGCGCGAGCGTGCACACGGCTCCGGYGGCTTGGGTCTCTGGTTTTAATAAAATCATGCACGAGTGTGTCCGCTGGGGGCAAGGCGATAGGGACGTACCCGATGGGCGAGCAAGGATGGACTGTGCGCAACCAGCAGAGAAACCAGCCTGCCCTGTCCCTTGACAGCACGTGGCTTCACAGGTATGGGGCACGGATGCCTGACCTGTGGGGCAGGATGGCAGTGAAGCCAGGAGGAGTTTGGGGGGGGCTGCGGGGCCGCCCACATGTCCCTGCGCCCGCCCAGCTCCTTCCGCTCGCTTGTCTCCCATCTGCGCTCCAGATGCTCCCACCACCAGCCACGGCTCTCCACCACCCACGCGGCGCTGGGACGGGCCTCCTGCCTGTCCCATGTGGCACCGGGATGGGCCCCACCGGGTGCTGGGACTGGCCTCCTTTCCACACCACTGCAAACAAGGCCAAGCCCCGCAGGGCACTGGCGCCAGCCCCYGCCTGTCCCGTGGGTGCACCATGATGACTTGCCCCATAGGCTGCTGCCCTAGTGCCATCCTGTCCATGCACATGTGCATCTCCTGCAGTTCTGAGTGCGCACGCAGGGCAGCGACAGGCAGCGGTGGGCACCGACACGGTGCAGGCGGTAGCAGGAAGGCCGCGGGGCAGGCCAGCACAGGCAGCGGCAGGCAGCGGCACGACAGGACACGGGCAGGTAGCAGCAGGCAGCGGTAGGGGCAGGCAGGGACGGACAGTGGCAGGCAGGGACAGGGGACAGGCAGCCACAGGCAGCAACATGAGCCCAGGTCCTGCACCCCAGGGGGGCAGCTGCCCAGTGCGGAGCAAGTTGCCTGGGGCAGCAAGCAAAATCCTGCAGCTCCCTTCTCCCGCTCTGCTGTGGCTTGCGGGAGACATGGATATTGTCCCCACAGGACACGGGGAGGGGACGCCCTGGGGTGCAGGATCAGGCCTCAGCAGCTGCTGAGCACCAGGAGCATAACGCCACCGCACCAAGGAAAGCATGGGAACTGTCTTYCCACCACTGGCTGCAAATTACGGGGGGGAAAACATAGATAAAATGCRGGAGCCCTCCTCTCTCTATCACTGAGAGCCACTCCGTGCTGAGTTTACCAGGCGCCCTGTGGGGCTTTGAGCTGCAGGAGGCAGATGAGACCTCCCCAGGGAAGCTMGCAGTGCCTAGGCTGGAGAGGCAACCTAGGGGAGGTTGGGAAGCGCCGAGAAAGCAAAGCGACAGAAAAACCATGCTGGGGGTGACCTCGTGCACGGGCTGTGGGCAGCACAGCGGCCCAGCGTGCTTGCACGCCGCTCCTGCCGCTGCTTCCCGTACACGCGGAGCGGCTGTGAAGGGAGAGGCCGCGCGAGTGGGGAGCCCGGCGCGCAGGCAGAGCAGTGCCCAGCGCAGCGAGCGGAGCGGGAGCAGAGCCTCCAGCCAGCAACCTTCCATGCACGGACACCACGCAGTGCGCTGGCGACCGGGGCAGGAATACGGCAGCAGAGGCTGGGGATCCAGGGAGGCGCTTCACCTCCGGGGTGACTTCACCTCCACCAAGGCTGCCGGGGCAGCCCAGGGACAGCACGGCCACCCGCTCCGGGGGACGCGGCCCCATCACTACGGGTGATGCGGCCCCATCACTCTGGGGAACGCGGCCCCATCGCTCCGGGGGACGTGGCTCCATCGCTCTGGGGAACGCGGCCCCATCGCTCCGGGGGACGTGGCTCCATCGCTCCGCTCCCCTCCCGGCCGGGATGCGCGGTGGGGCTGAGCTGGCAACTGCTTACTCCTGCAGTTCTGCAGCCCCTCTCTTAGGCGTGTCACAGGGTGCAAAGGAGGGCCCACTTCTGACAATGATCCAAAATATCCTAGATGGGGAGGTGTCCATGAAGCCCCAGGCCTCGGCCGGGCTTGTTCCAGCGACTAGGAACCACTGCCGAGTGTCCCTGTCCTTGGAGCAGCCCCYGAGCAGGGCTTTCTGCTGGGGGCTCGGTGGGGTGTGGGGGCAACACAGGGTCCCTGGGAGCCCTCTCCGCTCCGGCGATCAGAGGGCACCGCGGCCCCGCCGCCCGCAGCTGAGGGACGGGCGCACTGCCCCCAGCCCGCGCCCGCTGCCCCGTGACGCCCGGGCCCTCCCTAAGCCGCTTTGCCTCTAAAGGTGACGGACGGGCGGCTGAGCCCACRCTCCGACCTCTGACCCTCCTCTCCCCGCCAAAGCCTGATCCCCAGCGCGGGGAGAGGGGCCCTGCCTGACTAATCCCAGGGGCCATGGGGCCCTGGGACAGCCGCACGGAGCTGGGCACTGTAGGAGGCTCTGGCACCAAATCAAAGGCCAGAGCAGGGGTGGGAAAAGAGTCCCAGGAGCTTCTAAATGCATCTAGGCAGGGGAAACCAGGGTGCCTCTCTGAGCACACAGGGCYGCGCGCAAGAGGCCAAGCAGAGCCACCTCCCGGGATGGGGCCCCGACACAGCACGCCCAGCCTGGCCTCTGCACTGAGGCCGGTCCTGCTTGCGCCTTCAAACAGCCTTGTTCCCACTGGGGACACGGGATCAAGCAGCCACTTATGTCCTCCCGGGCCGGAGAAAACAGCTCATTAGTGGATCCGCCCGCGGAACACATTCCCAAAGGCATCCCAAAGGCATCCCAAAGGCATCCCAAAGGCTCCCAAAGGCCAACTGGCAGAGACCAACAACCCCCCCACCCCATCCAGTGGCTGGAGAACCTAATCCCCTTTTAATTGCCTGCTCCGGAGAGTGGAGGCCTCCGATTCCTGTGCCCTGGGAGCTGCCCGCCGCGGCAGCTCGGGCCGCCCTTGGGACGAGCCTCCTGCCCCAGTGCTCTGCCCTGTGCGCAGTGGCCAATGCACACCCCAGGGAGGCAGGGGAAAGGAGGCCGCCTGCTCCTGGCCAGGCTGGGCACGGACACCTGATGCATCCCCCTTTTCCACGATCATTTCATGGTCTTGAGCGTGAGATTTAATTACTCTCCACCCTTGAGCAGCTACAAACAACGCTGGCGGGCAGGAAACCCGCCAGACCTTTCAACAGCAGCAAAATGCAACTCGCTTTTCTCTCCACCTCCCGCCCTGGCTTGGCTTCAGCTCACTGCTCCATATCGGCTGCGAACAGCACAGCCCGATTATACGCTCCATAAAGCCAAATTTCCCTCTTATTTGTTCTGAATTTACAGCTCTTCATTTCCCCGGGCCGCTTCCTGGGCCACGGTGCAGGAGCAGCTGCCCATGGCTCTGCGCTCGCCGTCGTGGCATGCCGGGTGCCACAGCCTTGGGGGAGCTGGGACCAGCCACACGCCCCGTGATGCCGCTGCTCATCCCYGGCAGGACGGGGACAGCAGGGTGCTCCCCAAAGCAGAGGGGACTGAAGCAGCTGCCCTTCCTTATCGTGTCCTCAGATTGGCTCCTCTCCAAACAGAGGATGTGATGTTGGGTCCCTCCAAAAAGCCAGGGCATCCCAGAGAGCTGTTGACCCTGCTCCAGCGTCCTGTCCCTGCATTCGCCTCCTGCGCGACCGTCGCTGCAGCAGGCGCCAAGGGTTAATGCCCTGTGGGCCAGGGACAGCCATCTCCCCAGGTGCGCCATCCCCTACCCGCTCCAGTGCCCGCAAAACCAATTACATGCGCCCTCACCTAATTAGTTTCTAATTAGAAGCTTGTCGTGCGTTCACCATAATTAACATGCAAATTACGCGCCATGTTGATATTCAATAACCGCTCTCCCTCTTCCTGGCAGCCGCGATGCCGCTGCCTTGCGGGAGCCTTCRGCTTGATTTTCATCTGGGTAAATGACTTTAGCTGAGATGCCAGCAGAGTGGCCCTGACCGGAGTTCACCAGCAGGCTGTATTTCACCAGCAGTTTTTTGGCTTTTTGGAAGCCAAAAAGGCTCCCAAAGGGAGGAGCAGACCAGGATGCTGTTGGGACCTGGGGGACCCCGGGGGATGGCTGACTCCAACAAGACTCCAGGATCTTTTTCCTCCCAAGGAAGCCAGTCACCCAGAGCAGAGAGGAGCTGGGTGGCCAAATGGACTCCATTTGGGGCCACTGGTTTGGAGAAATGTTGAGGATCTCCCTGCTAGAAGATGACGTTTTGCAGGGGTAGGGGGACTGGCTGCTCGGGAACACATCCGTGGCCCCGCAATCGCCTCCAGGATTATAAGGCTCCAGCTGGGGCTGGATAGGGGCAGTTTGCAAGGCACAGCCCAGGGAAAGGCCCAGGGAAGGGAGCAGAGACAGGCAACCCCAGCTGGTCGAAGCGGCTGCCAGGCAAAGGGAGCCTGGCTGCACCTCGGAGCCGCAGCATGCCCCCAGACCACCCAAGGCAGCACCAGGGCACCAGCCTCTGGGATGTGCCTGGTAAGGAGCCCTCCATGAGCCTAGGAGTGGAAATCTGCCCCTGACCCGCTCAGGAAAGGAGCAACAGAGAGAAGGGCCCCCCCGGGCACTGTGCAAGCAGGACGAGCCGCGGTGCTGGGCACTGCATGCTGGGATTTAGGGACACTAACCAATTTGCTGGGCCGTCTCGCCACGGACGCATTCCCATCGCTGCCCAGGCTGGCGCAGCACTGTTCCCACGGCCCGAGGAGGAACTGCAGAGCTCACCGGGCACCGGCCACGGCAGAACACACACCCAGCCAGAGAAGCTGCAAATCCTGCTCCCGTTGAAACGTTGAAACCATTTGTCGTTATGGGTCCATCAAAGTGCCAGGCGAGTCCATCAAAGTGCCAGGCGAGTTGCGGTAGGAAAGCGGGGATTGCTTATTTGTTTGAGCATCACTCTGCTACCCCTTGATGGGTTATTTACAAGGCAATTAAGCTAATTGCGTGCAATAAGAGCATTTCCGTGGCCCCCAGCCAAACCCTTTTCCCGTCTCACCACCTCACAGGTGGTGGGAGCTGCTGGAGCCCGGGAGGGTCAGGACGAGGAGCACCTCGCAGCGCTGGGCGCCCCGAGCTCTGATTGCGACGGGCTCCCTCCCGCGGGGCCCGTCGCCACACGCCACCACCTAGCACCTGCTTGCGGATTCCCCACACGCAGCACCGGGGAAGAGGCGAGGAAAGGAGCGTGCAGCACAGCAGGAGCGGGGGGAAGGGGCGGTCGGCGGGCGCACGCGGAGCCCCCCGCGCCTCCGTCCTGCCTGCCAAAGCAATGCCGGGGAAGGGGCGGCAGGAGCCCCCAGGGGCTGGGTTAAGCTCTGGCTAAGCCTCCTCTGCTCCACTGCACAGGCAGCAGCAGCTGAATTGCACACCCGGAAGGAGGGCTGTGATGGGGGGCACAGACACAGCGCTCAGSCTGCCCCAGGGCCCCCAGCACGGGGCCATGCAGCAAGTGCTTCACGGAGACTTTTTGCACTCAAAACAGGGCAGTTTGGGGGAAAAGAACAAAGAAAAAAACCCACTTTTTTGTGTGTTTTTTTTYCCCCACTGAAAATGCAGATTGATCTCCCACCCACCCACAACATCAGAAGAGGCAGGCAGGAAAGAGCCACTGAAGAGGGAGAAGCTCCTAAAGCAGAAACATTTTCCTAAACACAAGCGTTGCCCTTCGCCTCAACGAGGCGTCCCCTTGCCAGCCGTGAGACAGATCCACCTCTACCCTCCAAAACAGCATTGGTGGCAGGGAGGAAAACAGGAACACCGAGACTTTTGGCTTGGTTGGAGCACACCCCTGCCTCCAACACGTCCCCTGGATGCTGGCAACGCCGAATGGAAAGCGCCAGGCCTCTGAAATCCTCACGGCGAGGGCAGGAAAAGCGTCTGGCTGCTGGGCCAGGCCCAGCGTTCACCTGGAGGGCTCCTGCACATGGGCCGGGATGCTAGGACCTCTCCTCCGCCAGCCGTGTGGCCCTGCTGTGAGGATGTCCCCTCACGTGCCCCATCCCATGCCCACCTCTGAGTCCTTCACCCTGGGCCTGGCCTGGGAAGGGCCCTGGGGAAGCAGCTCCCTGGGACCGGTCCAGCCTCATTAGCAGCAGGAAAAAACCCCGCTGTCTCCTCAGGAAGGAACCCTCGTTTGGAGAAACCCTTTCATTCCTCCAAAAGGAAACAACCTCTCTGCGACTCATTTCCAGCCATAAATCAAGCCCGCAGCACCACCCCGCACCCTCTCCCCTGGTTTCTCCCGCAGTGGAGCGGCTCCGTGGTGAAACCCGCATGCTGCAGGCGCCAGCATCCTCGGGGCTCGCGCCGGCCTCCGATACCCTGTCCAAGGCCACCGAACGCACCAGCCAGCGGGGCTGGAAACACCCCCAGCTGGCATGGAGGTCCATTTATGAGATTGAGAGGACATTAACCTCCACAGGACAGCTTTGGCTAGGCAGCTGAGATAGAAGATTAAAAAAAAATTAAAAAAAAAAAAAGAAAGAAAAAAAGGTGTATTTTTTTTTCTTTTTCATTCCGTAACTCCTAAAATCCAACATTTGTCTCCAATGAGCAGCCAGTGTCTGCAAAGAGGCACACGGGCTTAATTTTTTTTTTTTTAACAGGCCATTTGCTAAGCGCCAGAGAGGCAGCAGGGAATGAAATAGCTGAGATTGCTCCAGGTAGGGGGTCTGGAGGATATTTTGCCACATTTTTCAAGCCGGTTGGGTCTCTCCTCCCTCAAGCAGCAGAGAGCGCTTCAAGGAGCTCAATTCTGGCTCTTTTTTGTGGCTTGAAATTTCTGGGCAAAAAGGAAAAAGGAAAAACATAAGAAAATAACAACAACAAAATAGATACGTGCACTAGATAGATGGGAAAAGTTGAGGGACGCAGCAGGGGAGGGTATGGCACCAAAGGGATCCTTGAAGCAGCCAAGGGGGCACAAGGACACTGGACTGAAGGGGACAAGGCCTTGCTGGAGGAGCCCCACTAACCGCCCATGGCTAATCGATGCCTATGGGGGGCTAACGAGCTTAGTAGATAACAGCTTGGTGGGGGAAGCATAAAACCTCCCAACTTCAGCTGGGGAGGAGGGCAGCTCCTAAGGAGCTTAAGGCTCTGAGCCCAGCAGGTCCAGTCAAACTCGGGTCAGGCCCCAGTGGCAGCTGGTCCTGTTTCCCCCCCCAGCTGCATTTTGCAGACCCCCCTCCTAGGTCAGGCTGAGCACCGAGGGGTGCCCGGACCCTCCCAGCATGTCCCCAGGCCTGGCTGCCCTTGACACCACAGTCTCCAGGGCCCACGTCCGGCACCAACCTTCCTCACACGTCCGTGTGTCCGTTCCTGCCCCCCGGCTCTGATCTGGACGTGTTTGTTTGTGGCCACGGTCTTTAAGCGATTCCCCGCGCAGGTCCAGCTGCGGCAGCTTAGGAGGGCACTGCCTTGGCACTAGGCGACACAGCCTGCACGCCAGGCTGCTCTGCAGCCATCTGCCATCAGCCCCCACCGTGTGCCCCGACAGGCTGGGACGGTGAAGGAGGGTCAAACAGTCCCAGGGAAGAGCGGGCTACGAGCGCCCACTGAGCCCAGGGGGATGCAGAGCCCTGGGGCAACTAGGGTGGCACCAGGGTAAGAACTGAGGCCCAAGGCGCCCCTTTGCCCATGAGTGCGCCAGGAGATGGATGGGGGGCGGATGACGTCTCCGGCACCTCCCAGCCCCACTGCTCTCCCACCACAGGAGGAAACAGGGGAAGCCGAGGGGGAAGCGGTGAGCAAGGAGATGATTAAAAATATCCACTCTTCCTGGCCAGCGGTGAGCAGAGACGGGGAAGAGCCGCTGGCCAAAGGCAGCCCCTCCCTGGCCGCTCCCTCTTCAGGGAAGMGGCAGGAGCGGGCTGTTCTTTCCATGCTGGCCACCTTCCTTTCCCGGCCRCCGTGGCGGCAGGACAGGAAAGCCTCAAGAGGGCCAGACGGGGCCTTGCGGCTGTGGGAGCAGCACGGGGCGCTCATGGCTCCCTTTGGAGGCGCTGCAGGCGAGAGGGAGCCGCAGGGTTCAGGCCGAGGCCAGGCCGGCCCATGCTGCCTGGCTGCCCCCTCACCTGGGATCCCCGTGGGAGCTCGGGAACGCTGAGGCGGGCACCGTAGCTCCCCTGGGCTGCCCTCAGCRGCGGCTGCTCCCGTCCTGCCCATTGCAGCAGAGGCAGGACGAACGTGTCTCCTGCTGCCGTGGCCTGCACGACACCCGGCTTGGCCTTTTATTTGAGTTTTCTTCTCTCCCCTCTGCGTAAGCCGCTGCAAACACGCTCCGATTTTGTAGCYGATGACGCAGCCCCCAGGGAGCTGTGACAAACGCCGCTTCCTCCCCGCGTGCGCACGACAACCAGCAAGGCAAACAAACTGAGAGGCGCTCCCGGGGCCGGCCCGAGGCCCAGAAGGCTGCAGCCGCTCAGCCATCACCATCGAGATGCTGTCAGCGGCCCCRTGCTCATCTCTTGAGCAGGAGAGCACCCGCAGGAAGCACTCGGGGGTCCCTGCACCTCCCCTGCAGGTCCTGCCCAGGCCATGAACAAGTGGCTCCATTCTGCGTGGATGCACATCATCCACAAAAGCCTTGGCCAGAGGCTGCCTCTGCCACAGCAATGATAGGGACGTACACCCAGACCCCTGGCTCACCCCGGTGGGATCTCTCCTGTCAAGCCAGCGTTGCGGTCAACATGCCCATCCTGGGATCGGGCCCTGCGCTGATTCGGTCCCAGCCCCCGCCATGTCCTCTGGCCACCCCCATGCCGTCACCTACTCATATCCCTACCTCCTCACCCCTCTGCAGGCAACTCTTCCCAGCCGGCACAGCGCAGCCCAACTCACCACACGTGTGTCCCAGCCCTGCACCGCCGGCACCGCAGCTCCAGTCGCCCCTTAGAACTACACAGCCCACCCTAACATCCCTGTCACCTCCCTCTGTCCCCGCTACTYGCCACGGGCTGGCCTTGCCCTGGGTGGGGAATCATACTCCAAGTCAGACCCAGTCAGGAACAGCATCTTCGCAGCCCATACTGACGTACTCTTCCTCGGCATGCTTCTCGGCCCCATGCATGCAGACTATTGACTTGTAAAAGCTGTTTACAGACAGCTCAGTTTGCAGCTCCGGGTTCCCAACTGGCCCTCGAGGCAGGCCCAAGGCTAATTCCCATTGACTGGAGCTGCTGCAAAAGCACAGTCGGGGAGGGAGCAAGCAAGGCCTCTCTTCCCAGGCACGAGACACCCCTGTGCCACAAGCCACAGACGTTTCTCCTGGAAATGGAAGTGCAAACCGCACCTTCCTCTGCTCTGAAATGTACTGCTTGGCAGCAAGAGCAGGAGGAGCCCCCGAGCACAAGGGCGGGCATCCGTCCCAAGACATCCCAGAAAGCAGCAGGCCCTGCTGCCAGCAGACCAGGTGGGAAAGGGAAGGAGGAGGGAGCACAAGGAGAAGCTGGAGACCTTGACATATGCAGGCTCTGACTCTCTTGGCTGACCCCTTTGGCATGGCCAGGGATGCCCAGCTTTAAACCACCCACCGGGTTGCACCGCCTCATCCGCAGTGCCCTGACAGCAAGGGATGAAGCGAACGCGAGAGGCGGAGCAGGGAATGCTCCTCGGAGCTGGGGCCGRACGCACGCAAACAATCCGGCAGCATACCAGGCCTAACCATGCTTATCCGGAATTAATTCTGCTGCCCCGGGCATGCTGCGCGGCTCCAGGCTGGCGACATGCATTAACACATGCGTCCCCAGGATGGCAAGCGCCAGTTCCACCCACGGCACGAGGGAGCGGAGGGCAGCACGGAGCCCTCTCCTCGCTCTGCACAGCGTGCAGCACGCTGGCGCACAGACCTCCATCTCAAGACGGAAGCATCCCCAGAAGCATTCACGCTATGCACGTGACCTAAACTGCAAAGCCACAAGGCTGGGCTTTCCTCCACAACCTGCTTCTATGGGGAGGTTTCCCTCCTGCCTTGTGCTGTGCAAGAGCAGAGATGACTCAAGGYGGGCAGCAAGAGCCAGACGGGTCCCTGGAACCCCCAGCTCGGAGGAGACACTCAGGGCCCGTGGGCATTCTGCTTACCCACCAATGCAGTCGCCCTAGCAGCAGGACGCAAGAYGTTTCAAATGCTCATCGTGATGTCTCCACGCGCAGGAGGACGCTGGCACCCTTGCAATGACACGGGTGACAACACGTTGGGGAACACGCTCTTGAACAGCCTCCCTTCCTGCCCYGGTCGTTTGCACACAGGACACATCCACGTGCAGGGACAGCAGCAGTAACTCTGGCAGGGCCAAATGGCCCAGACTTGCTTTGGCAGCACCCAAAAAAATSTCTAGTTTACCTGTCGAAGCAGAAACTAACCAATGCAACACTTGGATGGGTGGTCTTGAAGAACACCCCACTCCAGCAGGCACTCTGGGACCCCGTTTGCTAGCGTGCCTGCATCCGCCAGCCCACCCCCTCCTCCCACGGGCAGAAACCACTCGCTTCCAGCCTGAACTTGCCCCAGCCTCTTCATACCATTGATTTTTCATACAGAGACCAGCTTTTAACTCTGGCAGCTCTCCCTCCCCCAGCCCCGGCTCGTCCTTGCTGAATTTTCAGCYGGCATGCAGGTCCCTTTCTGCTGAGCTCAGCCAGACTGCAGACGCCACGCTGAGCTCTGCTGGTGCCATCGCCTCTCTTCCACCAGTGCCTGCACCAATCCACCTCCCCGGGCCAGCGGTGCCAAGTCTAGTATGAAATCTGGAGGGAAAACTCCTCTGGTTTCACTTTTTGGGGAGCCCCTGCAGCCCTACTAGGTGATGGGCTGAGGTAGGGGGAGCTTGGGGACAAGCCATGGGGAGTTGGGGTCCCATGGTCAGACCAGCCCATCACATCCTTCTCCATGGGTCTGGAAGCATCCAAACAGCCCTGATACCAAAGGGTTAACTCCCTTCCCCCATTCCCGTATCCTTCCCTCCTCTTGCAGGCTCCCTGCCAGCTCCCAGGCGTTAATACCAACTCGGGGGTCGGGTGCCACACGTCAAGCTGCTGTCTGGACCGGCAGCCGCAGCGCTCCACTCCAGCGCTCGCGAGGAAAGCTCTCCTGCAACGTGGAGCGGCTCCAGATGGAGAGAGCCACCGAGCCACCCACCCACAAGGGAAAGCATATTGGAGGGGCTGCGCAGGCTCCRTGGCCCCGGGTGAGCAGGGAGAAGGGACAGCAAGATCAGCTGAGTAGGGACTGGAATCCACACTGAGTTTTCTTCCCTGCTATCAGGAGCGGGGACAGAGGGAGCAACCTGCTAATGTCCCCAGGGAAAAGGACAGAGCAGCCTGGAGCAAAGTACCCTTGCAAGGGGCTGCGAGCACAGACATCTCCCCCCGCGCCTGCTCCTCTCCCACCATCCTGCTCCGAGGAGCAAGGCGGGCTCTTACCTTTGAAGGAGAGCTGCACTCGTGGGGTGGCAAAGATGTAGTCCTTGGCGTGGGTGGCCCGCCAGCCCAGAGTCAGCAGGGTGGCCCAGAGGAGAACACCGACCACGGGCATGGTGGGCACGTGCTGAGGTGACAAGTCCAAAAGGAGTGTGGGAAGGGTCGAACCTGGCGGAGAGGGCACAGGAGGGAGAGACAGAGTTTGCGCAGGGATGCCCCAGGATGTAACTGTGCCAGAGAGACAGACAGGTTGGCACTCACGATGCCCCCCTCCCCAGACCGAACTGCTGGAGCAAGGGGTAGAAATCTGCAGGGAATCTCCCTGGCCAAGCATCCAGATGAGAGGCTCATGGGCTCAGCCCCCACCTCTCCTCCCAGCCCCGAGCAGAGACACAGCAAGCAGAGCAGGGACCAAAGCTTTTCTAGCATGAGGAAAATCTGGACTTCATTATTCAAAGAACGAAAAAAAAAAAAAGTTTTTTTCTCCTTCTTCTTTCTTTCATTTTTTTTCTTTTTCTTTTTTTTAAATATAAATAAAGGAGGGAGAAAAAAAAAAGCAAAAGCCCTGCACGTGTGTGTGCCAGGCAGCTGGCCTCCCTGGGGCTCCGGCGCAGAGCCCCCCAGGCTGCCTCCAGCAAAGCCACACACACCCTGGCTCAGCTGCCCCTCCATGCAGACCCTGCTCCCGCCCGGCCCACCTCCACTCCGCAGGCATCATCCCTGGGCCTCCAGACCTCAGCCTTAGGAGAAGACAAGCGGTGGGAAGCCTCCCCTCGTCCCCCAGGCGCTGGCAAGGCGCGGGCTCCTCACGTTCCACGCGCAGACGTGCTGCACGAGGGCTCTGGGGACTGCAGAGACTTCCATGGCCGTGGGAAGCGCCCAGCAAGGGAAGGGGCTCCCTGTCCTGACATCCCCCCAGGACGTGCCCCACACGACACTGCTGCCATGAGGGGCACAGGCACCCGAGGTGACTTTGCACCCCGCGGCTCTCGTGGCCACCGCGGCGATGGTGCCGCTGCACCAACCCCTGCCCGGGCGCGGACGGCACCCACATCCACACCTTTTACCCCTTGCAGGGCACGGCCGTGGGGAGGAAGACAAGGCAAGACGAAGAGGAGTGGGGTGAGACGCAGCACCTCGAGGAGCTTCCTGGGGCTCCCTCTTATTTTCTTTTTTTCTCCCCCTCCCCCCTCTTGCTATCACCTTTGGAGTCAGTAAATATTTAGATTTGCTCTTCTCTCCGTGCGCACACCCAGCTCCGCTCTATTGTACTGGCATTCACTCCCCTTCCAAGCTTCCCCCCCGCTGCTCCTCCCCGTTCCCAGGCTCTGCCCTTCACGTTAATGCTCTGCCTCCCACAGTCGGGAGAGCCCSGAGACCCTGGCACCCTGTCACCCTCCAGACACGCAGCTAAATACCCCCCCAACCGCCACCCCACACACAAAAGGGGCCTCAGGAAATAATTCTGGCAAATCCCACTATTACATTCGGATGGAGGCGCGTCCGCGGCAGAGCTGGGGAACGAGATGGCAAACAAAGGGAAAAAAAAATTGAGAGAGAGAGAGAGGAAAAGGAGAGAAGGCTTTGGAAGGAGGGGAGGAAAGGGGACCGCCAGCAAACAGGAGCAGGAGGGAAAGAAGAAAGTGGGCAGCATCCAAGGCACCCAGCGAGGAAGTGACCAATTCCAAGGGAGCAAAGGGGAAATAGCCCCTTCCAACAGATCTTRGCCAGGAAACCTTTAGGGTGCACTCTCCCCAGGGAAAGTGAAAAGTCCAAAGCCTCCGAGGAGGCTGTTTCTCGTGGCACAAGCAGGCCACATTCCTCCCTTGGAGGAGAAGGGAAGCGTTTGCTATTTAGAAAACAAAAGAAAACAAAAAAAAAAAGCCATAAAAATAATTAGGAAGTTGGGCCTTCTCTCAGCTCTTTTGGGCAGGCGCGAGAGCCCCTTGCGGTGCGCGAGCCTTGGCTGCGTGGAGGCAGGGCTGCCGCCTGCCCGTTGTACCGGCTGCCTCAAGAAGGGGCTTAGAGCCCGGGAAACACGGCAAGCTGCAGGACGGGGTGCCAGAGGGAGGCCCTTCCCTATCAGGGCACCGGGGGCATCAGCACTCAGAGTGACATCAGCAAGAAAAATCACCGCAGCCCACTCGGACACGGCAAATAACTTTGCATAACTTCAGTGTCGCCGCCACCACCACTGCCGTCGCCTTTAACCCTCTGAGCGCACCCGGGCTTCCTCCTCCTCGAGGAGCTGGCCCSGGGGCTGCCCCTGGCCCAAGGCTTTCCCAACTCTGTTAACCACCTGAGCTGCCAGCCCTGGCAGGGCTTGGGGCACGGTTTTCCCATCAGTTGACCGGCTCCCGGCAGGAATTCGGTCACCCCTCTCTGTCCACCCCACTCCGTCCACTGTGGGAGGCTGCAGCAGCGAGGCACCCCCTCGCCAGCATGCTAGGCATAGGAAGGGCTCACTGAGTACGCGGGTCCTCCAGCAAGGTGCCACCACAGCAACTTCCCTCCCCGTRACCCATCAGCCTCTCACCCAGGGAGGCTCCTGCAGCCTCCCTCTCGGCACCCAAAGAAACCCCAAGCAAGCAATCAGCGCTGGGCACAATTGCTCAATGCCCGTTGCCCATGCAGGGGGTGCCAGTAGGGAACCCACCCATATTACCCTCCTCTCGAGGCTAACGCAGGGTCTGCCAAGCATCCAGGGGCACCAGACTCGGCCATAGGGCACTGGGGACACTAGTGAGCAGTGGGATGGGGCACTGGCACACAAGGGCACGCAGCACTGAGGGACAGGACAGGGTACCATGGGGACATGGGCAGGCAGAGCATTGGGGCCACTGCGGAGGCACTGGGGCTCGGGGACAGGGCATCAGGGCACTGCATGAACAGTGCGCCAGGGCACCTGGGACCCCAGCAGCGGACAGGGGGACAGGACACTGGGGACGCAGCCGCCCCAGAGCCCGGCGCTGAACCGAGCCCGGGGACTGCCTGCCACACCGTGAGCTCGGAGCCCGGCCAGGGAGCGCAAAGCAAGAGCAGGGACCCGGCCCGAGTAGGGGCAGCTCCGGCGGCAGGAGGCGAGTTGCGGAAGGCAGAAAGTTTCCTCCGGGCGAGCCCGCGGCCAGGGAGGCGCCGCCAGCCGCGCGGCCGTCGCCGTTCGCCCCGCTCCCCGACTCACCTCAGCGGGGCCCGCGGTGCCCGGGGCAGGG
>NW_020455676.1:39461-83919 GCF_003342845.1 Nothoprocta perdicaria | reverse complement strand
CCGCCCCCTGCCGGGCCCCGCCCGCCCGGGGGCCGCGGGTTCGCGGCAGCCCCCCGCCCGCCGCCCCTCACCTCCGCCTCCTGCCTTTTGTTGCTCCCTTCCGACGTCTCCCCTGGCGAGCCCGCTCCCCTCCGGCGGGCACCTCAACGCCGGGAAACGCCTCAACGGCAGAACGCGGGGGGAAMGAGCCCCTGCGTCTGGCCGAGCTGGGCTGCCGGGGGTGCGGGGGGTTCGGGGGGTTCCCGCGGTGGCGGGGAGGCAGCGCGGAGGGGAGGGAGGCCGTGCCGGCCGAGGGGGGCGGGCGCGCCGCTTTGTGAGATTCCCCCGTTCCGGCGCAGGACCCGCCTGCGACAAAGAAGGAACTCGGCGGGCAGGAGCTCGGGCTCCTTATCTCGGCCCCACCTCGTTTCGGCTGTGGCCCCCACTCCCTGGCATCCTCCCGCCCCGTCCGGGAGCCCCCGCCAGACGAGTTAACCCTCTCTAGCACCATTCCCCCTGCAGCCCTTCGCTCCCCCATCGAGCCTGCTGGCCCCCCAGATTCCCTCCTCCTCAAAGTCACTCCCCCGCCATCCCTCTACCCTGTTACCTGCTGGTTAACCCTCCCCCTTTCCGGAACCCTTCTCGCTGCGCACCAGGGCACGCTTCCCTTCTAGACGTGCTCATCAAGCCCCAGGGGCTCTTCCAATGCTGGCTACGTGCCTCAGTTTCCTTGTTCTGCTCCCACCGGGCTGGGAGCCTCTGCAAGGCAGCTAGCAAAGACAGGAATTTTTCCYGAGGACTCCCACGACCCTGGGTCGCGGGCCAGGACATGGCTCTGGGTCTGTCTTACGCACCTGCGTTGCTGCACACAGCCCCCAGCCACCACTGCCAGCCCTGAGCGTGTCGGACCTGCATCCCAACACTTCTCGCTCGCTCCTGGCGACGCTCTGTGATATCCTGCAGGTCACAGATGCTCCCAGGAGAAGCCATCAGCCCCAGAGGAGCTGGACCACAGGACTCTCCAGGCTGGAACCCATCAGGGTTGGCCCATCTGGGGAGATGCCACAAAGGCAGCCTGGGAGGGCCACAGGATATTGTGTGAGTGCCCTTCCACCCGGGCTCCAGCCCCGGGGCTGTGGGAGGGCGGCAGGGGGTCATCCATCCCCTGGGCATGGCGAGCCCTTGCCGCAAGCTCCAAAACCAGGTGGATCTGGTGTGATTTGCAGGGCAGGGTGTCTGAGAGCTCAACTCACCCCATGACTACTCCTTGCCACCCTCCAGGGCTGGGCATTTGCACTCTCCCAGCGCTGCACCCCGCTTTATCCCGTGATTCGCTCTCCCCTCCTGTCCCCCTTCAGGATAAGCAAAACTCCCTCCTTCCTGATGGTTCTTTTCCTCCAGCTTTTCCCTTAAAACCGAAGCATGCTGCGGCAGCTCTAAACAGCAGTGCAGAGAAAGCAGCACAAAATGTGATGCACAGGAGCTTCCTGAGATAAAAGTATTTAGGCAAAGAGTTATTTTTTTCCTTTTTTTTTTTTTTCTCTCTTATTTTTTTTTTCTTTTTCTTCCCCTTTTTNTTCCCCTTTTTCTCCCAACGGCCTGCTCTGAGCACAAAGATCTGTCCTGATTTCCCTGCCTTTCTTTCCCTGCTGACGGCAGGTGATGTTGGTGACGTTCAGGCTGGGCAATGCAATGCCGGGTTCTGGTGGCAGCAGCCATGGGCCAGCGCAGGGCTCGGGCACCCGCACTGCCAAGGAGCTGTCCTGGCTCCTGTGCTCCCGTTCCGGAGGGGGGTGACACACATTTGGCAAAGAATTAAACTGGGGCAGCCTGTGCCGGAGGCTGCACTCAGTGTCCCCTGCCACCTCCATCTCCCCCGCACCAGGAAGACTCACCTGCCCTGTGRCTGCTGGCACGGGAAGAGCTTTTGACACCAAGGTCCCCCCCAGTTCAGTGTATTATCAATCCAGGACAGAGCCGTTAACAGGCACCACTGTCTCCCAAGGCCACCTCTTTATAAGCCTCTGTAACTTCCATCTCCCTTGGCTGCAGGTTAAGCCGCTAGTTTCTGGTCCTAACTCACTAATGATTTTAACTGGTCCCCCAGGCTTTTTCTAGCACCTTATCCTTCCCGGCGGCATCTCCCTCTTTAGGCTGGAGGCCCTCCAGGCCCATCGTGCTGCCATGGCTTCTTCCTTAGATGCCAGGCAGCTGCTTACCTGTTCTAGGTCCGGGAATGAGGCACGAGGCTGCTTGGGTTTGGGCCAGATTCGTGTCTCAGCATCTCCCGTCTCAGCCTCGACACCAGCTCCGAAAGAAGCTCACTGTGTGACGCCCACCTTGCCCCACTGCTGTCTCCATTCCCACCACCATGCCCATCCCCTCTTCATCCCCAATCCCCCCCACATCCTTGTTACCATTCCCATCCCTGCCTCTCTCCCCATTCCCGTCCCTGTCTCCATTCCCTTTCATGTCCCCATCCCCATTTCCCATCCCTGTCTCCATGCCAGCCCTGATCTCCAGCTTTATCCCTGTCCCTGTGTCCATGACAATCCCATCCCCATGCCTGGCTCCCCGTTGCCATCACCTCTCCTCGCTGGCCATACCCAGCAGCAGTGACAGGGCGGCCAGGCTGCTCCCGCTGCCTCGGCACAGCCGCGTGCGGGAGCCATCTGTGCATGGCCCACCTGCCGTCTCGCGCCTCGCGCGCACGGCGAAGCGGCCCCGTCTCTGCCACGGCCTTGCYGGCCGCCAGGCCCCGCACCTCCACAGGCGGCTGCCAGGACTGGGCCAGCCCCTCCTAGCTCGGCACAAAGGCTGAGCATCCCTGGAGCAAACGAGGGTGCCCAGTGTGCTGCTGGCCTGGACCTCCTCCTTCAGCACTTGCTAATGGTGTTTGTTTGTTTGTTTGTTTGTTTGTTCTCAGGAAAGGCATCTTCAGGGCATGTTCTGCAGATGCAAGGCAGGGCCATCCACCTTCTGGGTCTACCCAGCTGGGTATTTTTGGTTAGGCAAGCTTGTCTTGCCCACAGATTTGCACAGTGCAGGGCATGGAGTCCGGCTCACAATGTTCAGGCAGAGTCTTTCCTCCTTTTCCAAGATGCTACTTGTCACAGAAAGAACTTCATCTCTCATGGGACACTAACTCATCTTCCAGCAAAAGCTCTTTGGCAGCAGCGAGGTCTGGACATTCTTCTCTGGTGCAGCAAGTCATGGACATGCAGGGCAATAAGGCAGCAAGCAGAGGTGGAGGAAATCCGTCTTTCTCTTCTGATATCCTTGATATCTGATATCAGAGGGAAGAAAAAGCAATCCGTTTTGCGGTCCTCCCTTACAGGTGCACCCACAGCAACCCCTGGGACCCTTTGTAGGTGCCCAGCCACTGTGAGCGTGGTCCAAATCCCTGGCAAAGGCTATGCCCATCTCCTGAGCAATGCCAGAGGGTTCACCCCTTTCGCCTTGGAGTCAATTGGAGCAAAKGACTTGGCAAGCAGGATGAGGCCTCATGGTGCCTGCAATTTGTTCTGTCAGTCTTGGCACATCCCAGCTGGCCATCRGTCCTGCCACCCAGTGCAGAAGGATGGAGGAGACATCACTGGCCCCAGGGACCCAACTGCCCTGGGCAGCGGCTTAGTGAATAGGGAGGGATGTTGAAGCTGGAGGRAGAGAGACTGGAGGGGCAGCCCCAGCACCTCTCACCATGCTGCATGAGGGCTAGGAGTCCCCAGAGGGCCTTCACAGGGCTGGCGCTGGAGCCTGATGACCTCCATCACACTCACTGCCAGGGCACCCACAGGCCTTGTTCTGCTCCAAGAGGGGAGCCTTGCCATGGAAGAGGCATGGGGGAGAGGAAAAGGGGGTGGTGCATGGGGCCAAGGGGCTTACAAAGACTTGCCCAACAAGGACGGGGCAAGGAGGACTGGATATCCCCAGCAGTGTGGCAGGGACAGAGCAGAGCTATTGAAGGTGAATGATACTGGCACCCAAGTGGATGGGATGGGAGAGCTTGGCCCAGGCACGGTTTTGGCTAGGGAACGAGAAAGACTCATGCTGTCGAGCTGGATGGAGCTGGGTGACCTCTGCACACCAGCCTGGGAAGCAGCCTGCTGCCAGACACCAGGTTCAATGGCCCTTCTGCTCAGGGCYGTGGTGCCCCAGTCTGTTACTCTGCTGTGGCGAGCCCTGCACCCTGCCCACAGTCCAGCACCCACAAAAGGTGCCTCCAGGCTGGAAACCCTCCAGGGTTGCCCCTGGTGCTAGCAGGATGAAAAAAGCCATCCATGCTTGCTGGCAGGACTTTCCCCTGGTGTCAGACTGTTATGGGAAGCATTTCTGCTTTTTATAACCCCGCTGATGCTTCCCAGCTGCCACCCCTGTGCCAGTGAGCCTGCCCGGCACTGCCCAGCACCATGGCTGGTTGCACAGAGGCAGCCCGGGGGGAACTGGGGTGCTGGGGGTGCTGTACGCAAAGGCTGGGGCTACATGTGGCCTGGGGCACTGGTGTCACCCGGGWCGGACACAGTGCAAGCAGGGATGTGGTATGGGGGCAAGGCTTTGCGGTGGGCGCAGGGAGGGCTGGGCCGGGGTCAGGGCACTGCCCGGCCTGTCCAACCCGCACAGCTGCATAGCTTGTCTCAGGCTATTAAACAAACTGGCTCCATCTCTCCCCCTCCTCTTCGCCCCCTTCCCGCCGGCCAGGCAGCTGTTTAACCCTCTGCTGCCCTGCTCCTTGACCGCTGGCTTCAACCTCTTGGTAGGCACTATCCATCCGTTACTGCACCCCAGCACCTGATGGGGGGCAAGCCCTGCCCCTTGAAGACCTGTCCCCCCACTGCCGGCCCCCTGTCACGCAAGTCCTCTGAGTGCCTGTGGCCTAGAACCAAGGCATGGCAGAGAGGGGACCGGGAGMCGCGATGGGCAGCGGTGATTAGACGAAGTGGCGCACCGAGTCACCAGCACCCAACAGCTCACTCATGCATGGCTTTGCTGGGGCCATGCTGGGCCTCACTGGGCAAAGGGCTTGGAGATGGGGCCGCTTGGGCTGCTCTTCAAAGCCTTTGGAGATGCCAACCCCTTTAATGTTTCACCCAAGAAGCCATGCGGGGGTGTGGAGGGAGGAGAGGCAGGATTTGCCCCTACAGTCACAGCAGGGGCCCAGGGTTGACTTCTTGCTGCTCTTGCCCTGTTGTAGATGTGCAAGGGGCAGAAGTCARCATAGGCATGGGACAGCTCTGGACTGGGCAGCCAAGGACGGGGCAAAGGCTGGGTTAAGGAATTCTGTTGGATCCACTTAACTCTGCCCCTTGCTCCTTGTGCTGGGCAGCAACCACACACATCAGGAGCTTCCTCTAGACTGAATCAAAGTATCCTGAAAGACTGATGTGGTCCTGGACTACTGTGGATTGGAACAACTCTGCCCAGACCCCCAGTTGGGTACTGTGTGGCCCGTGGGGACTTCTTGCTCACCCTCCACCTCCCACTCTCCCTCCTGCAGATGTTTGGGATATCTGGGCCACTGCCTTTCTGGCCACGGTGACAAATGCTTTCTTAATCGGGGTTTATTATTGTAAGAGCCTGGAGGCAGCTCTGGCCAACTTTCCACTCGGGGCCAGGCCAGCAGCTGTCGGGCACCAGTCGGCACCATCCAGGACAGAGCTGTCTCCCTTGCACTGCCGGCTGCATGTCCAGGGGGGTCCAAATACCCTGGTGATGCCCTTGGTGCCCAGCACCCTGTGGCAATTGGCAAGGAGGAGACAGAACCGCAGGGTGAAAGAGAGATGGAGGGCGCATGCTTGGTGCTCAGCAGAGAGAGACTGAGAGGATGGTCCTTCAAAGAGYTGGAACAGGGTTTACCATAAGTTTCCTCGACCCTCCTGTCACCTGCATAGGGAGGTCCCCGTGGGCAACCAAGCCTCTGCCCTGTGGGAAGCTGCTCCATGTCCTGGCAAGGGTGCAGTGGGCTGGAACGCCGCAGGCTTGGTGATGGATGGCAGAGTCGCGGGCTTGCCAAGGCTCGCATGTTTGGACGGCTCCATGTTTTTCTTGGCGGCAGCCGGGATGTCATCTCCTCCTCCTCGCACCATGATGAGACGGGAAAGCCATGGGGGGCTGCGCCGGAGCTGATGTCAGAACGGGTCCCCTGGCAGCAGTGGAAGTGTCTGCCCCCAGCAGAGAGCAGGGTCTCGGCAAGACAAGAGGGACAACAGAGGTGCCCAGGGTGCAGTACCGGAGACATGGGGACAGCAACGTTGGCTTCTGGAGCCAGGCCAAGCCTGCTGACCCTTCTGCAGGGCAGGTTTAGTGGCCCAAATGTGTCCTGTATGCAGAGATTCTGTCATGGAGAGCTGCCCCAGGCACAGCCCCTCCACCCTGGCCAAGTCTGTGCTCCCGGGAAGTCCTTGCTCCTGTTGGTGTAGGTGGTAGAAGAAATCCTGGGGAGTACCTGCTTCTGCCAGTATGGCTGCAGGAATAGCAGCCTGGTCCTGGTTTTCCAGGAATCAGATGCTGCAAGGACATGAAAGACAGCAGTTCTGCATCCTGACAGGCATGCTCCCAGCAGATCGATGCGGAGCTGAGCTCGGAAGTTGACTTTTGCCCAGATCTGTATTGACAGTAACAGAGAAGCTCTCAGCAGACAGAGAGTCTCCTTCACAGGTGCAGACCGATCATGACAAGGCAGGGAACAAACGCCATGGCAAAGAGGGAGGCTTCCTGGATGAGGCCATCTCATGCAATCATCTCCCCTCCGCCTAMCTGCCAGGGTCATCTGCAAGTGTAGCCAGAAGCTGCAGCCTCCAATACTGCTTGCGTCTCTTTGGTGTGTCACTTAGGCTTGCCTCCTTCGCAGGCTGAACATGGAGCTACTGGGTTCCCCCAATGCCAATCGACGGGCTATGCAAAYCCCAGATCAGCATGTTAGCAGCACCCACTGGCATAAGTCAGCCTCCCAGCCACAGTGCCCTTCAGCAGGAAAAACCTCTGCTATGGAGATGGGCCCACAAAGGCTTTCTTGGCAGAAGGAAAGCTTTCACTGATCCAGGAACGGGTAAGAGTTGTCTTGGGAGCATCCTTGCTGCTGGCAGGACATCTCTATTCTTGTAGTGCCTCCAGCACGTCATGCTCATGGGCACCGTGATGGGGAGAGGCTGAGTGGTGCTGAAGAGGGAACAGCCTTAGTTAGAGCTGTGCTGTGACCTAGTGAGAGTAGGCAGCTCTTTGCAGAGAACATGGGCTATTTCACTCCATGATCACACTCCTGTTGGCCCAGAAGATCCCTTGTGACTTGGTGTGACAGCATTGAGATATAAGCCTGGCCTGGGGCCACGGGCAGAGGAAGTTTGGTGCTGCGTGCGCCAAGCTGGGCCATGAGGACCTGCAACCAAGAAGCTCCGTGCTGTCCCTTTACCGGTTTCTGGGATGAGTAGGATGTCCAGCCCTGGCTGCAGTTTGGATGGCAGCAGTGAGGCTGTCTGCTCATCCAGCTCCCTATGTTCCCTGCCTGAGAGAAAGGAGTCAAAGCCATGCTTGCTTTCCTGGATGCATTACATGGCTTTGGGGCATCCCAACAGCACAAGTTGTTACTGCCTTGCCTGGACCAGCTGCTTTCCGCTTCCTCTTCATCCCTTCTTTTTTTGGAAAGACAGTTTATCCCTTCTCTTTGTCCTATCCTCACTGCCCTATGTAAGCCCATGGTCTGTTCCCAGCACACTCTGTTGCAGCAGGAGCTTTGCAGTGTACCCTCGCATGGCCACATGCCCTTGGTACCCTCCAACCCATGCTCACACATGTTGGGGGGACCATGGCTGTGCAGCTCYATGAGTTGCCATGGGAACGGGCAGGAATTGTGCTAATGATAACCRAACCTGGGATTATGGACCCCATCCAGCAGTGAGATGTGCTGGGATGCTCTGCTCCCCCAGCAGGCATGGTCACGCAAGCCAGCAAGCAGTGGGGATGAGGGCAGATGCAGAGGTCTGCTTTGCTACCAGGTCACACGTGATGTTCTGGGTGTCTTGCATGTCTCACTGTGCCAGCAGGTCAGGCCATGAGCCATGTTGGGACGCAGGGACAGAGGTGCAATGGAAGGGTTGTAGAGCTGACGCCACTGTGAGAATGCAGCTGTGCCAAGGAAGTTATTGCGTCCCCTCCACCACGTCCCCCATGAATAAAAAATTTAGGAATAGCAGTGATTTCAGAGTAACACAGCATCCTCCACCTGCACTAGCGCAGGATATTGACCCATGGCCACGCTTCACAGGGCGTGCAGGAAGCCTACAGTGGCACAAGGACAGGTTGGGTCAACACTCCAGGACCTGAGCCACAGGTCCAGTAGAGCCAGCACCTTCACTGCTTTATGCATGGAGCAGCATCAGGCTCCATGCTGTTTTGCATAGTCTCTTCCTCCTCTTCTTGCCCTTTTCCTGCTATCTGGGCTCTGTTCTTAGCCCCCACAACTGCAGAGAATAGGCTTGAAATCTTACACATAGACATCTGCACTCCCAACAAATGAGAAGCGAAAATACACCCATGGGAGAATGAGAGAGAGAATCAGATAGCTCAAGATTTTTCAGTTAATCTCATGATTTTCTGGGTCTAGTGAGGGCTTTCAAAAAGCATGGGAAGACAACATGGGCAATCTGGCAGCAGAAGATGGGAACCAGCAGCGCTGGGATGTGTCCCTGACAAAAAGATGTACGATGTAAGTGGGTTAGTGGCACAGCCGTGGGCATTAGTGGATACTGGGAAGCAGGAGAGGACATGGAAGAGGCAGTGGGAATGGCCCAAGGGCTGTAAGAAACTGGGACACCTCCATGCATGTGGGTCTTTCAAAGAAAAGTTTGGCCAGGAGCTGGATCTGAGCACGGGGAGAAAATAGTGCTAAGTGATGACTCGGCCTATTACAGAGAGAGTCCATGAGAGCTGGGAATGGGAGTCTGAAACTGGGGCAGGGAGAAGGCAACAGGGCCTCGTGGCTGCATCCAGATATTCCAAGATCAGAAAAATGTGTCAGGACATGGGGAACACTGCTAGCTTTGAGAGGCCGTGGCTGGAGAGGAGGTACGCTCAGGGATGTTGGTATCGTGCCAGCAAGAACAAAGAGTGGCCAAGAGGATGCTGATGGCAACTCAATGCCAACCATGGCCAAGTTGCCCTCAGCATACATCCTAGGCGGAGGAAAGAAGTCCGGGAGTCCAGATGAGGCTCCAAATCAGAGCCTCAGCTCAGAATGCTCTGGGATCACACAAGCACATCCTGTTCTCTGCTCGTCTTGCCATGCACCCCCTTGAGCTCACCCCAAGCTTGCCAACCAGCCCCGAGCCCCTGTGCCATGAGCTGTGAGGGTCCCTGGTCATCCTGCAGCTCCTCCCAAGGTGTTTCTCATCAGCTCCAACTCTGCCTTGGAGCTTGGCCCCAGCTTCATGGCTGACAGCCTTCCAACTTGGCGTCACCTCATGTTCTCCAAGCCCCGGTGGAGCCCGGGAGCGGGTGGCAGATCTGGAGGAGGCGGCTGCAGCCCTGCTGGCACAGGCGTCAGCTGCTCGCTGGCCTGTCAAGCTCCCCACTGGCCCTGGCATCTTGCGGGCCTCCTTGCAGGCGTCCTCTCTCGGCGGCCTCTCGCAGGTTGGCAGAGGGTGCCGCACAGGGAGCGTGGCAGGGACCCCAGAGCCACATATGGGTGAAGGGTGAGCAGTTGGCAAGGGGATATGGGGGCTCAGTCCTCTGCCACTTGCTCCTCCTCATGTTGGGGTGAATCCAGAACCCAGACTGGTTTTGTGGTGACAGACTTCCCCTGGGCCCCGGGAAACTGGTGGTGCTGGGAGAGCCCTCTGCTGATCCCTGTGGGTCGGAGAAGCTGGAGACGAGCCGTGTTGGTCCCTGTCCCCCAGCACCCACCCCAAGTCCCCTTGGGTGCCCTCCCCTCTCCCTGAATCACAGCCTGCATCTCACCTTCCCTTTCCCAACAGGAAAAAACCCTGTCAGGAGGATGCTCCTGCTCCTGATGGAGGCGGGTCGCCGTGGCAACAGGCCGGCGGGATGGGGAGGGGGGAGCTGCATCTGACCCTCATCCTGCCTTTCCCAGCACTCCTCCATGGACTGCTCCCCAAGCCTGGAGCATCCCAGGGCCCAAAGCCACCCACASCCAAGAGCTGAGATTCCGCGTCTGCACGGTGCTCCTCATCTTTGCTCAGCGCCAGAAGTTCAGCAGGGGATGGCCACGGAGCTGGGACAGCCCAAGGGCTCCCCATCACCACAGCCAGCCTCGATGCAGGCGCCATGTCCCTGCCTTCCCGACACAGTCCAGCTGGGAATTTCCACCCCGCCATGCCCTTCACAACTGTCCCTCTTCTGCCTCAACTTCAAAGCCTAGAAAGGACAAACAACCTAGAGCTTTTCTTCTCTTCATTTCTTTGCAGGGCAGAGGAGATGCTTTGAAAGCCCTTTGCCCTTCTCCCCTCCTCTGCAGGGTAATTTCCATTTCCAAAACACACACAAAAATGGAGTCTTTTTGCTTTTTGTTTCTTTTCTCCTTCCCTCTCCTTTTTTTTTTTTTTTCCCTCTGTCTTTCTCAGCTAAAAATATGCAACCCACCAGGGAAGGCGAGCTGGGGAGCCGCTGTGCTGAAGGTTAGTGACGATTCTGGCTGCCACGGGTGAGCCCTAGGGAGGCAGAGCTGTCACAGGTGGACACGGCCTTTTCCCCAGGCTTTCAGGAGAGTCCTTCCCTGGGAGAGCCCTTTCCTCGTGGCTGCCATCCGGGACAGCAGATGTGCCACGTCCAGGCTACACTCGGGGGAGTGTTGGGTGCTGAGGGCCACATTTCAAGACAGTGGCGTGAAGTCAGTATAGGATGTGAATCTGCTGCTACTCTACCAGGGTCAGCACCACACCGTGAAACGCGAAGGGGTCAGATCTGGCTGGAGAGAAGCTGGTCCACCCTTAGAGTGAATGGGTGCAAGTGAATGGGTGSACCCCACCTGGAGCTAAATGCCTTTTTAGCATTTAAAGCAGTAGTACATAAAGTACACCGGGGCCCTGATCCTGGCACATAGTGAAGAGATGCTCGCCGTGAGCATCTTCTCTGCAGCCATGATCTACAGAGGACAAATTTTTCTCCTAGCGAAGGGGACATGAGCCCATACTACTGGGATCGAAGAGGCTCAGGAAGAGATACAGGGCTGGGAGAAASAAAGCCAGCAGCGAGCGATCCTGGAAATGTGGGCCAAGTGTGGGAGGGATGTAGGTAGAGGGAGAGGAAGGATGTGATTTACCTAATATCATGCTCCACCGCAAAAGTGGATGCAGAAGAAAAACAACCCGGGGCTAGTTGTTCTACAGAGACACTGTCAGGAGCTGAGAGACACTGAACGCAGTGCCAAAGCAAGCGGGGAAATTCAGCTGTGATGAATCACCCCGGGCAGGCAGCATTCACCTGAGCTGTGGCAGCGAGGCCAAAGATTTTCTTTCCATTCCTAACAGAGCTGAGAGCAGGTTGGGGTGGATGGGATCTAGCCCGCTGTGCTGGGTGCTAGGAGATGCACAGTTAAAGCAGAGGAAGGTGGCCTGGACACAGCACCGAGTCTTCCTGGGGCTGCCCGCAATGCTCCTTGGATGTGAGAAGAGTGGCAGGGGGAGAAACTTGTTTCAGATTAAATTTCAGTTAGGAGGCAGGAAGCAAATGGTAGGGAAAAAAAAAAGAATAAAGAAAAAAGGAAAAAGGAAAAAAGAAAAAAGAAAAAAGAAAAAAGAAAAAAAGAAAAAAGAAAAAAAAGAAAAAAGAAAAAAGAAAAAAAAAAGAAAAAAAACCTTTCTCATGCAAAAGGGGGTTAATAGCAGGTGGCCCTAGAGCAGAACCAGGCCTGGCCTTAGTCAGGATCTTTACTGGCACCCTGGGGGAGAGGTGGCAAGGAGCTGGGAGGTGGCAGGTTTAGGTGATGACACGAGCTATTTCACTCCTTCCAGACCTGGAAAAAGTGGACCCAGGCAGGGAGAAGTTGAGGGAAGAGGCACCAAGCTTAGGGTAGGGGGGCAGTCAGCCACATCCTCAAGGCAAGGCGGTTTCCACACCGCAGCTGGTCCGTGGATGTCCCAGCCACATGAGCACATTCAGCAAATGTGGCCATGTTACTGAGCCTCCCTGYGTTCTGGCACGTGCCGGGGGCTGCGCACTCCCACACCAGGAAMCCAGCACCAGGAGAAGATGGGCTGCCTCTGGCCGGATGCTGCCCGCCCCAGGGCAGCTCTGAGCAGTGGGAGTGATTTATGGAGAGCTGGATTAGCCAGGCATGGGAGGAGGAGGAGGAGGAAGGTGCAGGCATAGCAGGTGCCGACAGAAGGACAAGGCTGCTGGAACAGCAGGACAGGAGGTGCATCCCAGGCAATCGGGCTAGAAAAGCCATGGGCTTCCCCGGAGCTTGGCTTTACTCCTGTGGCGATGGAGATGATCCCACCAGGCAGGGGGTATCGGTCACATCTGCACCCCGAGGCAGCATGTCTGTGCATTAACCCTGTTCTCGGGAATGGGCCTGGGTGTCCAGTCCCCTGCACAGAGGGAGGTGGCTGGCTCCACTCAGCACACAATGGACACCAGCCTCCTGGATGGAGGYGCTGGCCTGACAGGCAGACATGGGTATGAGTGTGCACTGGCTCAGTGGATGGCCAGACACCGCTCCCTCCACCATGCACTCAGACCCCCGTCTTTGCTTTCCCATGACAACTCCTGCACCGATTAAAAGCTTTTTAATGCTTATTACTCCGTATTAGCTCTCCCAGTAAGAGCAGCAGATGGCAGATGGGGATCCCGTGAGAGCACTCAGGTGGTGCTTGCTCCACAGCCTGCCCCAGGCACCCAGCACAGGGTGCCCGAGGCTCGGAGCCCGGTGGCCTCAGCCACGCGTTCCCACTATCCTGCAAGTAGGAGCAGGCACCCATGGGGCACACTGCAGCCTGGACACTGCTGTGAGCCATGGGCACACGAGGCTGTGCCACATGACACTGGGCTGGGTTGCTTGGGCAGCTGACCAAACAGAGAGGGAAGGGCTCCAAAATGCCTTCAGAGCCACCACTAAAAGCTAATAAATGCGGCAGATGGCTGAGCTGAGAGGAGGTAGCAAGAAGGACCTCCACACCATGTCTCGGAAAGCAGCAGTACCAAAGAAGTCAAAATTTTGAAGAGATCACAAATTGCAGAGGGGCACCTTCTTTGCACTCCTCTGGCCCCATCTCCTAGCCATTCACCTCTCCTCACTCCAGAAAACTCCTGTTAGGAGAGTCACATTGCACTTAGAATACAGTAGGAGCAGCACCACGACAAGGGGTTATTCCCCCAGGCTGTGCATGGGCTCGTTCTTCCTAAGAACGTTGAGGCCCAGGTTCATGGGTGGGTTTAATCCAGCATCAGGACTCAGCTGCTCTGTAATTTGCAGCAACACTTTGGCAAGTGATGTTCTCCCTGGGACCCAAAAGAGGGGGATGTGGGTGGGTGGTGGTATATGGTTCTCCTTCAGTGCCCGATGGAAAGGGAGCTGCTGGCGTGGCATTGCCCAAGTCTGGCATTCGGAGAACCGGCACATCTTCTGACACCTCACTCACAGACTGCGACACGGAGGACACCCCAGCTCCTGGCAGCTCCCCCCRGCCTGAGTGCCCGGGGCAGGTGGCATCGGATGTCGGCAGCTGTGACACAGCCTTTCATCTCCTTCCAGGCAGGGTCTCACTTTCATGTCACCTGCTGCCCTCTGGGATGGAGGCCAAGAGAGACGCAAGCAGGTTTGATGTGTGAGACGTGGCCGCTCTGCCCTCGTGTCCTCTGGCTGGCTGGGGCTGTGAGGACTCCCAGGACAGCAGGCACTATGGAAGCAACGTCCTGCCATATGCACCTGCCACCCCAGTGGTGTCCCCAGCTCAGGAGGGGCTTAGCAAACATACCCACTGCAAGGCAGGTTCCAGAGACGGTGGCCTCCTTCATATTTTCAGCTGATAAAATGGCCTCTTGGGCTTGGTGTCTCTTTGTTTGCAACCTAGTTCCCCTGCATTACTTGCTTGTCAGATGAAGAAAACCACATTATCCATTGCCATCACTAGGCTCCAGAGTCAACACTACGACATGTGTGTTGAGGAGCTTGCATGTGTGCGTGGGAAGGCATATCAATATGTATCCAGAGGTGTGCGTATGTGTGCGTGCATGAGCTCGTGTGGCAACACAGGAGAGCTGGGCCGGGCTGCACCTGCCTGCATGACTGCGGCATCCCTTTGCTGTGGCGGTTCTCAGCGCGATCAGCCTAAAAAGCCTGGCACCAGTGGGCAAGTGCAACTCCTCAGTATGGAAAGAACTGCAGCAGGTCTTGGTGGTGGCTGACGAGAGCCTGCCTGTCCCCTGGGGCTGACAGCAGCAGCCCGTGGGTGGCAAGGACAACCTGAATCCCCCCGGGGAAGGTGGCTGAAGAGAGGCGGCCTATATGCACCGCTAACAGAGATGCAGCCCCGACCATGGGCTGGCCCCATCAGCGAAAGCAGGCGGCAAGGGGACGAATCACAGGGAGGAGTAAACCTAAGCACTGCGCAAGTGGCAGCAAAGGCCTGGCCAACATCTGGCCTCCAGCACCACATCAAGCCTTGGGCATGGCTTTGACCTCCTCACTGCTGCCTCAGACGGGCTTCCCACCCCACCACGGGGTAGGGTGACAGGCTGTGCTGCTACCACACTGGCCCTGGCTCCATCCGAGTGGCGGGGAGTCCGTCTGCACTGTGGGCCCGCCCTGGCGAACAGCTGGAAACGGAACCCCCCGGACTAGCAAGCGTGGCGGGAGCATCTGGCCAGCGCCGGGTTGGATGTCAGGGCTGCATGCCAGCAGGCTGGGGAACAAAGGCAACCTCGAGACGGGCTTAAGGAATGAAGAATATGGCCTTGTTCTCTGGGTCCAGGGCTGGCGGGACAGTGCTGAGCACAGGCCCTGGCGACGTGCTTGCACCCGTGTCCGCAGCCCTGCATCCCACCCTTGCTTCATCTCTGATTCCAGCCCTTCCCAGGGCCCTGCTGCAGCTTTGAGCCAGTGGGATCCCTGCAGCCCGGTGCCCCTGCCCTTGTCTGTGCCCTTGTTGCCAAGCCCTTGCTCTTGCCCGGTCCCCCAGCCTGGCTGCCTGGCTTTGTTTATTCAGATGCTCATGCCCATTTCTTGCAACATGAGCCAGGGCCCGCAGGAATGTGATGCCGAGGGAGAGCAAGGCCGGTGGGGGCTGGAGGCAGGTCCTGGTGCATGGTGGCCTGTACTCTGCTTGGTCACTCACCCTGGCCCGCTCCAGGGTGCTGCCTGGAGCCTGTCTGGGCCCTCTCCCAGCACCTTGGGCCTGAGTCCCAGCACCCCAGACAGGAGCAGGTCCAGCCTCCATTTAGGCATCCCCTCATGAGAGTTCCCATCCCTGTGCCCTTCGCCTCAACCTGCAAATATGGTCCCAATGGGAGACTTGGCTAGGTTAGAGCCTCTGCTGAGGTCTCCTGGGTACACGGAGCCCAAGGCTCAGCTGAGCTGGGGAGCTTAGGCATCTTGCACTGGCCTGGTTTCCTCCTGCATGGCAGCATCAGCGGGAATGGATGCATGGCTGGGGGCTGTGACATCCACCTTAGGGATATCAGGTGGGATGAGGGCTCTGGGAGAAGGGGTGCAGGCTGGTCTAGAGAAGCAGAACAGGCTGGAAACTGGAAGTCTCCTTGATAGGGCACCCCACACCCATTCCTCCTGCTAATGGGRCTTACTTGGATACCTCAGGAGTCTCTCCTGCAGCCACCCATCCCTACGTTGCTCAGGTGACATCCTGGCAGGGATCCAGCCAGGGTGAAGTCCAGGACATTACAAGGCACTGYGGTTTCTATGAGCAAGTAATGCAGATGCCAGTGATGAAAAGTGGAGGCTTGGGTAGGCCACAACAGCTCCAGGCTCTGAGTTCATCGCCGTGGGGCAGATCTGCTCCCATGGAGAGCCTGGCTCAATTCCCACCTCCACGTTGCAGCCCAGCCCGCCAGGCAGATCAGGTCCTTCTCTAGTGCTACTCTGCATGTGGCTGAGACACCCAGGGACAAGGATGAAGTTGTGCTTTCTGAGCACTTCTGTGCACACAGAGCAATGATGCCAGCACAGGAGGGAGGGGAGCTGGGAGTGTGAGAAGCTCCTTTTCCATTAGACACTTCCAAGCAGTATCTAGGAAACTCTCAGAGCGGGTAATGAACAGTGGTTGTACTGTCTTCATTTGAAGTCACCTAAATTCTTCCGCAACAAACCCCAGGAAGAAATTAAAAGACCTTTGGGCTCACTGAAGAAAATGGCAGTCATGTCCTTGTACAGCAAATGGGATGGCCAGGGTGTGCTTTTGTTTTATTTAAGCCATTTGTCACCAAAGAGGCCCTGGATAGGGCTAAATTCCCCTGTGTTGGCCTAGTCTGAGTTGCTGCCTGGGAATGACTTTGTCTCCTTGGCCAAAAGACTGATGGCCACTAGTTGAGACCTGCCTATCACACAGAGCTAGCACAAGAAATCCAATCTGAGCGTTCAGCCAGGCAGCTTTGAGCATCCCTGTCTCCATCTCTCTCTCTMGGCATCTCCTGTCCCACGCGACTGTACATAGGGTGGCCTAGAGGGGTTGGAGATCCTCCCAATCCCTGTCCCAGGACTGCCAGGACCTGCCCTTCCTCTTCTGGACCTCCTGGAAACCAGGAAAGAAGAGATCCTATTGCTTCTTCCCTGCTCTTATCTCTGATTTCTCACGTGATTCAGGAAAGGCCTCTTTGTCTCTGCCTCAGTTTCCCCTTCTGTAGCTGACTCACTTCCCACATAGATGAGTTTGTGCTCTGATTTTCCTGAAGAAGTACCCAAGATCCAATTTCCTTCCTTTCTTGCTAGAGTCACTCTGCCTTCTCATTGAGTAAAATGAGCTCCATACTTCCCAGGTAACAGCACTAGGCAGAGGTAGGTAACCAGTTGCTGGAGATAAATGGTCTCCACACAATGGCCAGACAAGACAGAGCTGTCAAAGCTGCACTGTCATCCCTCCCTTCCCACTCCTACCACCATTTGGTTCCAGAGTGAACTTGYAGCAGAGAAGACAGAAAAGTGACCTCCCAGGAGTGCTGTGAGCCCCTGTCTGAAGCCCCGACTTGTTGGAGGCTGTCATATTCTCACTGGGGATGACCACAGAGCAGCAAAGGGGCAGTTGCACCGCAAAGACTACCTGACCATGAGCTCCCATCCTCTGCCTTGCTCCTCTACCCTCTTCTCTCCCCGAGGCTGCATCCAAAAGTGCCAACAGAGCCCTCAAGAAATCGACTGTTGCAATGGGCACATTCAGCTTGAGAGGCAGAGATGAAGTGTTCAATCAGTCTGCCACAGCCAGCAAGGATTCACTCTGAAACCTAATGGTGGGACAAGACCACATCCTGTGAGAAAGACATCAAGTATCTSATATGTAGCTTTATGTCCTTCCTTGTGTGCCCCTGTGCGTCCCTGTGCCTCATCCCTGCCAAGATCCCCACCTCACAGGACCTCCCCCTGTCTGTGAGCAAGGATCTCTCCCAGGACCCGGCCACCCTTGATTTCATTCTTTTAGCTGGCTTTCTCTTTCTCCCCCAAATTTTCCCTGTCTCTGCCTTGTCTGTCTCACTGGCTCCTTCCCAGCTGGCTCTAGTGATTGTCTGTGCTGCAGACATGTGCAAAACAAAACTCTCCAGGAGCGTGTGTCCCCCACTGGATTCGAACTCGTGTTGCGGGAGACGAACGGCTAATTTTTAGCTCCTGGCTCCCACTGCGGGGACTGGCGTGTTTATGAGTTGATAACCTTATCACAGACACATTTCTAATTAAGCTCATTAGTTCTTTAAAATAAACAACATATGGGCTGAGGCCAGGTGGCCTGGGGGGACACATGTTCCCCAGCCACCACAGCCCCAGGGCAATGGCACCAGCGAGCCTGGGTGGGAGGAATGCTCCACACTTGGCACGGTTCGGAGTCCAGTGCCCACCCCACGTGCCGCTCCAGACCTGGGACCTCTGACTCCCGTTTGGGGATGGGGTGGGAAGCATCCAACTCTGAGACCTGCCAGGAGAGGCTAGAGAACCTCTGCACATCTGGTCTTTCTTCAGGCCTAGCGTGAGTCTTTCCTCCACACATCTGTCTTGCACGTTTGACCCACCCTGTTGCACATCTGTCTGCTGTCCTAGCCCTTTATGCTGCACATCTGTCCCATGTGGCCCTTTCTGCTGCACATCTGTCCTGTCCCACGCCATCCCTAAAGCCCTGGCCCTTAACTCCAGGCTGGAGAAGGCTTTGAGGCCTCCGCAGCAGCCTTAGGGCAGGCCAGACAGAGAACAGGGAGCCTTGTGTTTTGACCTGGCTCTCCCTCCCCTTCTGAAAAGGCTTGGACTTTTAACTCCACAGTCCTTCTGACCCCACGGAGAATCCAGCCCTCCAAACACTAATATTAGTCTTGGGTTTCTCCTCTACACCACAGAAGGGGGCCAGTGCTTGGATTTCAGGAAGCTGCCAACACTTGCTGGATACTACAAGAGCCACTCACCTCTGCCCTGTCCAGGGCCATCTCCTTCTCCATACACCCTTCAGGGGGCTGTCATGTTATTTGGGGTTGGGGGTGGGTGGCAAAGGGGGTTACTTGTCTCACCTTCCCTGGTAACAAGGTCTTGGCCTCCACAGGGCTGCCCAAAGCCTTTCGGAATCCTCAGTTGTGGCCAGGAGATACCGGTTTTGTGGGCAGCTTGTGGAGTTGTATGAGAGCCCCTTGGTACCACAGCACGACACTGCAGAAGGATTTAGTGACCCGTGAGCAGGTAGGACCCAGGGCCTCATGCGGGCTGGACTGGACAGCTCAGCCTAGGGGAAAGTTACTGCTACTAGTCTCCTACTTCAGATGGGCATAGACTCAGGGCTGTTGTGGTTGGGATGGCCAAGAAGGTCTCCTGAGCAGCTCCTGGGAGCCTGGAGGAGCTGAAGAGATGATGTAGATCAGAAGCTCATTACTCTCCATGGAGAGAAATGGGAACAGCAACACAAGGGCAGGTCTGGCTGAAGTGCAAAGCATGCAGGCACCTAGATGGCAGGAGATAGGTACACAAAGGACACCATGGGCCTGCTCCCAGGGAGGAGAGGGAAGCAGACTGACATCTGAATCTTACTGCTTCCCAGGCTGCAGCAGATAGGCGCTGCGGAGCAGGTAACCCTTGAATGGAGGCTTTGTGGTCCACCCCTCTCTTCATCATCCACTTGTCAGATAAGGTCAGACCTGAGGTCATCCATCCACCCACCCGCCTACCCACACATGCATTTATTCATGCATCCACCCACGCAGCCACCCTGCCTCCATCCATCCATCCATGCATCTATGCATGCATGCATCCATCCATCCATCCATCCATCCATCCATCCATCCATCCATCCACCCACACATCCATCCACCCACCCTCCCTTCCCTCTTTCTGACCCCTCCATCCACCCACCCATCCACCTCTGTGTCCATCCATCTCTGCCCATACTGCCACTCCCAACGCAGGCACTGCAGACCCATCGGCACAAGCATCTGCCCCCATCCAAGAGGGGCACCTCGGGGGCTGAGAGCCACCCCGGCTGAGTGGCTGCTCAGGGATGCTCACAAGCATGGTGTCCCCAGCTGAGGCCCATTAAGGACCAGCCCCTCTCCCCAGTCAGGCCTGTTACCAGAGCGCCCTGGCAGGGCCCTCACCTGCTCCCCCTGCTCTCAGCCCACGCCAGCCCCTCGCTCAGCTGCTGCTGACATTCGTTATCTCCAACACCCCGCTGTACTGCTTTGCTGGAGGAGYGAGGCAGGACGCTGCATCCCCCGGGAGCAGCAAGGCGAGCGCTAACGAAATCGCAGCGGCGAGGAGATATTACCTTGCCTGAATGTTAAGAAACTTCTCCCCGAGGTTGCCGTGGTAACTGAAAGGTGCATCACGTTGCTGTGACAACCCCGAAACATCCAGGTTTTGCCTTGAGGGCTCCAAAGTGTCCAGGGACTTGGAGAGGGACCGGGAAGAGAGCAGAGCCTGGTGCTGCGGCTGCACCAAGCAGCCCCTACCATCTCTTCCCCCATCTCCCCTCCTGTCTCTCTCCAAATAGAGGGAAACACTTGGAAGAAGGGGGCCAGGCAGAATTGGAGTGGGGGAGCTCCCAACCCAGTCTCCGTAGGTGTCTGAGGAGGCTGCAGAGAGGTGAGATGTGCTTGGGGCTCTCCGTGCCCACCTTGGTTTGGCCACCCCAGCTCCGCGCGTGGGAGCCACCATGTGCCCTTGCTGCAGGGAGCTCCAGCAGGCAGCCTGGGGAGCCTCCGCAAGTGCCGTTCGGAGCGGCCGGGGCAGCTGGCAATGCCTTGGGCTCCAAAGCCGCAGCTGCCCCTCGGCGGCATTGTCTGAGCACACGTAAAGCACTTCACCCCAGAAATAGTCCCCTCTGGGGAGAAAAATAGCAGGTGACTCACTTGGAGCAAAGGGTCCAAAATAGCCCCTCCGGAGCACTCCTAAAATTAGTTCCTTTCCTGGGAGCTCCTGGTTGCTGTGTCCTTTGCAGGGCACAGTCCTGAAGCTGGCTGGCTGCGGAAATAGCAGCTGGTCCTCCCCAAGCCCCCATGCTCTGGACCCCCACAGCTCTTCTTGGAAAGGCACAACCCCATCCCACATCCCCCTACCCTACCGCAGGTGCCTTTGAACCATGGAGCTGTGTCTTTGCATTGGGTCCAAGTCCCCATGAGGACCTGTGTGACTTGAGCCACACTCACGCCCATGGGCCCGTGTTGTCCCACTCACTGCTCTTGGACCTGAGCAAGACTGGATAGTCACAAGCTCATAGTTTAGAAAGCATCAAGCCAGCAGGCTACTGAGGACTTGCCACCCCATCTCACCCCATAAGGTAGGGCAGAGTTGAACCAACACATGGGACCATCCTACCCCACTTCCCAGCAGACAATCCTCTGCAGTGGCCACGGCAGAGTGGAGACCAAAATGGGAGGATGGAGGAGGGATTATTTTTCCTGCCGGGGGACACAGGCAGATCAGGTGTTTTCCAGAGATACCAAATCTGCCGGGAATTGGGGTTTTCCAATAGCAGCTCGCTGCTAGTCTTCTGCATTGCACAGCAACAAACAGCACAGCAACAAACAGCGGGGCAGCCAAATGCAGGCGGCTCCCGCTGGGCGCTGGACACTTGTCAGGGCTCAGAGATCCGCGTCCTGTCTCCAAGAGAGGAGAGAATCAGGGAGCACTCCCACGCGGGTCGGTCGGCAGTACCCTCTTAATTAGAGGAAGGGATGAATAATTCCTTTTCATAAGGCAGCCTCGCGCGGCAGATGCCGTCTGCCTTGTCTCTGTGCGCCGCACGCGGGAGCCCGCGTTATTATGCTCTCAGCAGAGTTATTTATACACTGGGACATTTTTTTTCCAAAGCGCCGCTTTGATGGTCTTCCACCAGCTCGGGGGAAAAAAAAAAAAAAAAAAACAGTCCATCCCAAAATAACCCGAACGAAAGTCACAGCTCTTCATTTCCGCACATCTCTGAAGCAGGGGGCTCAGCGCGAGGCATAGAACAACAACAGAAAACCCGACCCTGTTGCATTGCTCCCCACCAAAGGCGCCCTTTCCAGTGTGTCTCAGAGCGGCGGCRCTGGCACCAGGGGCACGCGYGATGCCTGCGCGTGTGTGTGCGGCCCTGGCTCCCACGCTCGGAGGAGCTGGCGGCACCGGGGCTGCAGCCTCCCCAGGCCAGGTTCCGCATTGCGGCAGCCCTTCAGCCACCTCTGGGGACCACAGCTATTTTAGAGAGGGCTCTACAGCAGAGCAGGACCCCCCTGGTCCCACTGCAGGGTGCTCGGCTGTGGTGCAGCACCCACGGGGGAAGCAGGGCCCTTYCCCACTTGCAGCTTAGTCCATCGTTTTCGGAACGAGCCCAATTGCAGGAAGCCCTGGAAGCAATTTTGTATTTTTTATCCTCCCACCCAAACTCAAATTCACAGGATGGGAGAAAAAGCACTAAACATGATTTCTTTCTCCCAAAGAGCGGGAGAAGAACCCAGCCCCCCTGCCCTTCCCCCCCATGGCACTCGCAGGCACACACCCCCCAGAGACGCTGTCTGCTAAAGGGGAGGTGGGGAGATGTTTGTAGGTGGTGACAAATTCCTGTGAAAATGGCTTTGACAGGAAGCCACCTCCCGTCCAAATTCCCTCCTCGCGGCGGCCGTGCGCGGCCCCCTCCGCTGCGGTGCCTGGCGAGGAGCCTGCGCGGCTCCGCACTGCCCTGGGCTGGGGGCACCAGGCCCGGAGGAGGGGTGTGTGTGTGTGTGTTTGTGTGCGTGAGTGCAGGGGGTGACACCAACACCCCTCCCGCGCCCGCCCGCGGGTGCCCGGCCGAGGGACCGAGGCAGGCGGTGAGCGGGACGGCAGCGCGGGCCTGGGGCGGCTCGGGGCCGCTGGCGCTGTGGGACGGGATCGGCAGCTCACCGAGGCACTCGGGAAGGGGGACGTGGTCAGGACACGTCTCCCCTCCCCAAGCAATGAGGAGTGACAGGAGGGGTCAGGACACGTCTCCCCTCCCCAAGCAATGAGGAGTGACAGGAGGGGCCGCGAGGGCCGGGCGCCCCCCGGCACCACTCCTGCCACGCGCCGCTCCTGCCACGGGCTGCCCCACGCTGGGCCTGGGCGGCATGGCCGCACCCCTGGGCCGTGTCCCCTGCCGCTGCCAGCGGAGGTGGGGACGGGCCCTTCGGGCGTGGTGAGCGAAGCCAGCGGCTCCCAGGGCTCTCRGCACTGCCGATCGCGACACCCGCGGCCGCGGCGCTTTCCTTGGCGGCGAGTCGCAGGCATTCCTGCCCTGCGGCCTCGCGTTCCTGTTTGCACACCTGCTCGCTGCCGCACATGCGGCCCTCACGCCTGATGGAAGCGGAGGAACCACCCTGGGTGGCAGCGAAATCTCCAAGGGGCCAAATGTTCACGCCTCCACAGGTTGTCGCTGGCTTCTTGCGGCAGGGACCCACCCCCCGCCACGATAGCCTCCTCCAATGGACGCTCCCCAAGCCCAGGCAAACACCTAAGGCAGAGCTTGAAGTCCTCCCCATGCACTGAACGAGGAAYCCCAGGGCGTCAGTCGGTGCAACTGAGCTCCCTAGGGCTCATGASGAATCCGGAGTCCAGATGACCACTTGTCCTGCAAGGGCTGCAGAGCCCGATGCCCCCAAGGCARAGGCCCCTCTTCCTGCCTGTTCCTTCCATTCGTGGAGCTCCTGGAGCCAGCACCGCATGGCTGGCCAGGCTGGAGCATGGCTGGGAGGGCCAGCTGAGGCCAGGGGACGCAGGCCCCAGGATCCCATCTGCTTTTGGTTTCTTCAAACAGTATGGGAGCCCCCCTCTCCTTCCCCCAGCCTATAAATCACATCCACATTTCAGCACATGGCGAGTCAATTGAAACCATCTTTTTTTCCACCCAAGCAGGATAACCTGGACCACGCAAAGCCCGAGCCAGAAACAGGCTCTCATGCTGCAGGCTGCAAGAACATTGTCCGACGGAGGCTGGAGGGGAAGGGACACGGCGCCTCCTGTTCCCTGCAGCCTCRCTAGAGCCATGCTCCAGGAAAGCCACATCCCTGGTGTCCCCTCCTGCCACCTGAGGACCTTCCTGGGGCCAGTAGCTCAGCGGCCACAGCRCCTCTATCATTGATGGCCCCTCCTGGGGAAAGCAGCTCTGCTGCTTCTCCTGCCCTCACAGAGCGGCCTGCAATCCCCTGGCCACCACGAGCCTGGCACTGGGCGATTCCCAGGTGAGGAAATTGAGGCATGGGGGCAGCCAGGAGGCATGCTCATCGCCACKGGGCACAGCTGACACTGACCCAAGCAGGCTCAGCACAAACGAGCAGGGACCCAAGCTGTGGACACAGGGCTTTCCCACCATGTCCCTCACCACCATGGAGAAATGCAGGAGGGCCTGAGGAACACCAGAGCATGAGCCATGGTTTGGATGAGTTGTTTTGTTAGGGGGCCCAGGGTCTGGGCTTGGGGATCGGTCCTGTGCCAGGATGCCTCATGTAGGGGCTGAATGTGAGCTGGGGGACAATGAACGTGAGCTGCAAGGGGCAATGCTGCATCTGTGCAGTGCCCCAGGGCATGTCCCAGGGCATCTCGAGCCCTTTTCCAAGGCCTTGCAAGGCAAAGGCAAGGGCATCGAAGGTGACACACAGCAGCACCCCAATGGGAGCAGAGGGCATTTATCCTGCCCCCAACCACAGCAGGGAAGATTTGCACCAAGGAAGCATCTACTGAGCTGGGGCGGGGGCTGCARGTCACTGCTGGGCTTCCCAGAGCAGGTTGGGGAGGAGATGGAAGCAGGATCTGCCCCCAGCTCCCCCTTGGCTGGGGAAGGGGCCTCTTCCCACAAAGCCTCTTTTGTCTGCGMCGCTGGCTCGGCAGCGGCTCCGGTGTCAGGGCTGAGCTGCAGGTGAGGCACCAGTGGCAGCGGCGGGGGAGAGGCGAGGCCGGGACCTCTGGTGAGGACCTGGGCACAGAGGACCAAGGGGCCCTGGCASCCACCACCCTCAGAGCTGGCTCTGGGTGGGAGCCACCCAGTGCCTGAGCCAGGCAGGCCCTGGTGCCAAGTGCACCCAAGGGCCCCCAGAGCAAAGCCTGAGTGCCCCCTCCCCCTGCCATCTTCTGTAGGACATCCAGGGCACTGGCTGGGCCAGGGGGATGCTGCCCTCCCCAGGCACGGGGCAGCTCTGCCCCACTCCAGCAGCATGGCCCCCAGCAGGACATGGGGCAACCGCCAGCAGCCAAAGCCACCCCAGCAGCCCTGTCCACCCCTGAGCTTCTCCAAAGGGCAAGGTCAAAGGGATGGCTGCAGGGGCACYCTGGGGTGGCCCTGGGCATGCAGGGTGGCAGGGGAAGCATGTGCCCAACAGTGGGAATTGAGGGGCACTCCCAATTGCGGGGCTGTTCCCAAAGGAAAAGGAGGCACGGGGAGCAGCCCTTTGCAGGCTCCCTGCTGCAGCCTCGCTGCTGCTGCTGAAGCTGGGGATGTTCAGGAGGCACCTGGGTGACAGCCCCTAYGTGGGGTAGGTAAAACTCTCCCAGCACAATTCAAAACTATTTCAGATGCATTTAGCAGAGGAGGCGGATGGAATAGGAAGCAGTTGGGCTTAAACCCCACCCTGCAGCAGCAGCAGCAGCRGTGCAGTGAAAGACAGCAGAAAAGGAGCCTCCAGGCACGCAGCAAAGCCCTGGAAAAGGCCAGGGAAGGGAGAGGAAAGCTGGTGTGTTCAGCCTGGCACTGAGCGTACCCAGAGTGGCTGAGGAGGCCAGTGGGCTCGGGGCAGGGGTGGGAGGAAACACATGCACGTGCGTGCACCCCGTGGGCACGTGCACCCCATGGGTGCGTGCAGATATACACACACAGCCCGGCTGCCTGCCTGCCTGCAGCCCCGGAGCACCCAACACCAGCTCCCGTTTCACGCTGTCCTGCTGCGGGTGAGCTCTGTGCTCACAGAGCGCTGCACAGGGCCAGCTTTGGCACCGCAGCAGCAGTGGGCCAACGGGCCACGTGCCCATCCTGAGCACGTCCTACGGAGCACGCGAGTCTTTTGGGGCAGGAGGTGCAACGACAGGAGGGCCGTGCAGAGCCCAGGGCTGSAGCTAGGCCTGCCTGCGCCCACCGGAGCCAAGCAGGGTGCCCCAAGCCTGTGTTTCCACGTCGAGTGCACCGGGCTGGCCTTTCCTGCCCATCTCTCTGTAGCCCCATGGTCCAAAGCAGTAGCACAAGGATATTTTCCCTGCCTCTTTGGGGATGCCCACGGCTGTTTTGGCAATGACTCCAATCTCTAGTAAGGCAAGCAGGACATGGGCAGGACGTGAGATGCAGGAAGAGCAGTGCTCTCGGCACGAGGTCAGGCTTGGGGCTGGCTGCRCCGAGCCGCGCTGCGGGTTGGTAACGCCAGTGATTAATGACTGCTTGGGAGAAAGGCTGTTTGCATTAAAAATTTGGCTGCTTTCCTCACCTCCATTAACGTGAGAGAGCCCACAACGCTCGCAGGGCCTCCCGGGAAGCCAGGGCAGATCACWCTGAGGAGTTTCAGCATTCCTAAGGCTGAATGCCAGCCAGAAAAATCCCCGATCGTAGAAGCAAACTAGCAGCAAACTTTAATTCTGCCCATTGTAGGTGCTGAAAGAAGCCACAGTCTGGTTGGTACCACTGTGCCTGGTGTCCCTCCTCTTCCTCCTACTGTCCCCAGAGGAGAAACCTTACCAGTGCTTAGTGATAGGGAAACTGAGGCATGGAAGGTCTGTGGGGGCATGTCACATCTCTACCTACCSAAGGATGCCCAAAATACTTTTCTCCAGTCCCCAAAATGCATCTCCATCACCCTGCTCACCTCTGCCCTCCCCAGAGCCCTGCTCCCCGTGGGCTTTGCCCTCGTTGCCCACGGCAGGATCATTAGCCAGGCTGGCCCGGTGGCTCCGTGACAGCTCCAAGCCCTCAGCTTCCCCAGCCCGATGGGGAAGCGCTAATGAAAGCTGACACGGAAACCTGTTTTCCCCGCACTCCCATGGCTGCCCGCCCTGAGCTGTCCTGTGGCGGTGGGAGGGGAGGTTTCCTGGAGCCTGTTATTCTGAGATCTGCTGCCGCAGCATCAGATGTGGTGGTGGAGCGAGAGGAGCCGGGCACTGCTCCGCACGGTGAGCTGGGGGCAGGATGCAGTGTCCGCACCAGCTTACCGTGCGGGCTGTACCCAGCTCAGGTGTTGGAGGGTGCTGCTGGTGGCCCGAGCCAAACTCCAGTCCCTCCAGCAGGACAGTCCCTGGCAGCTCCATCTGCTTCCCAGAAGAGCCGAGTTCACCATCAGTAGCTGGAGAGGGGGAGGAGAGCCCAGCTAATTTAGTCTCCAAGGGGAAATACCCTCCCTACAGCCTATGCCCACAGTCCCACATACTTTTGCTGGGCACCTCTAAGAAGAGCTTGGCTCCGACTCCTGCATGTCCTCCCTTGAGGTGCAGGAGGCAGCTCGTAGTTCCTGCCCTGGCTCAAATGATTCAGCCAGCACAGGCTGGTCATGAYCCTGTGTCCCCATGCCCAAAGTGAAGGTCTTCTCTCCACTGGGACAACCACAGAGCTCTGCCTCACTGCTGTGGGGACACACTGAGGACAGTGAAGGATGAACCTGCTGCTATGCCTTCTACTACCAAACTGCGCACCCCATGGATGCGGGTGTTCAAGCAAAGCCCAGGCTCCCAGCAAAACCCTCAGGGACCCAGCTGCCCCAGCATGGAAAAAATGACAGAGGAGAGCCAAAAACAACTCCAGGCTGATAAACAAGGCCCTAGAGCAGGGCAATGGCCTGGCTTGCTGGAGGAGACGTGATGAGATCCTGTCCCCAGAGCTGGGGGTGGTGGAGAGCACAGGCACTTTGCACTCAAGCATGGTCACCACTGGTCTCCTGCTGTGGAATCTGCTCTGAGGGCCCCGTCTGGTTGACGGTCAATCCCTCTGATCTCACAGCGGCACTCAATGGCTCACACACTGTGCCAGCCCAAAGCAATTTCTGGAATCAGAGGAGTGGGAAAGGGTGAGCCAGAGCTTTTGGATCCCTTTCAGAGCCAGTTTCCAAAATCCTGGCATTCCTCTGGCCAGGGGAGACCCAGAGCACCCATGCCCTCATGCTCCCCACAAGGGAGCTGCTAGCTGCCCCCAGCAGCATGGCACAGGGCAAGTAACAAAGCCCTGCGCTACAACAGCAGGACTCTCGTCACTCTGCAAAGCAGAGGTCTCACAGGATGCTGAGGGCTTCACCACCACCTGGACAAATTTAGGGGTGTAGCATGGACAGCTCCACAGAACCTTCTACCTGTTGGCCCCAGGTCTGACTATCTACTCGAAAGAGGATCTGGGTTTAGAGGAAAAAGGTGGAGGGAAGCATCTGAGTTACAGCTCATTCATCACGTTCAAACATTCCTGCAGTGAGACTTCTACGTGAAAACTACTGTGGTTTGGATCCCCAGAGCCCTGTTAGAACCTAATTTAATTAACCCAATCAGTGTGGAAAGTGTTGATGCTTCACAGACCTGGTCAAGAGCGGCCCCCCAGGGCAGCTCCCGAGAGGCTGTGGGCTGAGCCTGCATGTGGCCATCTCCAGTTTGGGTACCGTGGCCACACATTGGCCACATCCAGGCAGCTCAGACCCTGAAAAGGGGCAGCAGGAGCCACGTCCTGCTCACGTCTGCATGGTGCCAAAGCTGTGTGTGCTGCCAGCTTTGCAATGCTGGTGCCCACTTGGCTCCTGGCACGATGTCCATGTTCTCAGTGTTCACCTCTGGCAGGACAGAGAAAGCTGCAGCACAAGCCCAGGTGCTTTAGACTGTCTTTGGGGCAGTGCTTTGCCAGCACAGCCATGGATGCTAGACACATCAAAGCCTGGTCCTGTCCCCTCTTCAGGCTACGCAGGGCTGCTGAGCACTGATAAACCTCAGCGCATGCTGCAACTCCCCTTACCTTCTCTTTCTTCAGGGTCCAGAGCTCTCCCCAGCCTTATGTGGCCCTGAGCCCCATCTTCTCTGCTCATGGCAACAGCTGAGCCCTGCCCTGGGGAGGCTGGGCACTGCCACCAGCCCAGTGCCACCCTGGACTTCCATCAGCGTAGGTGAATTGGAACTCTCTGGGTCCATGGTGCAGTGCACCCCACCACCTTACAAGCCAGGGGACAGCAGGGCCTGCACAGGCGCTCCTGCATACCAGGACATGGCCGCAGAGTGAGCAGAAGCAGCAGTGCTCTGTGCCTCAGTTTCCCTACCTGGCTTTGGGCAGTGCCTGAGTGTTGGTAGTAAGAAGCATCAGGGGGGTGACGGAGTTTAGCTGACCTGGGGCTGGGCACTTAGAGGCTTTCCCAGGAACCATGCAGCCATACAGCTCCCCCAGCCAGGAATGCCCATGAGAAACTGAGGCACGGGGCAACCCTGCGGTACTGGTACTACAGGCTCTCCTGGCCCTTATTGCAGGACTTGCTTTCTCTACTATTCACTCTGCTGCCACTCCCTCCCAGCGTTACTTGTGGACAGATGGAAATCCAAGGACAACACTGACCTCAGGCAGGCTCTGGGGGCCTCGCATCTGCAATGGAAGATGGTGGCTACGAACCAGTCACCTGCAACAGGCAGGATTCGGTGTTTCACCTGCAGTGAGGCCCCAGCCAGGAGATGACTAGAGAGAACAGTATTTTGGAGGCAATTTCTGCAGCGACTTGTTCTGCAAATTGTTGCTAGAAATGGAGGACCTTACGCTGAGGGGTCCATGCACAGTCCTAGAGCAGCCCTCAAGCCACAGCTCTTTCTGGGAGGGCTGGGAAGGGGTGAAAAAGAAAGCAGAAGGTATCTGACCCGCCACGTACCACAGGGATGTGAAATGTGAGTAGCTCCACAGCTCAGGTTAGGCCTTGCCCCAAGGGGTCCCCAGGTGGGACTTCAGGAGSTGGGCTAGGTCAGCAATAGGCCTTAAGCGCCCCTCCCCCCCCGGGCCCTGAGGAAGAGGAGAGCCCTGGCTGCTGAGGGGCTGTGGCAGGTTGGTGCTAGCCTAAAGACAAGCAGCAGTGACTCCTCAGAGGGCCCTGTGTGCCCTTGCAGCACGCCCAGCCTAAGCTCTGCAAATCTGAGATGAGCACAACGGTGCTCAAGGTGGGCTCAGCTCCAGCCCCATGGCCTGAACCTATAGCAAGGAGGGGTTGACAGGAGCCCAGACCTAGGTTCCCTGCCGCCCCAGCACAGCCCAGGGGCTAGGCCAGACCCAGCAGCTTGCGCACTCCTAACACTGTCCCCACGCACACAAGTGCTGCTCCCAGCCTCCGGCACACTCGGGGAAGCTGGTTCCTGGGCTTGAAGGGCCACATCCCTCCCTGGCCTCCTGCAGCCTGGCGCGAGTGCCCCCACCTGCAAAACAGCCACCAGCAGCAGGGCCCCTGGTCCCGCTTGGCAACCCTCCGAGCAGGAGAGGCTCCGAGCGCGATCAATAAGCTGCAGAGATGCAGCAATGCGCTTCATCGACCTGCTGAGCCCACATGCTGGGAAACAAGCCCTCCCCGTGAGAGCCCAGCACTCTGAGGAGCAAAGCCCTTTGCTGGGATGTGCCGGGGAATGGCCTGCCAGGGCTGCAGCAGGGGTGTTAGGCTTGCCTTTCCCTGAGCTCATTCTGCTTTCTTTCCTGGGATTGGAAAACAGGCACAGGGAAGGCCTGCTTGGTTCCTTCCCACCTGTCTGGCTTCCTCTCTGCTTCAAGGTGAGTATGGGACCCTGCACCAAGGGAAGCCGGTCTTGGGCCCGCTCGCTTTGCCCCACTCCTGCTGACCTCTGCTCTAAGCCCTGGCTGGACTCTCTACTCTAAGCCCACCTGGAGCAGGTGAGGGCTGCARGAGGCTGCCGAGGGCAGCGGTGGAGTCACCGTCTCTGGGAGAGTTCAAGGAGTGTGTCGAGGAGGTGCTTGGGGACATGGGTCAGCAGGCATGGCGCCGAAGGGTTTACGGTTGGACTCGACGGTGATGGACTTTCCAACCATAATGACCCTACGGTCATTGCATGCAGGAGGCAGGCACAGGTTCAGGTACTGCACATGGAAGGTGAGAGGAGGGCRGAATTTCTCTGCCTCAGTTTACCCTGCAGCAGAAGCAAGGGACAAGGCCACCTGTGAGGGCAGCACATTGTCCTTGAGGACAACCCAGCAAGGCCAGATCCTTCCACAAYCGGGTGACACCAGAGCACGCCCTTGCTTGCACAGGAGTATGACCCTGGTGCTGCCTATTCCAGAGCCGTTTTGCCAGAACGTTGCGCTCCATCCAACCTGGCGCCAGGCACCAGAGCCGGGCCACGTCTGCCACCTGGCGGCACGGGCTCGGCTGCACCGCTGGCCCTGCTGATGGGGACCCTGCGCTCRGGGGGACCCTGCCCACGGGGACACCCTGCCCCATAGCATCTCATCACCAGCCGAGGCTCCCTCGAGGCCTCCGGGAGCCCCCACRCTCACCCTGATGTACTGCAGCGATGGGGCCTTGCTCCAAGCAAGAGCGCTGCAGTCMAGGGGACCAGAGCAGGGCGAGGCCCTCCTTGCCCCCCAAAACAGGGCCCCAGGCTGGGTCCCCACAGTGAAGCACCCCCCAAGCCCCTGCTACAACTCACACGGTGAGCTCGCCATGAATGGGGAATAAAGCAGCTCCCTGTAGCACCAGGCAGCAAAGGCACAAGGGGGTCAGGTTTCACGTGGATTAAAGGCCATGCAAGCAACRGAGATTTAGGGTGCTCACAGCCAGGGATCACTCCCTCACCAGGAAAGGAAAGCTGCCAGGAAGCCCATGCAAGGAGGGACTTCATTCCATGAACCCAAGGAGCAGCAGGCCAGGTGCAGCACCAAGCTTTGCCCCTGCAAGATCTAACATCTCCTGGGCATCCTAATTCAGGTGGCGGGTCTTCCTACCTGGCTTGGTAGCCACAAAGAGCAGCTACAAAGTGCAACTGCAGGGCCATGGCACAAGTGTGTAGAACCCTCAGCAAGAAGCAGCAGGAAGGAGAGCCCTCCAGCGCTGTAACCTGAGCCTTGCCTGTGGCCCTGYGTGAACGCTGACCCAGAGCACTCCCTCAGTGCGGAAGGACTTCCAGCCAGGTTTCCCAGCAACACAAGGCTAATGAGGACTCAGGCAAAGCAGGCTTCTGGTTCTCCTGCTCTCACTCAGATCTGGAGCACAAACTCCAGMACTCTATACTGTTCCTCAGATGCTACAGGCCCCCACACCAGGCCTTACAGCTGAGGAGCACCACCAAGGGTGGAGCTAAGCCTAGCTTTCTCTACTCAGCAGCAGCCAGAGATCTCCAGGGCCAAGGCCCACCTACCATCTCTGCCTGTTGACATGAACAGGGCCCGACAAGGTACACAGAGACGCAGGGGCTAAAGTGACAGCTGTAAGGAAAGTTTTTGTGCTAGCTCATCTCCCACCACCCTCTGATGATGATGATAGGCTGACTGCCCTCTTTCCACTGCAGAGCCAGGCTTTTCCAGAAGGGAGACTGCCCCCATGCAGACCCGGCACACTGGGGAGATCACAGGATGTGGCAAGTGATCTGAGCATATGTGCAACAGCCAGTGACAGAGATGCCACAGTGAGGTCTGGCAAGGAACACGCAGAACAACAGAAAGGACGAGGAGTGGTGGYAACTTATTTTCATTAACCCACTGAGAAACAGAAATAGGATCTTTTTTGGATGTATTTCTTTTGGAAATGAGCCAAAACAGGCCAACTAGAATCAAAGTCTTCAAAAAGTCTATACAAAGATGTATCTTACAAAATGTACAGGAAAATTCTCAAAAAAACAAACAAAAAAACCAACAAAAAAAAAAAAAAAAAAAAAAACAGAAACAGAGAGACAATACAACAAAAGAAGAGCAGAGACAGTGTGAAACCACAACTAACACATCCTGCTCCTGCTCTGGAGGACAGGAGCGGCAGTGAGACAACACACTCCAAACAAAATACATTACACTATATACAAGAACGTATAAAGATCAGCATCCCCTTTGGTCTAGCTAGGAGCTCTCCAGCATGAAGTTGGGACAGTTCTGACAATTTACTCACAGAAGTGTTAAAACGCTGAGAGGGGAGAAAAGTCCAAGGGAATGAAATGGTCAGCTCTAACCCATAATCAGAACACAGCCAGGCCAGCAAGGCTACAGGGTTTAACAGTCAGTTCTGGCCAACAAATGCTTGGCAGGCTCGCACACCAGAGCACGTTACTCCATCTCTGTGAAGCGGGCAAACATGGCTTTCCGCACCGCATCTTTGTAGGAATCTGCTGTAGAGACACCGTAGGAACTCCCCTTGGCCCCCAAGCCGGCTCCTCTCATCCGTACTTGAGCCTGTAAGAGAAAAAGAGACCTTGTTCAGCTCTAGGGCAAGAAGCAACGTACCTACCCTCCTCTACAGGCAGGTAACCACCCTACGTAGGAAACACAGAAAACCCTCATGAAACAAACCAATGTCTCAGCCTCATCTAGCGGGTCTTACACCGCTGAGAGTATTTCGAGCAGGACCTCAACCATGCACAGAAGCAGGATTCTARGCTTGATGACCACGCACTTAGCCTTACCCCAAATTAACTGGGCATCAAATGGCCCAAGAACATAGCTCCCAACAACACAACTCTCATCATGGGCAAATCATGGGCAAAGCCTGTTCTCAGCAGCGTCTGGCGGTTGAGCTCCAATCCTTGGCTGCTGCTACTTTGCCTGAGGAGCCACATTCCTCAAAGAGATGAGCACAACCCTCACTGCCTGAGCTTCCATTTGGCAACGCTACAGCCTTCTTCAGACTTTGCTGGCACTTCTGATAGAAGAGCAACGTTAAGTAATGGATCCCCCCAGAGGTAACTCTTAATAGAGAAGCTACTAAAGGAAGCACCACACTTCTACTTACCTCAATGGGTGCAGTGATGCCCTGACATTTCCTCCCCAAACCTGAGCCTTCCCTCCAGCCCATGGCCTGAAGCATCTTGTTGCCAATATTACTATTGTCAAGGCCGTCTTTAGTGGGCTGCTCGTAATTACTACAGGAAAAAGAGAAAAGATCACTTCAATAGAGTGCTCAGCATGGACCCAAGGCAGCACCAGGCGAACTGTCAGATACATACACTGAGCCAGCATCATAGACCTTCTTGCGTTTTGGCTCAGGAGGCTCTGGGATGCCATATTTCTCCCGCCTCTCAGCAGCTCTGTCCCTGTATTTCATCTGCAACAAAAAAATAACATTGTTTTAAAAGACTCTTGCTTATTTTAAGCTCTGAAGTAAAACTCAATGACTGGTATTATAGAAAGTTCTGAATTGCAGTCCTCTGAGACACAAATTAAACTGCACATGGTCATGAAGAGCGTGGCTGCAAAATAGGCAGAATCTGCTGGATTTTTAGTAGTTTAGGTGCCCATCAAAGCCACCAGCCCCAGCAGAGGATTCTCATCAGATGCTGAAGTGGAAGAGCGACGGGACGAGGGGTAATGGCCATAAGCTGGAGCACAGGAAGTTTCGTCTCCAGGTGAGGAGGAACTTCTTTACTGTGAGGGTGACAGAGCAGTGGAACAGGCTGCCCAGGGAGGCTGTGGAGTCTCCTTCTCTGGAGGTCTTCAAAACCCGCCTGGATGCCACCCTGTGCCACATGCTGTAGGTGTGCCTGCTTGACCAGGAAGGTTGGACTAGATCATCTCTAGAGGTCCCTTCCAACCTTGAATATTCTGTGATTCTGTGATTCCCCTCATAAGCAGCAGCTGTGCTATCACRGAGAGACCTCCGTACAGCAGGAAGGCTCTGAACCTTGACCCAAGAAGGGGTTAAGCTTACCAGGATTATCTCACAAGAGACAAGTCAGCAGTATGAGAGCTGAACCCCTCCCTTGTACAGGTCTTTTTTATTAGTCACTCATCTAGTCACTTAAACACTGACCTCCCGCTCACGTAGCTCTAAAGCTTCAAGCTCCTGCTCCGAAAGCTTTGATCTCCTATAGATATCCATGTTTTGCTGCAACAAGAGATTTGTATTAACAACACAAAATTCACAACACACCAGCAAATAAGCTTACGGTAGTAAGTATGTTTTAAATAAATGGCTGATTTATAGAATAACCTGACTATCATCAAAAAGACTTTTTGMTTTAAGGGAAAGATCATTCCAGCAGCCACACACTTTGGCCTATATGCTGAATTACATCAATTAATTACTTTTCTGGCAGTATGTTTTTATTACCTTGTGCAAGTCAGACAGCTGCTGGTGCCGAATCAGAGCATCTTTGTTTGGGAACTGCCTTCTGCACAGCAGACAAGCCATTTTCTTCCAGTCAGTCAGCTTCTCTTCTTCATTCTCCATTCTTTCCAGCAAGTCCTCGTCATTATCACTGTCACCACTGTAGGCAGCCACTAGGCCTCGCTGGAAGAACAACAGTATGAGGGAAGTGTAATAGTATCACCGTATCAGGAGAGGAGGCCAGAAGTAGAATAAGGAGGCTAAACATGAGACAAACCACTGGCTACTCCAGCTGCTACAAGTCTTAGTTCCCATTAACCAAGCAAGTTCGAATACGGACTCTTCGGAAACCTCAAAACCTCAACCAAACTCTGTGGCTTGTAAAGTAGAAGAAATCAGAACTCTTCTCATTGCAACTGAGTCACACAGTGCATTGCAGCACACCTTCCTAAACGGAGAATATCATGTTTTAATTAYCATGTTACCATGTTTTCACCTTTGGGAATAAAAAATTCCCATCTCTTTCAAACACAAACCAACTTGGGAGAAACCTCAGACTCACCTTTAGTGGATTCTCATCTTCCCCATTTTTGATCACTTCTGGCAAGATCTGTTGTCTCTCAGACAGAGCTCCCTAAATAAGGCAAAACACCATGAGCACAGAGTTTGCTTTCTGCTGTCTGCCAACTATGCAGCCCATTCCCAGTGCTGTCACCTTTTTCTCAAAGAGGGCAAAGCCGGCGTCTGCGGCCGCTGATTCTTTCCGTTCTTCCTCTCTGGTGCTTAGTGGCTGGAAGCTGTTCTTGAAGTTCTCCTTCTGCTTGTTCAAGCTCTTTGCCCAACGTTCCATGTCTTTAGCAATCTGAAAGGCACACAGAACAATCCACTCAGCTTCTTTAGAGATGCTCGTCTCCAAAAGGGTCAGTGAGACCTACTACTTGATATCATTTTAAGAGAGGACGCCAGATGTAGTGCAGCCACTCCTCCCTCTACAGAGCATTCAAAAATACTTGAGCTTGTTTCCACCACTGGATGAATCCTTCTTATTCACTCTTAGTGCATCTAGTTACACTCCCACTGTTCTTGGTGTGATTTTTTATGTGTTCCTCTTATGAAGAATTGTCTTCTGAAGTCTTGCCAATTCCACCCTTCCTCAGCCCTGCACGCAGCGTATGCTGCAAAGTGAAGCTGTTTCTCACGAGAATCTAAGTTTTATCTTAACCAAAAAGGATAACTATAACCTCACTCCATACAAGAACTTGGCCCAGTTAATGATTTCATTCCATCTTTTACCTGCTGAGCTGTTTTACTTTTAGGCTTCTCTTTCTTCTCCTTCACTTCTTTGGTAGTAGTTGTGGTAGCTGTCTGCTGGTATGTAATACCTTCTGCAGCAGGCATGTAGGTTTCCTTTTCGCCATCCCAGTAGAGATATTGTTGGGTTAAGGCATTGTAGTAATACTGTCAAGGAGATGGAAAACGGAGTTAAGACGGCGAAAAAGCCTCACACAAACTAAGTGCCCGGGGTGAACCCAAGGAAGTTGTTTTAGACTACTGCATGAATGGTAGGAGTATTCTAAMATCACCCCAAACTGCCACGAAGAGGTCAAAAAGCTTAATGCTCTGTCTCTGAATAAACATGTCCTTCCCCAAAAGCATTACAGGTTCTTTGACTCTGCAAACTATCTCAGAGCCCAAACTTGCTTCACCAACAGTGAAATGAGAGTCTATGGATAAACATTAACACCATACAGGTCAAACTGGGAGGTAGCAGGGAAGAGACAAAGCAAGCGGTGTACTAAAGGGAAGACACAGCCCCTTTGGTATATTGCTTAGGGTGTGCACTATATTCTGTATTTTGTGCCCCTCCAAGTCAAATTTCATTAACATGATAAGAAACATGAAACTAACAGACCTGAAGAATTATCATAGTTAGGAAGAGCTTGTGTTTACCTGGGAGTTAGGATCATAATAAAGCCCTGTTATGGGATCATAATAATATCCTGAAGATTCATCATATTGGTAGGTGGAGGTATCAGGAACAGCTGTAAAAACAAAAGGCAGGGCATAGTCATTCCAGCTAAATTCAGACAAATGTCTTTCAAAGTTTCAGACAGAACTCTGATAGAAACTACAAAAACCTGTAGAGACTCAGGTCCTTAGTGCACATCTTACTGCACTCTCCAGGGATACTTTCACTGCTCATACACAGTGATGGATCGCAAAACCAAGGCAACATCACTCCACTCCCGACTAGAGGGAACATACCCGCTACCAACAGCAATTCCCGCAGCTTACCGTACTTGGTGCCGGGGACTACACCAGTTGGGGCAGCTGCTTGCACCTGAGTGCTAGTAGTAGCTGGTGCCGCCTGTGTCTACAAAGAACAGAAACTCTCATCAGAAAAATCCGCCACTGACAGTCAAGATGCAGAGGCAATGAGACAAGGTATCATGAGCACACACTACACATGTGAACAATCTTTCCTGACCACTGTGCTTAATACTCACCTTTAATGAAAGGCAAAACCAGCAGAGGAAAGAAGCAGCAGACAACTGTTACAAATTGTGGGACTAACTTTGTCTACGGATGCTAAAAACTTTACTGTGCCACGAACATGAAGAGATGACACTACAAATAAGTCACTTAAGGACAACTCGGTTATCACAGGAAGCAAGAGGTAATAAGCTCTACAATTACCGGGGAATCAGGTGAGTTTGTCTGTTGGTTATATAACTGAGGACTCTGGGACACAACTGCTGCTGTGGTAGTAGTGACTGGAGCTCCTGCAAACACAAAGAACATTAAGTCAATTCATTTATAAAATAGCACATAGTCACAGACATAGTCAGAGACAGACAGACACAGTCACAGAGAAAGAACTACTTTGCTTACAGCTTCAGCTCACTATTCCAGCTCTAGCAGCCAAGCCAAGCAATGTTCAAAAGGAGCCTCATGTACACAGAGGGTATTTTCTACCAGCCAAGGAACAGTTTCCTTTCCAGGAGATATACAAGGTCATGATTCCTGGCCTCTGACAGCTGTACAAAATCTGGGTAGAGCTGCTTAGGTAGTTCTTAGCAGCTCAAGGCATTTGTCAATTTTCTGAACTGCTGCTGCTCTTTTTAACCTCACAAATTTCTAGAGTCTTCTAGTTACATGTACTTCATTAGATACCCTGAAAAAAGAAAAGTTGGCCAAGTCCCGCTTTATACGGCAGAGTAACACAGACTTAGATAAAATACCACCACAGCAAAAATACCACTGCAAAAAAAATTCACCTCCCGCCATCTGAAATGCCATGTATTACCYGATATGGTAGATGCATCTGTGTCCAACACTCCTTGATTTTGGTAGTACTGTTGATAATCCTGGGAGTACTGTGAAAGAAAGTGAATGGTAACACAAGATGAGCAGATGCTCACAAAAACCTAACTGCTGACTGCTTTTTAGTACAACTAACTCTACTAACCTGAGCATACTGCGTGTAACCATCCTGTCCTGACTGAAGGTAGCTGTAGTCAATGGTGCCTTCCCCAGTCTGTGGCTGAAATTCCAGTAGATAAGTTTTGTCAGAGAAAGTTACTGCATTGAAGAATTTCAACAGTGGCTAGATCCTAGTCTAAATGCAAGAGCAGATCTGCCAGAGCCACTTAAGCAGACAGAGAGCAGTCCAATTATATGCTGTTTTCAATTTATGACTGCAGGCATCAGCCCCCACATCATACCTGCGTGGATGACCACTGAGCTGCAGCAATAGCTGTACTGGCCACAGAGAAAGCACTGACCCTGTTTCCATCTGGGAGAAGCAAGTCTCTAAAAGCAAAAAAAAGCAGGCCCTGAGTAAACATTGCTTTTTCGTATGCAAGGAGATACAGACTGTCCTCATGTTTCAATCACAACAATTAAAAAATTGTAAATAAATAAAAGCCAAGATGACAACTGCAAATCTTTCAACAGTAAAAGGGAAAGCCAAGAGATCTGCAACTCACTTTCTGGCACTCTTTGCAAAGTCAACACCAATTGTTTTGCCATCGATTTTTAGTGGTGGTTGAAGACTCTGTAAAATCTGCAGCAGTTGAGAAGCATCCTGTAACAAGAAACACATTACAATAAAAGGCAGGTCTAAACAGTCCAGGCTGCTCAGGACTGCCCACATCTGAGTTTTTAGTGTAGATTCTAGGCACACTCATGGTAAAAACATTTTCTGTGCGTCTCCCTGGATTTTCACCTCTCAATTTTTGTCTGTTGCCTACGAATTTCGTACAACATCCAAGAAGAGTCTACCTCCCCTTATTCTTCTCACAGGGTGCTGCCAAGGATGAAGAAGCCTAATTCTCTCAGTCTCTTCTCACACACTACAGCCTATGCATCATCTTTGTGATCCAAATACAAAACCAGTCTTCAAGTACTATTCACTACTCTATCAAAACACTTTTCAAGTGTGTTCCCAGTAACCCCCATCCTGCAATTTCTGATGACAGAGAGCATTTTCCTCTCCAACCTGGCTGGCATTACAAAAGGAGCTCCAAGTACCTATCCACATATGACCTGTGAATGCTCAGTAAGCAGGGGCAGTCCTTCAACACAGGACGAGGGCTCTAAAAGCTTCAGCTACACAAGGACATCAACAAGCTACTTCTCTCAAATCAATAAGGCCCTCACCATGGCAGAGGACAGCTGCACAAATGCAAAGCCTCTGTTTTGCTGAGTCTGTTTGTCTTTGATGAGACGAATATTATTCACCGCCAGAGAGGCATATGGAGACAATGCAGTCATGATGGATTCCACTACTGTGTGAGGAGCAATGTTTCGGAGAATGATGGCTGAAAAGGAAGCATAATGTTAGCTGAGCATATTAAAAGCTTTTCAGGAGTACTCTTAAGTTCTTCAAATAGCAGTGTATTTCAGTATCAAAACTGCAAACGCTGCGAGGCCGGCAGGAAGTAGAACTTGCTTCACTATGAAGGTGAGAAAGCTATCAGTAGTTTTCCAAAGAGTTCCCATTGTTTGGTGCTTCTGCTCAGAAAATTTCACATACACCAGTCTACAAACCAAAACCAAGCCATGCTAAACCATCCACATTGGAATCTCAAGGTGGGTGCTGAAACCCAGTTGAAATTACAAGAAGGATTAACATGTATGTTTATGTTACATCTTATGAAGGAAGTCTAACATAACTTACTATCGCAGTAATAATCCACGGACTGAACGGCTTCTGCTGCTCCTGGTGGTACCTCCTGCTCCGAGTCTTCACAGGAAGAGGAAAATACGTTAGCCACAATAAGCCTATACCTCTCCAAAAAAACAATTTGCAAGTCAGCCTAGAACCTACTGTGAACTTTCTTTCCTCTGCAGGACAAAGCCTCCCACAAAAAATACAAACACATCAAGAGATCAACATGGCTTACCAAACTTGTCCGCTCCACAACGGAAGCATTTTAGCCTCCTCCTGAAGTTGTAAAGGCAGCACTAGGAGGAAAAATGAGCAACAAATAGTAAGAGCTTCAAGTACTTCATAACCATTCTGGCATGTGCTGTACAATACCAAAAACAAGCCATTTAATGCAAAGTACCACAATGCTGCTAAGCACACCAGAATAAACAACAGCAAGACCCACACTCATCTGCATCACGGCTGCTTTTCAGAATATCTACATTCCCTTKTAGCCACATCAGTAATCGTGTCTCAAATTTTTTAGTTATTTTAACTCCATGGTCTTCAACTTAAAATCGCTGCCTTAGTAACCGTTTTAAAACAACGCAATACTGAAACAAACATAAGACTAAGATATAAGCAAATTATGCTTAGGGAAGAAAACACGCACTTGAGGCACGACAGAAGAGCCTGGTTTTGATCTTGCTAAGCCAGGTAGTGGTTGGGTAGTGGTGAGAGGGGTCAAACAAGCTGAACTGAGGGATACCACACTCATCTAATGATTTCATATTCTAAAGCAGCTTACTGTATGGTCTTTCTGTATAAAATCAGAATCATTAATATTATCTTTCCAGTCTCCATTTATAGTATGTGTCTGTGAACAATCACAGCACCCAAAAGCAAAAGCAGAAGCCAGATAAAGTAGAACTGGAAGTAATTTCTATCTTTCTAACATGCATGGCATACTAACCAAATAATTCCCTTAACAAGCCTTAAACTCTGTATCAAACAACTGCTGCACCACTTTAGATGTGAACAGTAACTCCTCCTAGAAGAGTTGCTCTGTATCAGTCACATGTTTCAAGCAACACTCAGCCTCGCTGGTAAAGCCTGCAGGCTAATGCAGACAGCAAGTACTGAGATGCAGTGTTGATCTCCTGACTCTGACACAGCCCCAGACACCTTTTGTTTGAACATTTCCATCTGTAGCCACCAGAGCTACGGAAGCCTTGCATTTTCATTCAACTGCCTAGGTATCTGCATGATGTCACAGGGACCAACAGTGTGAATCTTTCAGCTGTTTGCTCCAGTTACTGAGCTAGTGAACTGAGGAGCAGCTCTCTACGTCAAAAATAAACACTGTACCTTGTTACAAAGCCAGTCCTCAAATTTAGGCCTGGGGTTGCTGTAGTGCATCGCAATCTGCTTCCCCTGAATCACCAGCTTTTTCTGCAAAAAAGGTGATTTCAATTATTCCCGTATCGAGGCACATGTGTTTATTTTCCCATGGCAGAGCACCCTTCGGAGGAATCAGTGCTCCTGAATTAAATGGACAACATATGGGGAGGACGTGGAGAACAACCACCGCCACCTACACCCTGCCCATCCAATCCTGCAGAGAGGAGGACGAGGGCAGTAAGAGAATGGGATGTGGAGCAAAGATAAACAGAATCAGGGAGTGTTGAAAAAAGCTGCCAAACACTAAACGCTGACATGGAACCAGAAGTGTCTCGAAGGAGACAAAGTCCTAACCTGCTGCATTCAGGATTAACGCATTTTTAGGAGTCTCTTTGCCCCCAAATGTTTCTATTCACTTCCGATATATCACTGAGCAACTTTTTAAACATGTCCTTAGGTGACTGCTTCACTTCTTCCCCTGCTCCAAATACCCTACACCTTTAATCAACAGCATTTGGACTGCTTTTCCAACCACTTTCTTCAGTATGTATCCCTTCGAAAATACAGTAACTCCTCCGAAAGGGACCCTTTTTAGACTTCTTGGAGGATGGATGACAAGTGCCATCAACTGAAATGTAGCTCTGAGTAGATTCCTTTGACTAATGCACCAGTTCAAATGAAAGCCTGCACAAGAGGTTTGTGTTCTTCATTCAGGCAGGAACTCTCCAAAACAAATGTGTAACTAGACTGCAAATGAAGCTTCTCCAGGGGTAGGAAAAGTTCATAATGCTGTCACAACATGTCCTCTCACTGTGTGACTTTAAGTGAGTCAGGAATTTGAATCTATTTCAGAAGCCATGATTCTGAGCCTCAGACTTTGCCAAGCCTGGGAATGCAGAATGTCCTTTCCAAATATGGTCATCAAAACATTTCAGTCTAACAAGCAGGAGTATGTCTGAGAAAATGTGCGTTAAGACCATATCCCAGACATTTTAATGGAAAAATACTTTACAAAGGGTTATTGTATGGCAGAAGCACGAAAGAAGTGCCAGGATCAGTGGCTTTTCTGTAAGGGCATCTTACAGATCTAACATGTAGCACTGACAGGGCTCTCACATTCTGCATGACTAATAAGGGCAAAGCCATTTCTCCTACCGGCAGGAGGGAGGGTTGGAGGGCCCAGCACTCACTGGATATGCACACATAGAAACAAAGCTGGTGGCAGAGTTACAACACATCATCCTTTCATCTAACAGCAACAAGGCTGCTGGGGAGATTCTATCTTTTCCCTACTACTAGGGTGGCTGGGTTACTGGAGTGAATTTGAGTATTTGTTTCAATGAATTTATACATCAATACAGCTTTGTATATATTAAAATTATCTCATTTCTGAAAACATGCTGAACATTTAATTGTTAACGTAAGTCTTTCTGATGCGACCTTACTGATTAGCATGACAGAAAAATCCRTCCTGAATCAACACTGCTCTTTTACCAGGATAATAATCCATGGTATGAGACATATGAAATCCCATTCTAAAATACAGTATGCTGCAACTTTGGTCTACTGAAATTTATATCTACAAATCCATTATGGTGCCCTTTTATGCACTAAAGCAACGTAAGACACTTTTCATCACACCTCTCAAGACCTTAACATCAGTTACTTAGATGTAAGAAAGAAAAAAGCTAGATATGCTCCACTCGCTTAGAGGATTTTTATATTCTGTTGTTAAAAGAGATCATGAATCTCCACAACACAGCAAAAACAAGTGTAACTATTTGCAGTGCAAAAGGAAATTTCCCTGAAAAAGAAGAGATGTTCTAATGGAAGGGTTTTTTGTTTTGTTTTTTAAACTGACTTCTCGAGTCATACTCCAGAGACGTCAAAATATCCAGTCTAACTTTCAAAAGAACTCTAGCTTCACTAGTTTAGTTTGGCATTAAGGCGCTCCTCCTCTGAAAGAGCTAGTGTGCTCCCCAGACTCCTATGATCTGGCACATCAATTTCTGAATTTTGTCAGGGTTACAATCGCCATAATGCAGAAATCAGCATATGCTGCTTTCTCTGGCAACCAAGGAGAAGTAAATTTTAGGCAGAAGTTCAGTTTTCTAAGGACTGCTTCATAAACCTTCAGCAGTCAATTAGATCAGCACCATGCAATTTAAGACAAATGCACATTTTTCAGGGAGCAAAGTAGCCAATTTTCTCTCCTACTGTCACCTGATATTTTGTTCCACTGTTAAAAATTTTAATATATACAAAGCTTTTATTCTTTTAAATCAGTGTTATGGAACAAACCACTCCTTCCACCTTTATTTTTCCTTTTTTTTTTTAAACTGTACAGACTTGTTCCATATTCAGGAATATCTAGACTTGGTGAGTGAAGCAACCTGATTGGCTTCCATCCAGCTGGTAGCATCTTGAAAGTGATAAAACTCCACGAAGGCGAAACCACGGCTTACACCTAGAGACAGCATTCAGATATAGACGGGATACTTGTGTTAGTCAGTTCCTTTAAAACAGGTGAATCTCTCTCCAACTGCTTCATTACTTCATGACAAAGCAGCTTTACAAATTCGACGTCAACTGCTGCGATCTGCTCGTTATTTTGCCATGGCAAGGAACCAAGCTCCCTTAACTGGCTATATTTCTTTCGATTTTGAATCCATGTTTAAAGGTAACCATGCAACAGACTACATACTATCAAAAGGGTTTATACTAGTATTACTTACCAATACCTGTTAACAAAACCCCCTGCAGACAGACTTCTTTTTAACATGTTGACCAGCTATCTAAAAATCTTCCAAAAAGGCCACATTCCTTAGCCATGGCAAACCTTTTATTTTTATTGCACGTGCTTGCAGTTTGGGGGTAATTCTGGATACTCTTTTGGTACGGGGAAGAGGAAGGCCATACGAAAAACTGGGTTAAGAGCTCTCACCTGTCTTTCTTTTCATCAGCCTCACGTCTGCAGGCTGAGGACCTTCAAAGGACTCAATGAGCTCCCGAATCTGTATAAGATTTTAATCAAACAGTTAAAATTCCAAATTTTGGCAGGCAGCTCAAATAACCAGGTGGTATTCTATGCATATACAAGAACCTAAACAGACCAAATTCAAAGCACTGGGG
>NW_020455676.1:22079-39428 GCF_003342845.1 Nothoprocta perdicaria | reverse complement strand
AAAAAAAAAAAAAAAAAAAAACCTACAAAGACAAGGAAAAACCTAGAAGAAGAATCATCACATAATCAAGCACTTTTTTGCTATGCTGAAAAAACTGCAGCCTTCATTTAGACCACACAATCACTGAGAACCTGAAAAACAAAGGCTTTGTGTTGCAAGGTTATTCATACAAATTTTAGTAGACTGCTTCCTCCAGTGTTTATTATAAACGTTGTTGCGATCGCCTCCTTGCATATCAAAATACTACTGCTAGCAAAGTAAAGCCAAAACCCTATGCTACAAGGCTCCATGATATATATGRATTCTTAAGCCTCAAGCTACAATCATCGCCCCCTAACACAGCCTCTGCCCATATTTTTCAGGGGAGAAATTAGATTATGAAGAACATGCTGTCAAAAAACAAGCTAAGATGATATCACGCCTTTATTCCTACCAAAGCTGCCTCGATTGTGCYACATGCTACATAACTTATTGGACAGAGGCACGCAGGAGAAAAAAGGTGAATAGTTAATTAAGAGAACATGCAGCTTTTCGAGAGGTCTAACAGCACTCCCACTGTCAGATATAAGAGCTGTTTGGTAGACAAGAATCAAACCGATTGCTATGTGCTTGTTTACATGCCTGCTGGAACTGGATATTCAAGCAAGTAACTCTTTTCAAGAAAGAACTGAGTGCTGGAAAACATGCACAGCTGTAATTTAGAGAGTCATATAAATGCTAGCTCAAAACAGAACAACCAACAGGTCTGAAAAGCACAATATGTACTCTGCAGACTGGCTAAGAACTAAAATTTTGTTTGAATTTTCCCATACATTCCTCATGTCTACGTTACTGTTATTAGCAAAACAACATAGCTACAATATTTACAACTCTGTTTTGAGCAGTTCTGAAAGTGAAACAAAAAAAATTAAAAAATTAAAAAAAAAAAATAAAAACCCTAATCACTTCTAAGGTCCTTCTCCTAGAAGGTGAAATGGCTCTGCAAAGGCAGGAGTTAGATAACCATCCAGCCAGCTTATTTGTACTTCCTGTCAGCTCCACAGCAGCCATTTTATGACTCCCACAGCTGCAGCAACACAAAGCAGCTTTGTGCACACCCTACTTAGCTGAGGAGCTCCAAGTATCTATAAAAACCATTCCAGTGCCAGTTTCTTGCTTCAGGAAAAACCTGTACAAAAATAAACCGTGTTGCTTTTTCCCAGAAAATAATAAAAATCTAAAAATATAGACTTTTGTTCTATACTGAAGAAAAAGAGCAGAAGACAGCTTAAAACACATCAAGTCTAAGGGAAAGTATCTAAACATGCACAAAATCAGACTATTGGGGCTATTCTGTTTAAAATAAACACCAGGAGCTTATTGTTCAGGTACAATTCTGATAGTTTAAAATGCTTCCAAACCCCAAAATGGAAGTGCTACGAACAGCTTTAAGCTGGGTCCACCACAACTGAAACTGTCATGAAAATGACAGCAGTCACTGTCATACAGACCTGCTGATACACAGCTTCACGTTTTTCAGTGGGCAAAAAGAGTAAATTCCACTCCTGGCTACTTACATCATTTTCTGTAACAGTGATGGGAAGGCCACGTAACATGATGGTCTTGCTTTCTTTCTCATCGTTAATGTCATTCCTGTAGTCATGCTCTCCGTATTCGCCATCAGAATGGTACCCATCTTCCGATTTGTCACTATTCCTGCGCTCCCGCTCCCTCTGGGAAGTCAGCAGTCAGAATTAATAGCCACATTTGCCAAAAGCACGTGAACACACGTTAAAATAAATATCCTCAGACAAAAGCACCTTGGTCGGGTTTTCTCTTAGCACCTCCTTGCAGAAAGGGGTGAGAGCTCGACTCCCACGCTTGCCTTAGCAAATCCCCAGGATTTTTTTGCATCTCCCTCCCTTCCTCCCCGTCCCGGGGTGGCCAGAGCAGCCCGGGACCCCGGGGTCCAACCGGGGGCCCAAGGCCCAGTTTGACTCCCCCACTCACCTCGGGGCTGTCGTAGTCGCGGCTGTCGTAATCTCTGTCGTAGTCGCGACTGTCGTAATCTCGACTGTCGCGACTGTCATAGTCTCGGCAGTCCCGGCTGTCATAGTCCCTGCAGTCGTAGTCCCGGCTGTCGCGACTATCATAATCTCGGCAGTCCCGGCTGTCGTAGTCGCGGCAGTCCCGGCTGTCGTAGTCGCGGCAGTCCCGGCTGTCGCGACTGTCGTAGTCGCGGCAGTCCCGGCTGTCGCGACTGTCGTAGTCGCGACTGTCGTAGTCGCGGCAGTCCCGGCCGTCGCGACTGTCGTAGTCTCGGCTGTCGTAGTCKCGGCTGTCGTAGTCGCGGTAGTCATCATAGCGGTCGCCGCGGCGCTCCTCGCTGGACCGCTTATAGTCCGAGTCCCTGCGCCGACTCCGAGACTCCCGCTCATCGCGATCCTCTCTCTCCACGATGGAGCCGTAGCGGCCGCTCCGCTCCGTCCTGCTCACGCTGCGGGACACACCGGACCCAGCTCAGTACGGCCCACCATTTTCCACGCCGCAGGGCCACCCGCGCCAGATGGCCTCCTCCCTCTCCCCAACCCGCACTCACCGCTTGTCCGAGCCCATGGCGTCAGCCGCGATCCACAAGCRCACGGCGCAGCGCCAACCGCGACCCCCAGAGCACCGAACACACCTGCGCAACTCCTCACTCCCTCACCACAAAATGGCGCTGAGATGACTAACCGTCTCCTACCCAGCGAGCTCCGCGGCCGCCGCCTGGAAGGTTCCAGGCGCTGCGCAGGCGCAGTGGCCGCCGCCCACCGCGGGGCTCGCTGGGCGTTGTAGTGCGGGGTCGCTGCGGCCGGCGAGGCGTCTCCCAGGCCTTACGTCTGAAAAACGGCGCTTCGGGCTCCTTTCTGGCCCTCCCGCCCTCAGGCTCCGAGGCTGGCAAGTGTGGGGACCCTCAGTGTTCTGAGGGGCTCCTTTTGTTACACGAACCAGCAAGGTTTCCGTGTGCGAACACCCGTGTTTTGTCTGGATTAACCCTTTGTACCTCACAAGTATGTCTGGTACTATGGCAGGGATCTCTGAGGAGAGGAGAGATTTGGCAGTTGGCTTCCCCTGGGGCTGTAGCTGTGCCCGCGCTAACTGCTCTGCAGGCTGTATTTCTGGAAAAAAAAATAATAAAAAGAGCCCAAATGCTTTTTTTTTTTTTTTTTTTTTTTTTTTAAGCAATGCTCTCTAAACTACTAAATTTTGTCCTGCTTAGATGACTGGGTCCCTGCCCTTCCCAGGCATCGTGGCACCATGTGAGACATTTGCTGCTTGCTTTGTGGGTGTGAGGATGAGCAGGGGTGGTGAATACCATGCTGGGGCTGTTCTGCAGCCCTTGTCTTTGCTTCTTCATCACCGCTGTTTGTCAAGGCTCACGGTGCGGTGCCCTTTGGATGCCGCGTGTGCTCAGCACGGACGTGCCCTTGGCCTCCTGATCCCCTTGGCAGGGCACCCGCCTCCCCTCCCTTCATCACCTCGGTGCCGTCCTGCTCCGTCCTGCGCAGCAGTCACACCAGGGGCTCAGTTTCCTCATTCCCATTTTTGTAGCTAAGCAGGCACTGTTGCCCACCTGCCATTTCGGGCTTTAGCTTACAGTACACGGGGACAACAAAAACTTGTTTCAGGTGCTGTACCAGAGAATTCAACCAGACAGCTCCATAGGAGCGTATCATGCTGATCTGAATCCACCAAGCGGCTGTAAAAGCCACTTTTGTTCCTGTGTGGCCCTTTTCTGGGCCATTTCCAAAGGCCAGAGGCGGACTGTGCACCGATAACGCTGAGCACCCACATTCCTCAGCACTAGGTGCTGGACCATAGTGCTGCAACCGTGGAAGTTTTCAGCCAGGCCTTAACAAATTGAAAGGATTTTGTTACCAAGGACATTCTTGTCTGCCAAGTGAAGAACATGGTCATAAGAATTTATGGAGGTTTTATTGAAGCTGAAGATAAGAGTGGCAGCCCGGTGAAATCTTTCCTCAGTTTAAGGTCTTTGTTTGTTTGCTTTGCAATCTGATCTAAGACTTGGAATGAGCTTTTGGGCTTGCCATGTCCTGTTCTGTAGCATTCAGTGAAGACTTTGTGACAGAGGAGAACTTGAGAAAAAGCTGTATTGGGTCAAGAAAAGGTCTACACATCCTTCAGCCTCCGCTCTAGCACGTCCTAGACCAGGACAATGGTGTCTAGGGGTGTCCTCGTAGACCTGCAGGAAGCATCTTTGCTTCTGTAGCTGTGACTGACAAAAAGAGCAGCTTCTGGCCTCACGTTTGGTAAGGCTGCATGGAGCTGCCTCCCGCCTGGGTATCATTAAGCTTGCTCTTGTTAAATAAACAGTTCTCAATCTGTTCTGCACAGATCCTTAATGCAAATGATGAATTGGAATGTCCTTTATTCAAACCAGTGTCGTCCTCTGAATTTCAGGTTTGGGTGTAAAGGAGAGAAGGCAGAGAAAGAAGGAGCTGAGATGAGGGTAGGGAACGTGCTGCCAYGGGTGAGCAGTGCTGGCGCACACAGCTCTTCCACGTCCTGGAGCAAGCCTGCCCGTCGTTCTGGTAGGAGCTGGCACAGAGGTGCCATCCTGAGGTGCTTCCTGATTTGGTGGCTGGTCCTGTTGGTCCTAAGGCTGTTTCCCTCAGCAGCGCTGTCGGTTTTAGTGCTGAATGTTTGGGAGTGTGTCACAAAGACCTGCAGTTTCTTGCTGGGCTGCAAATGGGAAGCCAGCATTTGTGAGGCTCTCGTGTTGGTTTCATCTCTGTCTTCTTGTTCCCAGGCTTGGGGATTAACTATCCCTTGGCATACCAAAGGCATGCCGTGCCTCAGTGTGTCTATGGCCTGGCCCAGAGAAGAAGGCAGCAGAAAGTGGCTTGGAAGAGAAAAGTGGCACAACAGGTAAGGAAAATGCTGACTCCTGACAGGGATCTGCCTATTTTACTCTTGCAAAAGGCACTCCTGGGTAGCATATAACACATCTATTAGGACTCCATTTCTCGACTACTAGCAGTCTCCAGCAAGTCCTTTTGGAGCTTCCTTCTGGAGGCTCCTCCTTTTGGAGGAGAGAGAGCATCTTTCATCTCCTTTTTGGTGCCTGAGGCTGCTCTCAGGCACCAAAAAGAAGATGAAAGATGCTTTTCCACTGAAATTCACCCAGTGGCCGAAGCTGCAAAGTCCTCTTTYCTTCTATGAATTTATTTGTGCAAAAGGGAGTAAGCAAGTGGGAAAATTCATCCACCCACTGAATAGCAATTTCTGCCTGAAGCCTCATGTAGGAGAAGGATTAATGTATCTCAGGGAACAAAATGATTTCAATCGGATGAGAAGAGTCACYTCCAGACAATTTTACAAAGGCCCCCAAACTGTGTTCAATCTTGTTTTGTGTTTGTAAAAGACTGTTGTGGTCTGTGTTTTGTCTCGACATTGTTSCCATACAATTTACAAATTCCTGACCTCCTATCACTGAGAAGACTACGATATTGGCTCTAAGTGTTTATCTCCATGCAATTTATGATTTCTTGGCCTTGGCATCCTGTCTCTGGGAAGACTGAGATATGAGCTCCAAGTGTTTTGTCTCCATGCAATTAACAACTTCTTGGCCTTGGCGCCCTGTCTCTGGGAAGATTAGGATACCAGCTCAAGGTTTGTTATCTCTACACAATTTAGGACTTCGTGGATCAGCTCAAGACCCCAACAATGCTCAGCAGAGCCTGCCGAGCGGCGCTGGCAGTTGAGTGGAAGAGGAGCACCAAAGCAAAAAGCTTCAAGAAAGTGGGAAGACTCTTCAAGAACTGGGAGCAATAAAAGGACTACATTTTTTTCTCCACTGATGGTGGCACGCAGAGAGAGAAGCTTCTTCTCCTTCTTCCCAACTCTCTTCCAAAAGATCATCACCTGCACTGAGGCAGAGCTGACAAAATGTAACTGGACTGGTGGTGGTGGTGGTAACTTATCCTGCTGCATCTCTCCTGCTTGCTTGCTTATCTTTCTTCTTCTTSTTTCCTTTTCTTCTTCTTCTCTTTGTCCTATCACTATTATGAGAATAGAGCTTGTAATGTTGTATGGCATTTGACCTTGTTTGTGACTTGATCTTGSCCCTCACCCTGGGGACAAGACTGGACAAAGAATCATTAGTTTCAACCGCAGAGTGGGGCAGATGATAGGATAAGAGTACTGCAGAAGGAAGCTAGGGTTAAGAGGGGGAAGGGAAAAGCTCTAATTTGTGCAGTGCTGGGAGCGAGTCCGGCAGCCGCAGTGCAAGAGAGAAAGCACAACTTTTGTCAAACRGATGTTGTGATAGATTCCCTGTAGGGGGTTGCAGGAACAGTTAAAGGAGAACAAACAGTTGTTGGAGGAGGAAAGAAACCAAAACATGATATTAAAGAACRAGTTGAGGAATAAACTTTTGAGGGAAGTAGATACCCAATCAGAAGTAGGAATGATGCATGCAGAGAAAGGGATACAGCAAATTTATCCCCAGGGAAACTTGCAGAAGGCCGAAGAAGCTGTAAAAAGCACCCCCCATATGTGTCCGCTGATTAAAGGAGAGCATGGGTACGAGGATGATAGCGATGACCAGCCTCAGGTTATCACCAAAGAAGTCCCATTTACTGCAAGTGAACTAGCAAAGGTGAGAAAAGAGTTCGCAAGAACTGCGAAGGAATCAGAGACAGAGTACGTGTGGAGAGTGTCTCTGTCAGGAGGGGATGGAATCTTGTTGTCAGAGAAAGAAGTAGAAGGATATTGGGGTCCRGGTGACTGTCGAGCCCCATGGTCTTTGACTCAGAGAGCTGTGTATGGGGCAGGAGGGTTGAACCCCTTAGCGAAGGGAGATCCCCTCGCTATAACAGGAACGGTGGATCAGTTAGTGGAAAGYGTGCAAAAGGCAGCCTGTCTCCAGATGATGTGTGRTCGGGAGCTCAAGCCGAACCAGGGTTCMCCAATGATGATGTCTGTGGCCACAGAGAGGATGACTCCCCTGATACAAGGACTCCCTGACTCCCTGAAACCCATTGGGATTCAATTACAAGAGAGGATTAAAAACATCCCTGATGGAGAAAGAATTACAGCTGGTCTGGATGGGACAGGGACCCCGGACTGTTGGCGGCCAGGGAGGAAAGTATGGACATGGGCAGAGATAGCCCAGGAATTGATTAACTTTGGCAGAAAATATGGCCCTGTTGGCAGATTGCACCAAAGAACTGAAAGCAGGGTTGCACGGGCTGCAGAACGACTTAGTGAGTGGCGATCACCTCTCAGAGGGGCTGAGGCTTGAGGTCGATCCGAGATCGTAATTCTGGGAGAGAGACCCCTAAACCAACAGGGTCTGTGGCAGCGAGGGCTTCAGAAAGGTGTTCCCGGGATTTGATGGACGGACTCCCAACCAAAAAATTAGAATGACTAGTGCCGGAACGGCCAGGGCAAAGGGGCACTTTTAGATCAACCCCTAATCCCCCACCCTAGATGGACCTCGGGGAGGAGCCGACTGAGGAGAAGAAAATGTGGGGAAACTGATCCCTCTGCTCCCCGGGTGTGAGGCGGAGGATGGGTGTTTGTGAGACAACTCACCTGCAACACCAAGGGTGATTTGTTGATGGCTGTTGCTGTAGGAGCAGGGAAAAGACCAGCAGCCTTTTTGATGGATACAGTGTGGGGACCTGGGAACTGGAAGCCTGCCTTGAACTGCTCTCGAATGTCTCAGGAACAGCGTCCTTGGGGCGAATGTGCCCAAAGAGCAGATTGCCGTGTAYGAGATCCGTGTTGAGCTCCAAGAACCTGTTCCTCTCACGTGGCATTTCTGTCCCCCAAGAGTCTTTGTCAGAGACGCACCCACATCTCCCAGCTTGTTGCCCTTTCCGAAACACAGGTTAGAGAAAGTAGTGAGACAGCAATACCCCTGGGAAGAAGGGAACTTTGTAGAAACGAAAGGTGGATAAAATCTGAGCATTTGGGGGAGCCAAGGACCTCCCAGGGAACGTGTCCCTGGCATGAGGAGTGCCGGTGCAAGCAGCTGTAGCATGTGCATGAGCAGGCATATCGTTCTTGTGGGAACTGTCACTGAGATGCCACCCTGACCAGCCGTGTTTAGCACACAGGGGCCTTCCAGGGGAGTACCTCCCCTCTCCAGGCTGTCTTTCTCCCATCAGAATAGGCCAAGTTAAGGGAGAAATGAGTCTGAGAGCAGGAGGAACAAAGCACAGATGCAGTGGAGACTCTTGCAGGGGGACTGAAGTGCATTGCTGAGCCCCTGGGCTCTTGGGCCGGTGCAAGGAGCTGTTTCCGTGGGTCACACTGCTTGCATTGCTGCTGAGCGCTTCTGAACATGCGCCAAAAAGGGGTTTGCCTATTCAAACAATTATTGCATAGGTTTAGGATCTTTTTATTTTAATGTGAGGGAAGCTTTAATTTTTTAATGTTTTAACGTCAGGCAAGTTTTAATGTGAGGTCGTGATGAAATGGTCAGAGCAAGGTAAAATGCAGACTGTCTTGCCACAAAGAGGCAGAGCAGTCCAATTTTACTCTTTTTAATGTTTTATTTAGTTAACTAGAAGCCTTTTCGGTTTAAAAAACACCACTAGTGTTGCGACCAACACAAGGGAACTACCAGAGAGAAAGAAATGGCAAAACTGTTTTTTTTCCTCAGGAGAGCACTTTTACTTCTTCAAAGCTACCCTCAAAATGATCCATTTCCCATAAAAAACAACAACAAAAATAAACAAGCACAACAACAGGAAGCAACAAGAAGGCAAGGAGTGTTTGGGAACATCAGCCTTGAGTGTAATGAGCACCAGGCAGGATAATGGCACCAGGTGCCTGGCTTTGGACATAACCTTGTTTCTCTCCATGGGGTGCCAAGAGAGGCGCTGGCCCCAAGTATCTGAGTGTTACCAAGGGAATGTGGTGCCACATCTGAGTAGTGCAACTCGCCGCTATCTCTTTTTCTTTTTACTTGAGAGCAATTGGTAGAGTGCACCTACTGCTGCTTAACGGCATTGTGCTGCCGCAGGTGCTCAGCTCACCAACGTGATGAGTTGCAGAACAAACTCCTATAAACTTATCCTGCTGTTTGTTTTCAGTGTGTGACCGTAAATCGCAGGGAGCTCTGCAGAGCAAAAAGAAGTCAAGCTGAAGGAATCCCCTTCAACCTGGACTCCGTGCTCTGGGAAAAGCAGCAATATGTGTTATGGATTTACATCATTACAGTGTCATGCTTATGAGCAGGACACACACACAAGTTTCTAATTTGTATCTTTACAAAGGAGGAAATTGCTGGCTGAAGTGCAGGATTAAGGAATATACGTAAGGGGAAGAGTGAGCGGAGCCATGAGTGAGGGGGACAAAGGAGTCAGGTGCACTTAGGTGAGAACAGCTGGAGGGAGGCAGCGAGTTGAGTCTAGGTGGGATGGGAAAGCTGTAACTTCTGAGTACCTTGGCTGATGGGGAAAAGGAGAGGGCTACCTTGGTCAGGAATAGAGAATAAAAGGGGACTGCGTCCTCCAGCAATGTGAGATACCCCGTAGGGAAAAGCCTAGTGGACTCTCCCTTTGTTCAAAAAAAGTTTTAGGTCTCCTCTGTCTCCGTTTTGGACATTCAGTTCTTGACAGTGAGAGTTTCCGCACAACTGGGGGCTCAACCAAGATCCTTCCACCTTCAAGGAACGGCGGACGGAGATCAGGGTCAACGGCGCAGCAGAGCTCTTGGTGATCAACTCCTGTCGATGGCAGCCTGCACTGATGGCTGATTGCCGGGACTGTCCAGAGACAGACGAGCAGCGGATCAGGGGGATCTGCAGGTAGCATCAGTGGGGTTCTCAAGTAGTCTGACAGAAAGGACTACTAAGTCCAATGCAAAGGACTAGGTCTGATGAGAAGGACCATTAGGTACCACTAAGTCTGAGAGAAAGGACTAGGTCCGATGGAAAGGACCGCTGAAATCTCACCAGTGAGTACTATGGGACAATCGGGAGCAAACGGGATGAGGACCCCGACATGGATGCCCATGGAGGGCAGCAAAGGGAAGCYRAAAGAGGATGTTAGAAAAAGGGGTGACAACCCCAACTTATCCCCATGTAGTCCCTTGGGGAGAWTATTGAGGGTTTGAGATAGCCTGTGCATTCCCACAGAAATAACCAAGGAAATAATGATAAAATATTGTGGGTTTTTTTTGGCCAAGAATATAATTTACCAGGGGGATTTAGGTGGCTCTCTGTAGGGTCAGATGACAATCCTGGTCTTTGTCAGGTTTTGTGCCTGTATYTCACTGATACTGAAAAGGGTCTCATCAGGAAAGAATGTACGTCAGTATGGTTATGGGCAACATCTAGAGGAATCTATGTAACAAAAGAGACAGGAAAAAAAGGGGAACAGGAGTATGAAGGAGGGGGAAAGAGATGTGGGGAAAGAGGAGGGGGAAAGAGATGTGGGGAAAGAGAGGTGTGGGATGTCCTCCAGTACCTTCCCCCATCTTATCATCAAAACTAATCAGGAGCCAGGAATGGGGCATTTTGTACCCTTCATAAACAAGAAAAGGAACCCAGTATGAGCTGCCAAAAGCCCCTTAAGTTCAGACACAAATTTGGYAAATGCCTCTACAGCAGGTTCCACTGGGAGGTCTTAATGGGGGATTTGGATTTGTAATTGTGCCACTGRCCACCCAAGATATAAGGGGATTAAAGAAAGAACTACYGTCTTATTTAGGTGATCCAAAAGGRTTGGGGGAAAAGATAGTTGATTATCTAGGAAATGCAGATTACACTTGGAAGGATTGGGATTTTCTTTTAGGAAYGCTATTTGGATCCAAGGGAAAGAGGATGATCTTGCAAAAAGCTATCAGTTATGAGAGGATGAACAGCTGCAGGCAGGCCAAAATCCGACAGATGCACCCACTGTGGACGATTGATCCCAAAAGGAGACCCTTGTTGGGATCCAAATGATCTAGTCAGTTTAGCCTGTCTTYGAGATTATTGAGCATACATAATTAGAGCCATAAAAATGGCAGTCCCCAGAACTAGTAATATGTCAAAGGCTATATCCTTGGAACAAGGAAAAGATGGGAAATCTCCTCTCATTGGTTAGAAAGAACTAGAGAAGCTTTGAGGAAGCAGGCAGGATTGGACCCTGAGGGACCAGCCTTTGACACATTAGTGAAAGTGCAGTTTGTCTCTAAATCTTGGCCTCGTATAAGAAAGGAGATGCAGAAGGATGAAGAATGGCAGGATAAACCATTAGAGAAACYGGTAAAGAGAGCACAGCAAGTGTATGTGAGAAGGGATGAGGAAAAGGCAAAGACAAAGGCAATGACTATGGCCTAGTGTATACAGCCCCTGAGAAGACAGTCATGAGGATTTGTGGGACCCCCAAGGGCCAGAGGAAGGGGTTGATCTCAAGGACCTAATCAAAGGCTGAGCAGGAGGATGGTTTCTTCAACAGAAGATATCCAACCAAAACAGAGATTGGGAAAAATCAGGGTGCCTTTTGAAGGGGGAAGGACATAGGAGAAGGGAATGTCCACAGAGGCCAAGAGATCCTCAGGAAGAGGAAATTCACCAATTGATAGAAATGGATAATTAGGAAGCTGTCGGGGGCTCCCACTATATCAGAGATCCACTACATGGAAGCCCTTGATGACATGTAGGGTGAATCCGGATYGAGATGAAGGGTGTTTCTTGATAGACACAGGGGCCTCTCGATCCACTTTGAATTTTATGCCAAATGGAAGGCAATTGTCAAAAGGCTCCTTGGTTATCGAAGGGATAAGTGGAAAAGATGAGTGGATGCGTCTTAAGCAGCCGCTCTTAGTGRAGGTGGGTGATAAATGTGAGATGCATGATTTTCTCTTTGTCCCTGATTGTGATTGCAATCTGCCKGGAAGGGATTTGGTGGTTAAATTGGGAATGCAAATCAATATTGTAAGGGATGATAAAGAAGCTAACACTATTTAACTTTGTGCAAAATGTCCAATAAAGCTTATGCTGAAGTGAACTGAGAAGTGTGGGAAGTTGTAGGAAAATATGGAAAACTAGGCAGGGTAGACACGGAACCTCTCCAAATAACTTTAAAGCAACCAGGCCAAGTGGTTTCTAAAAAGCAGTATCCTATTTCACCTGGGGGAAGGAAAGGGTGACAACCTACTGTTGAGTTCCTGCTGGAAAGAGGACATTTGGAGCCATGTATGTCTCCTATAACACTCCCATCCCGCCAATCGAGAAACCAGATGGAACCTATAGAATGGTACAGGACTTAAGAGCAATAAATAAAAGGATCAAACCAAGAGGTCTCACAGTTCCAAATCTGTACACTATTCTATAACAGATCCCCTCTTCACATCAGTAAGTATTCAGTACCAGATTGGAAAGATGCATTTTGGGCATGTCCTCTCACAGAAGATAGTAAACACTATTTTGCTTTTGAATGGGAACAAGAGGAGGGAGGAAAAATGATAAGAGTAGCTGACAACTCTGGAGGGCTATACTGCCATTCAGAGGGACCTGGACAGGCTGGAGAGCTGGGAAGAGAGGAACCTCATGAGGTTCAACAAGGACAAGTGCAAGGCCCTCCACCTGGGGAGGAATAACCCSAGGCACCAGTACAGATTAGGGGCTGACCTGCTGGAAAGCAGCTCTGCAGAGAGGGACCTAGGAGTCCTGGTTGACACCAAGAAAATCATGAGCCAGCAGTGCCCTTGTKGCCAAGAAGGCCAATGGGCTCCTGGCTGCATCAGGRGGATGTTGCCAGCAGGTCAGTGGAGGGGATTCTGCCCCTCTGCTCAGCTCTGGTGAGGCCAGCTCTGGTGAGCATTGGGGGCAGTTCTGGGCTCCATAGTGCAAGAGGGATGTGGAGCTTCTAGAGAGGGTCCAGTGGAGAGCAACAAAGATGATGAAGGGACTGGAGCATCTCTTATACGAGGAAAGACTCCTTGCTGCCCTGTRCACCCTCCTGCCCCTCCAAAACTGCCCTGATGCCGCTTGCAAGCTTCACACTGCACCAGAGAAAGGTTCACACCCACCCAGAAAAACACTTTATTTTCATGACAAACAGACATTTCTATTGTAACCATCCGAGTTGTGATGGCCACTGCTCTTTCTTCTGGAGGCTGCGCATCACCGAAGCTCTGAGGGGTGCAGGAGAAAGATTGTAAGCCAGGCATGACACGTAGGTAATTCCTGGAAATCCCATGGCACATCCCAGCCCCCACCCCCTTCCTGTGCAAGGGATGGTTGACTCTGGCACAGGCGAGCCCAAGCTCCAAGGGCCCTTGTGTGCCCTGGAGTAGGGGGCAGCCCAAGACCCTCTGTCACCAGGGGCCGGGCCGTGGCACAAAGGCCTTGGCAGCAGCAGGGAGCCTGGCTGCGTTGGGAGCTACTTACTGACGAGCCTCTGGTGGTTTCGTGCCACCTTCTTCCAGCGTTCCCAAAGGACTCTGTAGGATGCCATGAGCTGCAAATTGTGCTTTGCTCACGGCGAGAGATCCCTGCAAAGTATCAACATAGTCCTGCTGCTGCTCCCGTGGGGACCCTTGGGGCTGCTTCTTTCCTAAGCCCCTGCACAGCCCCAGCAGCTCAAATGAGGGCCTGTTGTGTGCTGTGCTCAGCAGCTGAGTGCCAGCACCTCCACAGGGACGTGAGCCACCACGGGCCAACTGGCATGCCAGTGCACACTCACTTATCAGAGGGCATCCSTCTCTCTGGGGAACAGTGCTGGTCACAGTGCCATGCATTCCTCAAAATGCGCATCTGTTTTGCAAGGGCAAGAAGAAGAAATGGTATCAGTGGAGACAAAGGAATGAGGGGAAAAAGCACTAGCCCACTCATAGAGGAGGCACCTAAGGGTTACAGAGCCATGCTCAGGCTSTACAAACAACTGATGCAATGGGCTGTAAGAGATGGATTCCTGGAGGATGCCCCTGTTCAGAGGGCGGTCAAAAGCATCTCCTACAGTCTCTTTTTGGGCAGTTGCCACATTGGGACAGGCAATTGTTGGCTGTTGCTCTTTCCCCTCTCTTCCACCTTGGCTCTTGAGCCTCCCTGGTTCTTTGTCCCATGTCAGCCCAGTGGGAATATCGCTCTCTGCTGCCCTAACTGAGCAGAGACTCAAGAGGCACATACATCTTTTCAATGCCTTAAAAGCCAAACATACCCATTTCTGTGATTAACAGAAGCCCAGCAGAGTTTCTGCAGACGTTATCTGAGTAGCCAGAGYCTTGCAAGTGTGCAGCCAATCTGGCATCGTTGCAGGACACTTGTCAAAGAGGCCCCTGGGTGTTGTAGGGAGCCCGCGCTCAGGGCCCTTTCCACGCCATCCCATCACACACCTGTGCGGCAGCCCTGGGAGCRGCTGGGGCAGGGCCGGTCCGAGGTGCAGCTAGAGGATGCGGGCGGTGCTCCACTTTGCCCTCCTTCTGCCGCAAAGTGTCCTCAGTGTGCCCCAAYGGTTGGGCGATGTTGCTGAGAAGATAGCATGGGATGCAAGAGCTTGAGGGCAGAAKACATTTGCTCCCACAAGCTAAAGGATGCCATTCCCTCCCATCTCAAGGGACCCCTTCCTGGACAAACACTCCCGCACTAAATATTTTTTGGTTCCCCAAAACGTCCCAATGCCTGAGGAAAGTGAAGGTAATGGGAGGCTCCCAAGCAAAGCAGCGCCCGCTTGCCTTCCAGCCCCAGAACAAGCCTAAGTGGGACGTGTGTTGGGTAGAGAGGGCCAAGTGCAGCCCTCCTCGCTTCCGCGCAGGCTCTCACCTGGCAGCGGGCTGCTTCTCCGGGCCTTGCCGCCTCCTGCCTGCCCCCCAGCTTGGCAGCAGGGGCAGACACAGCTCCTGGCGCTGCTGCAGGAGCTTTCTAGGCTGCCACTCTGTAAGTAGGAACGGAGGCAGGTGTTCAGCAGAGCCTGCTGAGCAGCCCCTTTGCACGGGGGGCACAAGGAGCAGCACCTTTGCGTGGGGGCACAAGGAGCCAACGTGTGGCGGAGACAGGCAGCTTTGGCCTTACCTCTGCTGGCCCTGACACACTGCACAGCTTCAGCCTTTTTCTTTATGCAAGGAAAGGTAGTGGGAGCAGCTTTGGCTTCTGGGCTGCCTTCCTGCACAAGCTGAAACCTGGAAATCAGAAGACAAGGCAGGTTTGAAGAAAGGCAGCTGTCTCCCCTTGCCTCCTGCTGGCACTAACACTCTTCCCTGTCCTAGCAGGACACCTTGCCTGCCAGCTGCTKCTTGGAGGTTCTTTGACAAGGTCCGTCCCAAGGCAGAGGACATGGCTTAAATTCTTGTGAGCCCGGAGCACAGGCAGTGCACAGTGGCGAGCAGCAYCTAGGAGGTGGCCCTGCTAAGCAGCCAAGGGCTKCCAAGGAAACACACTCACCTGGGGAACATGTGGACACAGCTAGATTGGATGCCAGGAGTAACCATCTTTCCACTTGGGTCATCAGGATCCGCTGCCCAAGGGACCCAGCATGATGGGCTGTTTCTGAGGCAGCTCCCTGCCTGCTGACAAAGGCAGCAGCCCTTCCTCCAGCTCTAAAAGGAGCCTGCCACTCCAAATCCCCTTTGAAGGTCCTCTACCACGGCCATTAACCCTTGCTCTGGAGTGGAGATGCTCCTCAGCAAAGACTTGCAAGTGCTTGATACTTGTGCCAAGCATTTCAGAGAGGCATCCAGGAAGCCAGGGAGGGTTTTCCTTGGGAAGAGGGAATTGGGCGGGGCCAAGCACTGCGGAAGGTGTTTGCTTAGCCCACCACATGCAGGATGGCCACTGTGTCTTCCCAAAGCAATGGAAGTAGTGCTGGAAAGCGGGGCAACTTACACTGCAAAGGGCCGCAATGAGGCTTGCCCTTCTCTCCAGCCGTTGGATGCAGCTGGCATAAAACATGAGGTGCAGCATGTCTCCCTGGCGGGTCTGAACTCCAATGTCCCTGAAGTGAAAGGCCACGTTCCGCTGGTTCTCCAAGTGGAAGGCAAATAAGTGGATAGTCTCTTCCACAGAGGCTTCCACCATGCAGCGCAGCAAGGAGGTCACAAAGGACAAGAGCTGATAGTTCAATGGCTCGATTTGGATGCCGTCTGCAAGGAAGTCAAAGAATGCCAGTGCTGCAGCAGGCCCACTTGCCATTCACTAGGGAGGTCATCAAGGCATGCGAGCAGTGCGGAGACAAATGCAGGGGCAGCTCAGAGAAAGAGGGCCTGACTTGCTGCAACAGTGGCAAGAAAAGATTGCTGAGCAAGTCCTTCCCAAGAACGACCTCTGTGTGTGTGKGGGGGGGGAACATTGATTGAGAGGAGCTCTAGGTGTTCCCCCAGCTGTGGAGGGCATTGCCTGCTTCTGGCAGTCCCTGCCAAGAGCAGGGAGAACACGGTCAGCCCGGCCTATGCGGCAAGGGGAAGCAGAGGGTGGTTCCTGCTGTCTCACCAGGAAGAGTTGCTTCAGGGCACGTGAGCCCCCACGGCCAGATCATTTGCATGCCTAACTTGAAGAYGGGTCTTCGAACCATGAGCACCTCTTCTGCACCCAGCCACAATGGCTCTTCAATGACACAGAAGGTGCCAAGACCCTCTACCAGGACATCCTGCACGCAGAGAAGACAAAAAGCACAAAGCTTAAGCAACCTCTTGATGGCACAAAGGGAGGACTGAGTGAGTGAGGGCAGGCTGCTCTGTGTCCACCCTGCTGCTGCTGCTGTAGGTCCAGCTGTGGGACAAGTAGGGCAAGAAGGAGCTTTAGGGAAAGCTTTGGAGGAAAGTCACTTGCTTCGGATGTGCTCCTCACCCTCGTCTCCACATTGGGTCCTCAGTGTCCTCCAAAGATTTCCTAGGATCCCAGAGCACARGAAGATGCCAGGGCCCTCCAGGAGCACCAAATGGAGGAAAGTGCCCCTGTCCCTCTGCTTGGTCTCTCCATGTAGCCGTGGGGAGAAGAGAAGCCCCACAAGGTGTTGACTGGTTTGTCACACGAGCTGTGTAGCTGGTTTCTCCCTGAGCTAGCTAAGGAAGTGCTCAGCAGCACATTGACCGGTTCATTTAATGTTCACTCTGTGCTCATTTGTTGAGAAGGATGTCTCCAGTTTTCACCATGAGCTCCACTGCACCCAATCCCATGCAAACAGCAGCACCTCCCTGCCTGTCCTCCCTAGTGCTATTCCCCAAACAATGTGGAGTCTTTTGCAAAGACATTGGCTCCTTTGCTCTGCTCCAAGTCTCTGGCTGTCAGGCAGCTGCTGGCAATGCAGGCTGCTGGAGCTCCTTAGCCAAGAGTGCTCAGCAAGGGCTTGGGGCGCGTGCTGCTGGAGATGGAGTGAGAGAGAAGAGGAAAAGGGGCCTTCCCAGACAGTGTCCCCTGCGCTTTGCCCAGCC
>NW_020455676.1:6443-21959 GCF_003342845.1 Nothoprocta perdicaria | reverse complement strand
GGATGCTGGTGCAGGGCTGGGATTTGCGGAGCGTTTTGGGAAGCTCTGCCAGATAATTAGGGTTTGTTGGTGGGGATTCTGGCCGCTTTGGGTCTTTTCCCCTTTGGGAGAGTATTTGTGTGTCTGAGTCGTGGTGGCCTGGTGTGTGAAGTYGAGAGGAGGCTTCGAATTGCAGTGGCGTTGCTGTTGTGGGCACGCGGCAGGAGAGAGCAGAGCTGCCGGTGAGATTTTCCCTTGAAAAGCAGTGCCTACTTCCATGACTCCATGCATCTGGGTGCTTGCTGCTCCTTTGGCAATGGCACAGGGATTCGGGGAGGCGAGAGCGCGTCGGGCAGTGCTTGTCCCACAGCGCCGAGGGCTGGAGGTTGATGGAGAGGGGGCCTGTGCTTGCAAGGTGTGCTGCGCTCTCCCCAGGCAGAGCCGCTTCCAGGACGAGGGAGCTCAAGGCAAGGCAGAGCGCTCTGCTTCCCAGGAGCTGCCCACTGCTGTCGGCGCCAGCAGCTCCCTTCCAGAGGCCTGTGCTGGCCTCCGTCCCCATCCCCTACGGCTTCATGCCTCGCTGCTACGCGCTAGCGCTGCTGCAGCTCCGCCCCAACCACACAGCAACCGGTACCGGCCCAATGTCAAGAGGGCAGTGTCAATGRCAGCCTGTGCTAGAAGACATGGAATAGCTCCTCGTTGTGTTTGTCATGCAGAATGGGAGATGACTTGTTTCTGTAATGGATACGCTCCTTTCACAGATCAACCTGACCTGTACCTTACATGCAGCCCTTTTCGGTTGCCAACCACCTGTGATTTATCTAATCCTGGTAGATGCCACCATTCTGATTTCTTCTCCCACTCAGACTCAACCGTCTTGAAGGCTGCATCCCAACAGGGAGATGAGGCTAATACACTAGCCAATGGTCCTCTGAAATGAAAAAATGACTATAAGTCAATCATCTTATCCTATAAATACGCAGACAGCCCAAGAGGCCCTTGGGCTCTCCTGGCATAGCAGTGGGCTGCACATCAGGATCTCACCTTGAGCAGGTTGAGAGATRCCTTTCCACAACAGATTTGTGGTAAGTGAATATAGCGTGCTATATTCACTAATGGGATGGTGGTGGGATGTATTTATCAGTGTTCCCAGTGGAAGAGGAGGACCAGAAGAGGCAGCCATGACACAKGGCCTCTCCTTTGTTCTCAGGCCTGCTCTGGGCTTTTAAATGCCTTGGTCTTGTAGCCAAACTGAAAGGAATAAGCAAGTTACAGAGCAGCTGAGGGCAGAGATGCAGCTGCTATGACAGCGTCCTGCTACTCAGGACAGAGTGATGGTCTGAGAACCGCAGAGCAAAAGATTTCCCTTTGAGGGACAAAATGGACTTCAGACGGTTCCATATGAATCACAGGAAGAAGATGCTTTATTGCAGATAACTACTCCTTATATACAATTATTCTATCCTTACATGTGGGCACACACTCCTTGATAAGGCAATCCTCTGTTTCATGAGGAGAGCACGTGTTCTTGCTTGGCTGTCGGTTGGTCAGCTCATATCTTGGTGCTCCCCCCTTGCATCTCCCTCTGCTTGGCTCTCTTCCTCAACAGACTTCTTCTTTTTCTCTCCTTAAGGCCACCTTAGAGACAGAGCTGTGTGCTTTGTTAAACATGCCTCTTTTAAATGTGCTTTGTTAAATAGGCATCTTTTAAGCGTGTTGTTAAACRAGCTATGTGCTCTGTTAACTTTCTTGTATGGCTGGTTCAGTGTGCCCACTCAGAATTTCTTCTAAGTACATTCCTACAATTCCCCCTTTTTCTTCTTGAACCAGCCATACCCTCTTCAGAGCACCTTCAATCATTTTTAACACAATTTTTAACCTGCAAAACATAATTATAATCACAATTACAATAATTATCAGAATCATTAAGCCTTATTTGAASAAATCTAAAAATCATCCTGTTAAGCCCAAGCCTTTTAGCCATTTATCAATTCCTGATTTCACAATCATTAATTTCCCCTCAAAGTCTTCAAACCCATGCTCTTGCACTTAAAGCAAAAATCAATAGCAGCACGATTCTGTAGCGTAACATGCCTTATACTATCTGTATCTATCTATATCTATATCTATATATCTATATCTAAATTATAATATCAGAGGTTAAATTTAATGGTTTAGCTATCCAGCAAGCAAGCTTGACTACATCCCCTAGCGCTTTCCTGGCTGCTACTCCAGGTTCAAGCAATGAAGCTAAAGCTGTGGAAATGGAACGTTAAGCATCACACCCAAGAACTTCCTGGAACAAGCCCCCACCTTGATGGACTGGACAAAGGAACTAAGTATTGAGCAAGAAAGGACCAATCTGAAGACAACCTGTAGCCTTANGTCTTCAAACCCATGCTCTTGCACTTAAAGCAAAAATCAATAGCAGCACGATTCTGTAGCGTAACATGCCTTATACTATCTGTATCTATCTATATCTATATCTATATATCTATATCTAAATTATAATATCAGAGGTTAAATTTAATGGTTTAGCTATCCAGCAAGCAAGCTTGACTACATCCCCTAGCGCTTTCCTGGCTGCTACTCCAGGTTCAAGCAATGAAGCTAAAGCTGTGGAAATGGAACGTTAAGCATCACACCCAAGAACTTCCTGGAACAAGCCCCCACCTTGATGGACTGGACAAAGGAACTAAGTATTGAGCAAGAAAGGACCAATCTGAAGACAACCTGTAGCCTTATCTCCTTATAAGGAAAGAAGAAGATGTGTGTAATCATGCCTCTGAAGGGTATAAAAGTCAACTGTGCGGTGCCTTCGGGGTCCTTGGCAAGACTTCCTGCTTATGGGTGAGCCTCGGACCCCAGTTAGCTGGTAATAAAAGGGTTTCCTGCCTACCTGAGCCTTTCCATGTTTATYCCGCCTGTGGTTTGAAATTCGGACCTAACATGTGGGGGCTTGTCCAAGAGCTCAACCCTGCCGGCGGGTGAAGCACGASAGACGCTGGACCATCTGGTAAGCAGGAATAGTACAGGCCCTGGGAGAGGCTCGCAAATACCCAGGCGGATGCCCCGCACAGTAGCCAGCTGGCTGGTGTGAGACGTCTCCACCAACCCCTAGGTAATTGGGAAAGGTTGAACACGCGTGTAAGGGAAAGGAAGTGTATCTTCAAAGTGTCTGTGTCTTGTATGTTGTGTCTGTCGTGTTTTGTGTTTGTTAGTATTTGTTCACCGGTGAACCAATAATGGGGCAAAGTCAGACTAACCCCCTTTCGTTGTTTGTGGAACATTTTTCTGATGTTAGGAGAAGTGGGCATGATTTATCTGTGGAAGTTAAAAAAAACAAACTAATAACCGTTTGTTCCAGCGAGTGGCCTACCTTTGATGTAGGATGGCCAAGGACAGGCAGCCTAGATCTGCAACTGATATGGAAGGTAAAAAGGAAAGTATTAAGTCTGGGACCACATGGACACCTGGATCAAATACCATACGTCTTTGTATGGGAAGATTTGGTTGAAAAACCTCCTGAGTGGCTGAAGCCGTTTATCAGCTATAATGCCTTAGAGGCTGGGGAAACACAAGTTCTATTGGCTAAGGATGGAGAAAGGGAGAAGGAAGTGAAAGCTAAAAATCCTGTTTTTCAGGAATCACAATTGAATTCTGACTTGGTGGATTTAGAAGTCGAAAATCCTCCACCTTATGCACCAGTACCGCCAGGGGTAGCGGAGTTGCCGGGACCAATCTCCTCCCCGAGAGTCTCCTCAACCACGGATCAGGGGATTTCCCGGGGAGGGGATGGTCACCAAGGGCCGGCTCATAGGACCCRGTCGCAAGCGCATCCAGGAGAGAATGAAATGCTGAGTTCCAGCGTACAGATGTATCCGCTCTGGGCAATAGGGGCGGCAGGGCCAAATGGGGAAAGGACTTACCAGTATTGGTCTTTCTCCTCCAGTGACCTATATAACTGGAAGAGCCAAAATCCCCCATTTTCGGAAAAACCCTCGGCACTGATAGATCTTTTAGAATCTGTTTTGTTTACACATAATCCAACCTGGGATGATTGCCAGCAGTTGTTGAAGGTTTTTTTACCACAGAGGAGCAGGAACAAATCCTGACCGAAGTGCATAAGCATGTACTGGGGGTGGATGGGAAACCTACCACCCAGCCGAACCTGATAGATGAAGAATTTCCTCTCACGAGACCTCCGTGGGATTTTGACCAGGTGAAAGGTAGGGAGTGTCTCCGAATATACTGCCAGACTCTGATGGTCGGCTTGCGAGCAGCAGCATGTAAGCCTACTAATTTGGCAAAGGTCAGCGCTGTTAGGCAAGAGCAAATGGAGAGCCCAACTGCGTTCTTGGAGTGAATAGTAGATGCATTTAGGCAATACACCCCATTAGACCCTATGGCAGAGGAAAATAGAGCAGCAGTAATTTTGGCATTTGTAAATCAGGCGGCCCCAGACATTAGAAAGAAATTGCAGAAGGTAGATTGGTTGGGAGAACAAACTATGCAAGATTTGCTAAAAATAGCGGAGAAGGTTTATAACAACCGAGAAATGCCAGAAGGCAGGAAAGAATTAGAAAAGAAGATTGGGAGTTCCAAGCAAGAGAAAATAGACGCAACCAGAATGAACTGGCAAAGATCTTCTATGCGGGGAAGGAGAGGTCAGAAAGGGGAAAGATAAACGGGGAAGGGAGAAGAAGGAGGCTGGAGCGGGATCAGTGCGCTGTATATAGCCCTGAGGGCTGTGCTGCCATCCAGAGGGACCTGGACAGACTGGAGGACTGGCCGGTGAGAAACCTCATGAGGTTCAAGAGGGGCAAGTGCAGGGTCCTGCACTTGGGGAGGAATAACCCTGGACACCAGTACAGATTAGGCGTGGACCTGCTGGAGAGCAGTCCCGCAGAGAGGGACCTGGGTGTCATGGTGGACGACAAGTTGACCATGAGGCAGCAGTGTGCCCTGGTGGCCAAGAAGGCCAACGGGATCCTGGGGTGCATTAAGAGAAGCGTCTCCAGGAGGTCGAGGGAAGTGATCATCCCCCTCTACTCAGCCCTGGTGAGGCCACATCTGGAGTACTGCGTCCAGTTCTGGGCTCCCCAGTACAAGAGGGATGTGGAGCTGCTGGAGAGAGTCCAGCGCAGGGCTACCAGGATGATCAGAGGCCTGGAACATCTGCCCTATGAGCAAAGGCTGAGAGAGCTGGGTCTGTTCAGCCTGGAGAAGAGGAGGSTGAGGGGGGACCTGATCAGCGTGTATAAATACCTCAAGGGAGGCAGTGAGGAGGAGGGGGGTGGCCTCTTTTCAGTGGTGGACAGCGATAGGACTAGAGGAAATGGCTTCAAACTGAAGCATCGGAAGTTCCACAGGAACTTAAGGAAGCATTTCTTCACTGTGAGAGTGACAAAGCACTGGAACAGGCTGCCCAGAGAGGTTGTGGAGTCTCCTTCTTTGGAGATCTTTAAAACCCGCTTGGATGCAGCCCTGTGCCACGTGCTCTAGGTGACCCTGCGTGAGCAGGGGGGTTGGACTCGATGACCTCTGAGGTCCCTTCCAACCTTCAGCATTCTATGATTCTATGATTCTATGTAAAAAGAAGGGGCACTGGAAGAATAAGTGTCCAGAAAAAGGGAAGGACAGAAGTTGGGAGAAACGAGGGCCCGAAAATTCTAGGGGTCAGACTCAGGTATTGGTGGCAGAGGGAGGAGAGAGTGACTGAGGGATTTGGGACTTGGCCCCCTTTCCCGAGTCTTGGGTAATGCTGGAGGTGGAAGGGAAACAAGTGGGGTTTATGGTGGATACTGGAGCTGAACACTCAGTTTTGAATAGTAATAAGGGGCAATTAATAAAGAGGACTAGCTGGGTACAGGAGTAAATGAGGTAAAGCCTTACCAATGGACTACAAATCGCCGGGTAGATCTGGGAACAAAACAGGTTACTCACTCTTTTATATATATCCCAGAGTGCCCGGCACCATTATTAGGAAGGGACTTGTTAAAAAAACTCAGGGCAAGAATAAACCGGGTAAGTAAGAATAAACAGGGCAAGTAAACCGGGTGGACAAGATTACCAACCAGTACAAGATCTGAGGGAGGTAAAYGCCAGGGTAGAAGATATACACCCCACTGTGCCCAACCCATACACCCTGCTTAACAGTTTAACCCCGACTATGGTCTGGAACACGGTATTGGACCTGAAGGATGAATTTTTTAGCCTCACCTTCGCTGAGAAGAGTCAAGAGACCTTTGCCTTTGAATAGGAAGATTTACAACAAGGTATAGCGGGGCAACTCACCTGCACCAGGCTGCCACAAGGGTTCAAAGAATCCCCAACATTATTTAATGAGGCTCTAAGTGAAGATTTGCAATCATACCGGAATGCACACCCGGAATTAACATTATTGCAGTATGTCGATGATATCCTTGTGGCGGGAGAAACAAAAGAGGACTGTAGAAAGGGGATGGAAGACTTGGTAAGGAAATGAGCACAGCTGGGATATAGGGCCAGCACCAAGATGGGCACAAATTTGTAAGAAAGAAGTTGTATACTTGGGGTACAAGCTGAGTCAAGGCAAGCGCTGGCTGACCACCCCCATGAAAGAGATGGTGTTACGCATACCTGAACCTCGAACTGCCAGAGAAGTACGGGAGTTCTTGGGGACGGTGGAGTATAGTTGACTGTGGATTCCAGGTTTTGCGGAAATTGCTAAACCACTTTATGAAGGAAGCCGGGAGGCTCAAATGTGGACTTTGACTCCAGAGATGGGGGAAGCATTTAAGGCCTTGAAGAGGGCACTGTTAGACGCTCCTGCTCTAGCACTCTCGGATCTGTCCCAAGAATTTCATCTATTTGTTAATGAAAAAAAGGGAATTGCGAAGGGAGTCTTAAACGACGGGCCCATGGAGAAGGGTGGTAGCATACTTGTCAAAGAAGCTTGACCTGGTAGCTGCAGGGTTGCCCACATGTTTGCGAATGATAGCAGCCACCGCATTAATGGTTAAAGATGTGGACAAAATGACTTTTAGGCAGTCTCTTTGGGTTACCACGCCACATCAGGTAGAAGCAATACTTCAGCAACTCCCAGCTCAATGGCTGAATAATACGCCATTGGCACATTATCAAAGTTTGCTAGTGGACCCCACTCACCTGAAGTTTACTAATCCATTGGTCCTGAATCGAGCTACTCTACTCCCAAGCCCTGATTATGATAAACTGATACATGACTGTCAGGAGATATTGACAGAAGTTATATCTGTGCGAAAGGACTTGCAGGATAGACCTCTGGAGAGTGGAAGACTTATATGGTTCGCTGATGGTAGCAGCTTTGTGGAAGATGGGACCAGAAAGGCACGAGTGGCTGTGGTGAACATAAACGGAAAAGTGGTTTGGAATGCATGTCTGCCCGAAGGTACATCGGCACAGAAGGCCGAATTAATAGCTCTTACGAGAGCATTGGAACTGGCAGAAGGAAAAAGACTGACCGTGTATCCCGATAGTTTATATGCCTATGGAACGGTGCATATACATGGAGCAATTTACAGAGAAAGAGAATTTATCGCTTTGTTGGGGAAAGAGAGTCGAAATAAAAAGGAAATATTGTATTTACTCGAAGCTGTCCAGAAGCCCAAAGCTGTGGCCATAGTCCATGTCCCAGGACATCAAAAGGTAAAAGGACCCAATTAGCCAAGGAAACCAGACTGCTGATGAGGCCACAAAATCAATAGCTCAAGCCCTCCCAAAGAAGAGGGGGGAAGGGATTAGCAGAGCACTAGCTCTGGATATCCSTCCTCCGGGGATGGGATAGCTTCCACAGGTACTGGAATATTCTAACAAAGATATCAAATGGATAGAAAGAACTGGGAATGAAAAGAAAGGGAAGGATGGATGGTATAGAGGACCGGATTCAATGCTGATACTGCCACAAGCACTGAGGAAACAACTACTTACCCAGCTTCATCAAACAACTCATCTGGGAGAGAGAAAAGCAGCAAAACTAATGACAGCAGCGAGGTTATGGTTCCACAACCAAGGGAGATCAGGAAAGAGAATAGTGGGTGAATGCGTAACATGTCAAAGAATGAAACCAGGAAAAATTGTAGGTCAACACCTGGGAATCCGGCAGAGAGAGTGGAGTCTGGGTAAATCATGGGAGGTAGATTTTACTGAGGTAAAACTAGGGAAGTACGGGAATAAGTATTCGTTGGTTATGGTAGATACTTTCTCAGGATGGGTAGAGGCATTCCCTACTAAACAAGAAACAGCTCAGGAAGTAGCTAAGGTATTACTTGAAGAAATAATCCCGAGGTATGGGGTTCTTGAAACCATAGGATCAGATAACGGGCCCGCCTTTGTGGCAGGCATAATTCAGAGCTTAGCACAAGCAATGGGGGCGAGATGGAAGTTGCATTGTGAATATAATCCTCAAAGTTCAGGCCAAGTAGAAAGAATGAACTGTACGTTGAAGGAGACTTTAACTAAATTGGTGACGGAGACTGGCGGGGATTGGGTGAAGCTCTTACCTTATGCTGTCTTCCGGGCACAAAATACACCTTATGTATTAAACTTAACCCCTTTTGAGATCAGGTATGGGGCACCCCCACCGGTGTTTCCGATTAGAACTCCAGAGGCGAAAGTTGGTGCCTCCAGAGATGTGCTTCAAGCAGTTCATGCCSTACAGCAGGTGCACAAGGAGATATTTCCAAAAATTAGAGCTATATATGAGCAGGGGGGATGGCCAAGAGAGCCTTTACATGATCTCGAGCCAGGAGATTGGGTATGGGTTAAGCACCACAATCCAAAATCTCTAGAGGCAAAGTGGAAAGGGCCCTATGTTATAATTCTCATAACTCTTAAGGTGGATGGCATTGGCCYGTGGATTCATCACTCACACTTGCGAAGGGCTACTCCACCAGAACAGGAAGAAGCTGARGAGTGGGAAGTTCAACAGGACCAAGAAAATCCCTTGAGACTCCGAGTCAAGCGGAAGAATGTGGCTGTTACTGTGGCTGGTGATGGTGAGCATGGTGAAGGGACAGCGTCCACACCAGCCATATAAGTGGACTTTGGCCCGGTGGGCGGACGAACAGACGTTTCGGACTCAAGTGACAGCTGGGAGCCCGAGTTTCAATGTGACACTACATGAGCTGCTAGATCTTAAGAGGAAGTGGGGCTTGCAGCTTGGATATAGAAGGGTGGGCTCTCYCCTCCAGTCAGAGCGGAGGCTGCAGTATTATTTCTGTCCCAGCTTGAATCCAGGCAAGACATACTATAATGACATATATAGGCATTATTGTCCATATTGGGAATGTGTGACCATCTCAGCTTGGGACTACCCCTCACAGACTGACAGGTATTTAAAGGTGGAAAGGGGACTGAAGGGATGCAAGTCCTCGAAATGCTCACACCTTATAATCAATATTCCCAACCCTGGGGATCCAGGGTGGTGGTCTGGGAGAACCTGGGGAATTGCGATTTGGGAAGACAGGCACGATAGGCATGACCTGATAAAGACTGTGAAAAGGGAAGTCTTTCCCCGGGGGTCTGTGGGTCCGAATAAGGTAATTAAAACCCCCAAGGCGAAGAAAAAGCGGAAAAATCATGAACAGGGAGGGACCACAGTAACACCATAGACAGAAGTTCACTGTCTCCAGTTTCTACCACAAATGGGACAGAGGATCTAGGGGCGAAGAAAGGAGAAAGGGACCCTCTGTGGAAATTAGTAGTAGCAGCACATGAAACAGTGAACCAGACCAACCCAAATGCCACAGTGGCATGTTGATTATGTTATGATATAAGGCCCCCATATTATGAGGCCATAGGGATCAGTTCTACTTTTAAATATAGTAATGAAGATAACCCACCACAGTGTAATTGGAAGGACAAGAAGGTGGGAATTACCCTACAACTAGAGAAAGGACGAGGGGTCTATGTGGGTAGAATCCCACAAAGTAGAAAAATGCTGTGCAGAACCAAGTTAGAGACAATCAACAAAAATGAGAATAAATGGGCAATACCACCAACAGGAGGATGGTGGGTATATTCGGAAATGGGGTTAATGCCTTGCTTATCCTTACAGGTGTTTAATGAGAGCAGGGAATATTGCAAACAGGTAACAGTGGTGCCCTGAATATTATATCACCAGGAAGAAAGTATGTACATATACTGGGGCCAGAGGAATGACAGGGTAAAACGGGAACCCATTACCACCTTGACAATAGCGACCCTTGTAGGATTAGGGCTGGCGGGAGCTGGAACAGGGATAGCCTCCCTTGCCCTGCAACCACAAAAATTGCCCTCTTTGAGGGCAGCTGTAGACTAAGACCTAGAAAGAATTGAGAAATCTATATCTTACTTGGAAAAATCCTTAACATCCCTATCTGAAGTAGTGTTACAAAACAGGTGAGGGTTAGACTCGGTATTTTTGCAACAAGGAGGATTGTGTGCAGCACTGGGGAAGGAATGCTGTTTCTATGCGGACCATACTGGAGTGCTATGAGATTCACTAGCAAAAGTCAGAGAGGGACTAGAGCAGTGAAGGAAAGAACGAGAAAGCTGGCAAGGATGGTTTGAGAACTGGTATAATCAATCCCCTTGGGTTACCACTTTAGTGGCAACTCTTTTGGGACCAATAATCATTCTCCTCTTGCTTATGACTTTTGGGCCATGTATTTTAAACCGCTTAATAGGATTTATAAAGGATAGGGTCGGAACTGTACAGCTAATGATAATGAGACAGCAATACCTAGATTTAGATGACTTGAGTGAGAAAGATTTCTCAAAATAAACCAAAGAAAAGGGGGGAATGTGGAAACAGAACGTTAAGCATCGCACTCAGGAACTTCCTGGAACAAGCCCCCACCTTGATGGACTGGACAAAGGAACTAAGTATTGAGCAAGAAAGGACCAATCTGAAGACAAYCTGTAGCCTTATCTCCTTATAAGGAAATAAGATGTGTGTGCCTTCGGGGTCCTTGGCAAGACTCCCTGCTTATGGGTGAGCCTTGGACCCCAGATAGCTGGCAATACACGGTTTCCTGCTTACCTGAGCCTCTCCGTGTTTATCCTGCCTGTGGTTTAAAATTCGAACCTAACAAAGCTTTGGTCAGCACATCTCAGAAGGCTAATTCATTGTTACACGTATTGACCAGTATACTTCTCTTAGCTTTTCACTGGATACAGTTCCACCCCTTCATATTTAGCAGATCCCTCATTGATGACATAAACATGGTTAGCTTGACAAGGTAACAAGGTCTCTCGACAGGTCTTTGTGGAATGCTTTGCCAAGCTTGATCTTCACAGATTTAAGAACATTCCTGAAGGAAAAGCCTTAGTGCACTATAGCATTGTACTCCTTGGGGTTTTTTTTTTCTCTTTTTTTCTCTTTTTTTTTCCTTTTCTTTTTTCTCTTTTTTTCTCTTTTTCTTTTTTTTTCTCTTTTTTTTCCCTTTATTCTCTTTTTTCCTTTTTTTTTTCTCTTTTTTTTTTCTCTTTTTTTTTCTCTTTTCATATTGTTACTCTAAGAACGATTGTGTAGACTGGCCCAGATAGCCTGGCCCATTGTCCGTTTTAATTTCCCACCGGATCCCTAGCACCGCTATTGCTGAGCGCATGTGGCACTGAACATGTCGACTGCTTTCACCCGTCTGAGCTGTAGCCCATATTGCAAGAGAAAAACAATCAATGCAAACATGTACATACTTTTGTCTGCCAAATTCAAGGATATGGGTTACATCCATTTGCCAGAGTTGTAAAAGACCAGTTCCTCGTGGATTGACTCCAGACAGTGGGCTTCCAGATTGTAGCTGACAGTCGGAGCAGGACTGAACTATGCCTCATGCATTGGCATCGGAGAGACCAAATTGTCTATTCAGGTAGTTATCATATGTTTAGGTTGTAACATAGGTTGTACATAGGTTGTATGGGTAGGAATACCTATTCTAAGACACACAGGGGGTCTTTATCCAAGATCCACTGCATAATCAAAGCGAAAGTGTGTGGATCATGATCAACTATTAACAAGCTGATGCCATAATCAGAATTCCACCAGCAGGTATAGGCCATGGTGATTTTTTTCGCTTATCTGGGAAAGTGCTTGTTGAGCTTCTTTTGTCAATTCTCTGGGTGCCTCTGCACTCCCCTGTTCCGGATGGGTTCAGGGTTTGGCAACAGAAAGCACATGCACTGAGAGCAAAATCACTCCCTTGGTTTATTTAGTGAAATTCATGCTAACAATACACTAAATCAGGACAGCTACTTAGCAACTCCCTGCAAAAYGAGGCAGCTATGGAGCAATTACTTAAGAGAGGATACTTGCCTGCAGGATAGCGAGACTGATCATTCCCTACCCCTGATGGATGAGAGGTGGCTGACAGGCTCCAAGCTTGCGGGCATCCCCGCGGAGACAATGTAGGTCTCGATTGGAAGTCTCTCTTCACCTCAGATCCACGATTATTTTTTATATCTGATGCGTCCTGCCACATAGGGCCAATATATGTCAGGAGGTGACCAGAGGGCGGGCAAATCTCCACCTTTTTCGTTAGGCAACTCTCCCTGGTGTGCACATGCGTGACCACCAGTGAGGGTCTCTGGTCTTGTTATGAGGGTCCTGCATTCATCATCTTCCTCTCCCTTGCCTCAGGTTTGACCTCCAAACTAGCTTAGAGATTGGTTGTGTTTGGGTTGGTGCCATGCCTTCTGGCACAGCCACCTCCAAGTGCCTCATTTGCTCCTTACCACCAGATAAGGTTCCAGTTTTCACAGCTGTATAGCCACCCTTCAAACTCCCTATAAACATAATGGCTTAGCTCTCAGTTTCATAAACAGGTTATGAATTTTTTCCTCCTCTTATACACCCCCCTTCTTTTAGTAATGTTACGAGAGGGGCGATTTCCACATCAGTGAGACCACATATTTTTTGTATCCAATTTAGGTCTCCCAGTAGTTTCTGAACATCATTTAGGGTGTTAACTTCTGCGCGTATCTTTAGTTTTTCGGGTCTAATAGTTGCTTTGGTGATATCCCATCCAAGATACTTCCATACCTCCGACCTCTGAATTTTCYCCGGGGCAGTCTGTAGGCCCTTTGACTGCAATTCGTATTCAAGCTCTGCTATCAATTGATCTTCTCTCGACTGATCACTTGCTATGAGGATATCATCCATATAGTGGTAAATGATCAATTCAGGATGCACCTTTCATACAGGAGCCAATTTGACACATCATGGCTGAATTTTTCATCTCTTGGGGCAACACCACACAGTGACACCTTTTCATGGGCTTGCTTTTGATAACAGAAGGTACTGAAAAGGCAAATTTTTGACAACCATCTGGGTGTAATGGGATTGGAAAAAAACAATCTTTCAAATCAATAACTAAAATATTCCAATTTTTCGGGATCATGTTTGGAGATGGGAGACCAGGTTGCAAGGACTCCATGTCTTCCATCATACCATTGACGCRCCTGAGATCATGCAGGAGACGCCATTTTCCATTTTTCTTCGGAACAGTGAATACTGGAGTATTCCAGGGGCTTGTGGTTGGCACAATGTGGCCCTTATCCAATTGTTCCTGTACGAGAGTCTCAGGGTGGGCGATTTTCTCAGCAATCAGTGGCCATTGATCAACCCACACAGGGTTATCTGTTTTCCAGGCCAATTTTAATGATGATGGTGGCCCATCATCAATGGTTGCTCCGAAAACTTCTGGTCACTGGTAACAAGGCGGCCCCCTATCTGACTTAAGGCGCCACAAGCATGCATCGCCCAGCAAGCATATCGGTCCTGGTGTCATGTAAGGATGTATTGTACATACATTTCCATCTTCTAAGTAACACTGAATCAAGTGCCTGCTTACTTTAGTAGTTTGTATACCCCTCACTCCCACAATGGAGACTGACGGGGTTTCTAAAGGCCACAACGGTGGCCAAGAGGCCTGATTAACAACAATAATGTTGGCTCCTGTATAAACCAGCATACTGATCTGCCAAGTATTCCCACCAGGCTCTTTCACAGTTACCCGTTCCATTGGTTTCGCCTTGCTAATATCCATTCCAGATTTATATCTGTCCGAAGTGTGGATCCAAATCCTCCATTCCCTCTTACGCGGTCCTCAGCCGAGGGTATCACCGCTTTAGAAGGTACTAGTTGTCCAGTCCGTGTCCCTGTGGGTATATGAATCTGCAGAGAAGGTGTCCAAAACATTATGGAAATGGTACCTGTGAAAACTGCATCAATTACTCCAGGAAAACCAAAAAGACCCGTTCGTGCCCAACAGTATGGCACTCAGCACGTACCCGAGTGGGCCCTTCCCCTTAGTGGGAATACACTGCACTTGGGAGTCTGACCGGGTTGTTTCTACTGCTGTTCCCATGTGCACTCTGGCACTCGCTGCTGTGCCAGTGGAGATGCCATCCAGACAGCCCAAGATATTATCTGTGTCATCGCGCCAGATCTCAGTGCGCTCGCTCCCCTGTTTCTCAATCGAAGTGTCATAGATGAAGTGAGCCAATTTCTCATCTACATTTTATTAAAGTAAGCTGGATACAAAGGGTGACAGTGCTAGAGCGGCCTGGATGCAATCACTCTCAGACCCCTGCTCAAGTCCCCAAAATATCAGTATTTATATTGAGTCCAAGCCCCGCCTTTGGTGTTTTTTCCGAAGGTTCCGTTGAGTCTGCGGTGTGTGTTGTTGATGTTGCTCAGTCGGAATGTGCTCGCGCTGGCTGTTGCTAGGTGGTCGTTATATGCCTTTTGATGGTTGTTTTGGAGGAAGGCAGATAGTCTTCCTCAGTGCCCTCTGTTTCCCATTGCCCTCAGTGCCCATTGTATGCAAAATAGTTGGCTATCTCTTGGTCTCGCAAAYTTGTTYCTATGCAAGCAAAGCCTATTCATGGTTAACAYCTTGTGGATCATTAACAGCATGTGGTTACTTTAACAAAATCCTTCGATAGCCTCAGTGAACAAACGTTTATTACAATTCCCTCCTCTTTTATTTTTACCAATTTTATTCACTAAGGTTTTGTATGTCTAAATAATCAGGAACTTGGTTTTGTAAATTTTCATATCTAGCTCTTATTAACATTAAATGTGCTGCTTCTAACCTATTTTTAAATATTGCTATTAACTTGTTGAATATACAAGGTCCAAAGGTGAGTACTAATACTAATAACATAAGGGGTCCGGCAATAGTGGATAAAAGAGTGGTTAACCAAGGTGACTGGCTGAGCCAGGATTTGTATCAGCTCTGCTGGGCCTCCCTTTCCCTTCTTCTTCGTTCCAGACCTTCTCTTAATTTAGGCATAGTATCCCTGACTATGCCAGTGTGATCCACATATACGCAACATTCCTCTCGGAGGGCCGTGCACAGTCCTCCTTGATGTAAAAAGATTAAATCTAATCCCCTTCGATTTTGCAATACTACTTCTGACAATGATCTTATTAGAATGCCGAAGGTTGGAAGGGACCTCAGAGGTCATCGAGTCCAACCCCCCTGCTCACGCAGGGTCACCTAGAGCACGTGGCACAGGGCTGCATCCAAG
>NW_020455676.1:3085-5363 GCF_003342845.1 Nothoprocta perdicaria | reverse complement strand
GACATCCACCGCTCTGCCCTCATCTATCCAGCTAGATATTCCTTCGTAGAAGGTGATCAGGTTAGTCAAGCAGGATTTCCCCTTGGTGAATCCATGCTGGCTACTCCTGAGTACCTTCTTCTGCTATTGATTTTTCTAAGGCTGAGATTGATTGTTCTATTCTTGCTAAGTCTTCGTCTACCGCTGCCCTTAATGATATTCCTTTATTTCGTTCTACCAAGGAGGCAATTCCTGTGCCTGCCCCGGCTGCTCCGAGTATCATTAATGTTGCTATAGTTAGAGCTGTCACTGGCTCCCTTTTTTGGAAATGGTGTTCTAAGGTGGTCTGGGATTGGTACATATATTCTTCGGGATGATAAATAATTCTAGGAACTATGAGAACTTGGATACAATAATCAGAGGTTTTGTTGAAGATCTCTAGAGATATGCATGGTATAAGACCCCCCAGGTTACATATCCACTTTGTGTTGTTTACAGGTATTAGCCATTTGCTATTCCGTTTAGTGCTATGTAATTTAGAACATAAAGGCTTAATTTTGTTAGGTACATTTCCTATACAATATCCTTTTCCAGTTACTGAGTTTAAGGTTATTCCAGGCTTATTAGTTTCTTTCCAATCACATTGTGGAGGGTTAGTCCCATTAGACTTGACAGGTTTTTTAGATATTCCTATTGCTTCATAAAAAGGGGGTCTTATATCAAAGCATAACCAACAATGTTCAGATAGGTTTGGATATGAGACATTTAAGATGTGGAACGCGGCGGATGCCCAAGTTAAAAGATGATCTGTGGGACTTAGGGTTGGAGTCGTCGAAGTAGGTACATCAGTGCTTAATGTTTGGGTAATTTTTCCCTCCTTGATGACTGTAGGGTTCATCCTTTCTATTTCTACTCCTTTAATTACTGAATTGGGTCCTACCKCAACAGGATTATGCGGTATGGGTTCCTTCTTTATTATAATGAATCCTCCTCTGTCTGGTGCCCCTGCTTCCCAGCGTCTTGCTCCCCATATTTTACCTATTGTCCATGTTGAGTCTTCAGAAGAGGTCACATTTATAAATAGGTAACTACAATTTCCCCAATGAGGAATTCCTCCCAAGGCATTTCGCCAAGGTGGGGAACATCCCCAAGGTCCGTATCCCACTTTAATGTACTTATCTCTCCCTGCTCCRGGTTCCCAGTCAGAGGCAACCGTCTCACATCCCCAATAACCACAATAATAATGTCCAGGATAATTACAGTATCCTCGTCCAGGATTAGAACTTGGGCAGAAATAGAATCCTGTACGGTTGAAACAGTCCCCAGAAGGGGTGATTTCACATAGGTCTGTAGTAAGGCTGGGAGTACCTGAACTTATGCGTTCTTGYAATACTTTTTGATCCTCCCATCTGATAAGGGACCATTTGAAAGGTTCATGATTTGTTGATGTTACAGATCCAAGACAGGATATAAGTATGATCCACATTATCTTCTGCCAACAAGGATGTGATCCCGAATTTGTCCGATTAGCTAATTGTCCCATCTTAATGGGTTTCTCAATTATATAGTATTTTCCTCTGTGTGGGTATCAAGTTTTATGGGGCCCCTTGGGCCTCTTTTTCCTCCACCGTTCCAATCCCTCTACCTCGCCTGTCGGCTCGGTTGCAGCGAGTCACAGGGTATAAGATCTTCGCGGTAGCAAGGATATTCTTCAGGAGGTACTTTTAGGAAAACTACCCACCTTATTCATCTTCTTAGTCTCAATATAGACCCTCCTTTTTAAGGGGATTGACACCCTCTTTGGCAGTCTTGTGGGTTCTTTTGGATCTTTCTTTAACGYGGTTCCAGTTCTCTTTCCCTTATTAGCCAACCTTATCCTCTGTATGCCACCTACCCTAGAATAACTTCTCGAGTAGGGTTATAACATATGTGTTTATAACCCTCCCTTTTGTTTATATTTTTCCGCATACAATGCTTATCCCTGCTCTCAAGTATTTAAGATTATTATATTACAGCCAATACAAGGGGGAGGTTTAAGTACCGGTTTCGGCCAATTACCTAGGGTGAAATATATTTCCACCAGTTCATTATAAGCAGTACCCTTACATCGGTGTTTACCCAATCCCAGTGAGTCATTTATCTCTTACTGAGTTTTATCTTCAAGTCTCCCGGATTGGTATTATCCACTGGTCGATGTTYGGCAGGATCCGACTGGTCGTCAGGAGGTCCTTTAACTCAAGACACGTGCGTCCATCCCTTCTCTGCTGTTCGTATTGACGTCTCTGTAGTAAGTAAAACA
>NW_020455676.1:0-1945 GCF_003342845.1 Nothoprocta perdicaria | reverse complement strand
CCCTCACTGCTTGGAGAATTTGGGTTATTAGTTCCCCATGTATCAAGTCTTTCCCTTTTGAATTTATTAATCCTCTCTCTTCCCAAATTTTTCCAAAAGTGTGTACTATCCCAAATGCATATTTTGAGTCTGTRTATATAGTTCCATTTTTTCCTTTTAATCTTTTTAATGCTTGTAATACCACGTACAATTCACAAGTTTGGGCTGACCAACTGGCGCTCAAGGGCCCAGACTCTATGGTCTGTAAGTCAYCCCCTCCAATAATGGCATAGCCTGACCTTCTTTTCCCATCTATTATTTTAGAAGATCCATCCACAAATAACTTTTCTCCTTCTATTTCCTCTTCCTTTAAGTCGGGTCTTATTTTCGCCTGCCATTCTATGGTTTGCAAACAATCATGTTTGAGATCCTCGTGTGGATTTCCAAAAAGGAACTCCGCAGGATTTTGAAGTGAGGTAGCTTCCAGGGTTAATCTGGGAGAAGAGAGTAATATACCCTCATACTTTAGGAGTCGAGAATCTGTGATCCATTTTTCAGCTTTCTGTTGTCGTACCGCCCGGATATTGTGGGGAGTATACACTTTTAACTCTCCTCCATAAGTGATTTTTAAAGCCTCTTCTACCAAAAGAGCTGCTCCTACCACTATTTGGAGACAGGTTGGCCATCCCCTACTTACTGGGTCTAATAGTTTGGACAAATATGCTACAGGCTTGTTGCTATCTGCCCATTCCTGGGTTAACACTCCATAAGCTACCCCATTTTCTGTGTTGATAAATAAAGAGAAAGGTCTTTTTAAGTCAGGGAGACTTAATACTGGAGCATTAGTCAATTCTTCTTTCAGAACCTCTAACTGTCTTTCATCATTTTCCGTCCATTTTATTAATCCCTCTCCAATTAATTTTTTATATAAAAATTTGACTTTACCACTAAAGTTTTYGATCCATTGTCTACAATATCCTATTAGCCCTAATAATTGTCTAACCTGCCTTTTGTTTCCTGGTAGAGGTAAGGACAATATGCCTTGGACTCTCTCGGGATCCAATGTTTTTGTTCCCTTATTTAACCAATGACCCAAATATTTAACCTTTTCTTCTACAAATTGTAATTTACTCTTAGAAACCTTCAGTCCTTGGAGACCTAAGAAGTTTAACAGTCTAATGCTTTCCTCCCTTACTTCTTTTGCTTGCTTCCCAGCTAGTAAAAGATCATCTACATACTGTATAACCTTAACCTCAGGATTTTGGGTATAGCCAACCATTACCTGCTCGAGAGCCTGCCCAAACAAATTAGGGGATTCCATAAAGCCTTGCAGGAGTACAGTCCACCTTAGCTGTTGTTTTCGGTGGGTGGCCGGGTCCTCCCATTCAAAGGCAAAATAATCTGTACATTCCTCCTTTAAGGGACAGGCCCAGAATGCATCTTTCAAATCTATAACGCTATACCAACTGTCCTCAGGTCCTATTTGGCTAAGAATTGTGTGGGGGTTCGCCACTACAGGAAATCTAGTGACCGTGTGTTTTTTTATTTCTCGCAGATCTGTATCTTCCATCTGGTTTCTTTACAGGGAGGATAGGGGTGTTATAAGGGGACATACAAGGTTTTAAGAGGCCCTGTTGTAGTAATCGTTCTATCTCTGGTTTCAAACCCCTTTTCCCTTCATCAGACAAAGGGTATTGTTTTACTTTAACAGGATTCTTGGGGTCTTTTATCATCACCAAAAAAGGCTCTATATTCAACTTTCCTGCCAAGTCTGGTGTATACCATACCTCAGGGTTTATCTTTTCCTCGTCACTTATTCTTAAGGGACATAACTTGACCCTTAATTCTTTATTCTTTGTTTCTATAGATACTCCTAATTCTATCATCAAGTCTCTTCCTAATAGGTTATAATCGGCTTCTGGGACTAACAACAAAGAACCTATTCCTATTTTATCATCAAATTCTA
>NW_020455675.1:309772-312199 GCF_003342845.1 Nothoprocta perdicaria | reverse complement strand
GAAAAGTAGAAATTAGTCTCCCGATTGGGCAGTAGGTGAGTTTCCGCATTCAGCTGGAGTATATAGGCAGACTGAACTGCGCAATAATCGCCATTTTGCCGCATCCCCCATAGTGATAACTGTGCTCCAGGGCCCTGSRGTGAGGACAACCYCAGGTCRGTCCAGCTAGCGAATGAGGCTTGCCGACCCCCGTCGGCAACATCCATCTAAACCAAAGAAACCTGTATCTTTCTTGATTTTGTTGGTGTGGTCTGTTAACTTCTTAATTTGTTTGAAAACACTCTCGGAGTGGTCCTCAAAGTTCATGCAACACATTCCATCAAAGTCCTCGCATCCGTGTCCATAAGCGAGAAGCAGAAAATCAATTGCTGCTCGGTCTTGAAGTACAGCATGTTGCACTTTAGAGAGGTCTTCGGCAAGCTCCGAGAGCACCATGCTGGTAGCATTAGCCTGTTTAACCACCCAACAAGCCAACCGCCCAAGGTTTCTGTGAGCACATGCAGCAGAGGCTCCAGGGAGAAAAAATGAAGCCATCACAGTTTCAATGGTGTTCCAAAGGGTTACCTCATCGTTGCATGATTCATCTAAAGTTACAGATCTAGTGATGCGTGACCGCTGGATACGACCTGTGTTGTCACTGCGAGGCCCTGGGGGGTTGGCCATACTTACCTGGCCAATGGTACAGGGTCCCCCGACCGGTCTTGAGGGGATGCCTGACCAGGCCCGATTCCTGCAAATAAGAAAGTACCCCCGCAGCAACAGCCGGGGAGAATCTACCCCAAGGCCATCATATCGGAGAGGTTTACACCATCGTTCCCATTCGGAAATAGCTCCTATTGGAAACAATTCAGTGACTGGCCACGTTAAGTTACAATTAATCAAGTACCCCTCAACACAGGTATTTATACCGAACTGAGTTGAATTAACATAAAAACAGTCATGAGCAGTACTCACATTCAAACTATCAAGCAAATCTAATTCTTGAGGCTGAGGCCCCAATGGAAGATAGGGAAGCCAAGCAGAACCTGCTTTGCCTCCTTGCATAATAGCGTAATTGAAAAAGATTTCTGTAACAATGGGATCCATATCTACATCCTTCAGGTTGTACAACCCCATTTTCTTAACTGCTTCACCAAAAGTTATCCATTTACTTCCACTTAATGGCACTCCTACCAAGCAGGTGACAAAAGGAGAACTGGGGTTGGCTAAACTTGCACAAAAATGCGTGGTATTTARTTGCCTTGCAAGTGTAACCCAGACATTTTGTCGCGGATCAAACAATTGTGGGTGATACATTGTCCTATACTCTGGCAGCAGTTGCAGAGCAAGGGCAAGGATCATCATTACCCACATCAACTTCCGCAGGAGTGCTGGATGTCAATTGCTCTTTTGGTGACACTTGCTCCAGCCACGGACGAACCCACTTCGCGGGTACCCAGTGCGTCTTGTTCCCTGTAATGACACAAGCATAACCTCAACCCCAAGTTATTAATTCACATGGTCCATCCCACTGATGCGTTCTTGGATCCAACACACTCACTGGAACCACTTTTCCAGAGAAGTCAGAGGAATTAAAAGAAAAATGTGCAAAAATAGGCACACTGTTATCTGAATGCGGGTTTAGCCAAYTAAGCACATAACACGCTTTGCATACCAGTTCATAGGGGCTCGTCTCCCCCCCTTTTTTCAAAGCAGATAACAGTCACTTTAAATCTTGGTGATGACGTTCAATAATAGCTTGACCCTCATAATTATAGGGTATACCAGTCACATGTGTGATACCCCACTGGCGGGAAAAGTATTTACAAAGTGAATTATTATATGTTGGTGCATTATCTGTCTTGATGATTTCGGGACGGCCTAAAACGACAATTTCCTGAAGCCAATGATCTCGTGGATTTGCTGTGGTCGATACTGCAGGTGTTGTCCATATAGCTTTCGAACAGGTGTCCACTGTGACATGCAGGTACTTTAGATGACCAAATGCTGGAAATTCTGTAACATCTGTTTGTCAAAATCTTCGTGGTTGAAGTCTTTGTGGATTAATACCATCTTCTTGAATCGGAGTGAGTCTAGCACAATCCGGACATGCAGCAATGATTGCCCTTGCGGCAGCTCTTGAGATGTGAAATTGTCTCTGCAGAGCCCGTGCTGATTGATGAAAAAAATTATGAGCCGCAATTGCTTCTTGTTTTGGAGATAAATTTATGCAAACAGATCCAGAAACAGCTTTATCAATTATATAGTTTCCTTCAGTCAGAATCCCTGGAATGTTTGTGTGACTTCTGATGTGGCTGCACCATATCGGTTGTTTTTGCTGTTCTATGAGGTTCCACAGGCAGATGAACAGAGCCTGTAGTTCTGTATTTGAAATATGTCCAATAATAGAGCGTGAGATTCTTATAACGGTTCCTAATACATACAGTC
>NW_020455675.1:218994-308632 GCF_003342845.1 Nothoprocta perdicaria | reverse complement strand
AATCAGAATCATTAACCCTCATTGGAACAAATCTAAAAATCATCATGTTAAGTCCAAGCCTTTTGCCATTTATCAATTCCCGCTTTCACAATCATTAATTTCCCCTCAAAGTCTTCACATCCATGCTCTTGTCCTAAAAGCAAAATCAATAACAGCGTGATTCTGTAGTGTAGTATGTCTATCTACATCTGTATCTATATCTTATATCTGTATCTATATACCTATATATCTATATCTCTATATCTAAATTATAACAACAACTGTGTAGACTGGGCCARATAGCCTAGCTCACTGTCCGTTTTAATTTCTCACACACTAAAGCATAACGATTACTTAGCAACTCCCTGCAAAATGAAGCAGCTACAGGGCAATTACTTAAGAGAGAATATTTTCTAGCCAGATAGTGAGACCATTCTTCCYATGGAYGAGAGGTGGYMGACAGGCTCCAAGCTTGCGGGCGTCCCCGCAGAGACAACGTAGGTCTCGGTTGAAGTCTCTCCCCGTCTCAGATCCACAATTGTTTTATATCTGGCKTGTCCTGTCACGTAGGGCCCGTACGTGTCAGGAGGCGACCAGGGGACGGGCAAAGCTCCACCTTTATCATTATGCAACTTTCCCTGGTGTGCACATACACGGCCACCAGTGAGGCTCTCTGGTCTCATTATGAGGGTGCTACCTTTATTACCTTCATCTCCCTTGCTTCGTGTTTAACCTGTGAACTAGCTTACAGGTCTGCTCCTCTAGCATTGCAAAGGCAGCTAGAAAGTGACATCAGGCATCACACTATGACTGTGAATATGTAATATAAAGCAACGTTCAGTTATTTGTTGTACTGCAGACTATAGGTCCAAGAGTACCGAAAAGAGTGAATGTTAGTGACAGCCATCTGCAAACCTATATAAAGTAGCATCTGGCACAAAGTATAAGCACTCTGGTGAAGGGAGACGTGAGACAACCACGCTTGCTGAAATGTGTCTGGAAGGGTGGCCACCCCGGCGAGGCTGTCAGCATGCTGATTTCCTTCCATCAGAGGACCAGGCAACGTTGTAGGAGACCTGATAAGCATTATAAAGTAAGGAGCATGGTGATGTTTTACGAAATATAAAGATCACTGAGAAAAGCGTAACGCCAAGGATCAGCTACTTCCTTCAAGCAGCCTCCTTCTTGTCGGTTAATCAGTCCTGCAACTTATGCTAACAGAAACAATATTAATTACMTRTGAAARCATTCAAAAACAGTGAATCACCATTACAAATTACACAGTTTGCAAAATGCCCAGAGACTCAAACATTTCGCCACCCCCCTGCCTCGGGACYGCTCAGCTGCTGCYAGCGGGCTAACCTTGGAGTAAGATAACTGAGCAACTTCTGCTCCGTGCAGGAATGGGGGAAAGGAGGGGGGAAGCGACCTTGCTTGCTGCCGCTTCCACTGTTTCACTGCGCCAGGGAGGAGGAGGAGGCATCGCTTTCTCATGGTTGTGGGAAACAGGCAGAGGAGATGATGAAAGAGCCACCCCACCTGCTTCTGGCTCTGGGATCCTGTCTCTTCCTCTGCACTGCGCTTCCATTCCATCAGGAGAATAATATGTTGCATGAGAATCGGTATCATTTTTGCAATTAGCTCCCAGTTCTGTGGCACAAACCCGTGGGACTTTGTTATGTTCTGCAGTAAGTTCGTGGTAACAGGCGCTATCAACCCATTCTCTAACACTGTCCTTCGGAGTTCCTTTGTTATTTTGTGCTCTAAAGGCTGATATCGAAGAGCCTGAATACATGGCTGGGAAAGCAGACAGCATTTCTACATCTCCCACTTTCCTGGCTTCTCGATGTACCTCAGCCTACCAGTCGCGCGGATCAGACAGAAACAGACCTGGCTCTTGTTCAGGGTCTACAGGTCCTGGATCTGGAGGACTGTCAGGTAGATCCACACAAGCCACCATGCATTCCTCGCCTTGATTCGTGCCTTGATCTTTCTCCTCATCACCTTCCTCCTCTCCCACTCTGCCAGTCTGGGTGCCTGCGTCGTTCTCCTTTTCAACCTCTCTGTATATGCGATCAATCCTCCCACACAAATATGATCTCGCTATCCTCCACACATCAGCGTCCTCCTTAACCTCTTTCAAGAGTGTCAGTATCTTTCCCAAAGTTACTAATTCTTGCGTTTTCCCCACCATAGCTCTGTCGACGAGTGCTGTTTGCATTTTTGTCCAATTCTTCTCGTTAAAAATCTCTGCCGGAAAGGCTATAACGCCTTCCTTAATCAATCTTTCCACACACTCCYGGGCCTGCTTCGACTTGATACAAGTCTTAAATTTTTTGCCCGACTCTTTCAGTACCTTCACCGCAGCTTTCATTGCTGCCTTCTCCATCGGGGAAGCAATCGGAACTATCTCATTCTTCTCCTTCTTCTCCCCTTCCCAGAGAGGAAATTCGTCTTCCCATGCTTTTCCCCAAGCCTCCTTATCAGCCAATGTAATTGGATATGTTTTAGGAGTCATGTCAGAGCTTTCTTGTGGGGGGCTTGAGCCATCCTCATTGCCTCCATTCATGACCGTCCACTCTGACTCCCCAGAATCATCCAATTCCTTTCCTCCAGATTGTACCACTTGACATAGGGCAGCCGAAACTTGCGCTTCCCCGTTAAATTGTTCAATCATTATTCGGACAGCCCGGTGTGTACTAGCAAKCTGCCTTGCATCCTTGGACCCAATTTGGAYGCTTTCCCAGATTTCTTTTCYAATCTTTTCCCAYACCRTTACACTGTATACTTGAGAAGGTTCTGCCAGCAGTCCCTTCCTGCGACACCACAATAACAGATTAATTAAAGCAGCTTTCTCTACTTTAATTTCGGTTCTTTTTGCCAACTTTAAGAGGCATTCCAGTGTCGCATGCTCCATAGCCGATGCGGCTATTCCCATCCTGCTTTACTGACTCACCAGTCAGTCGTGGCGCCACCCTGTTCCGTCTCTTTGGACGTCCAGCCGCAGTCCTGGTCGCAGCTGGCAGCAGGATGCTCGCTCTCCTCCGGCACTCTGTCTCTGCCCCTTGGTCGATCACGTCGGGGTCACCAGATGCCGCGGTCCGGTCCCTCTTCTTATTTTTTCCCYGRAATTGTAGCGACTGGGAGAACCGKTCACAYCAATATGATGCTAGTTCTAGCCAACTTTATTAGAAAGCAAACACACTTATATATCATCAGAAGGCACTATGATATCATTAGAAGACAATATAATTGGTTAACTGTGATATCAYCWGAAGGCAACATAATTGGTYAGWYGRCAGAGACATGCTGTTCACGCGCCAAGGTACAGAGTGTGATTGGTTAACACGCATTGTCCACGCACCAAATGTCTCTTTCCCATTGGTTCTTGAAGTCTCACTTCTTACGACAAACACCCAGTTTCAACCAGTTCTAACTGCAATTAGGCAGTTGCTACTCTTGGTATCTCATGGAACAATGACCGAGGGTAACCTTGTCCACTCCTCCAGTACCGCAGTGCTTCATATTCATTTAGTACAGCCAGGGCTCCAACACTTGATGCTACACAACCAGAGCTGAAATTGTCAAAATACAAAAATACTTTTGCTATGTCATGCTTAGAAAAAAAATCAATGCTACCAAGAAGGCTTCTCCATGAGTAGAGAGTTTCTACTTTTGCAAACAACCTTCTGGTTTATGCAGCATGCCTAATTCCATTGACATTTAAAGCATGCTGAGAGGCACACTCAGGCTCTTTAGTGTTCAGGTAAGACACATTAGAACTGGCTAACAAATTTTGTAGTTTTGGGGTTTTAGAAAAGAAATTACTGTTGTTCCAGTGTGTAATTGCATTTTCTTAATATGAATAAAGTATCTCGACACTGTGACTGGAAACTTTGTTGTACTCAGAATCAATGGGATGTTCAACAAACTGAAACTCAGCTATTATCAGACTGATCCAGGTACTAGGCTGTAATTTTCTTCTTTGTTTTCTTATCAGAATTTTATTTCAAATTTCTCATTTTCCTCATTGTAATGCAGAGCACAAAGCAACCTTTTGGTAAAGGTTGGAGTTCACTCCTATTGGAAGCATTCCTCCTAACTTGTAGCCAAATATCTGAAGTTGCAGCTGCTGTCACGTCAACAGAAGTTGGTTTTAGGTGCAGAAAATAAACTTTCCCAGGAGACACAGCAGCCTCTACTCAGTAAGCCATAATTTGAAAAATAACATCAAACCATGACCATAACCAAGGCTATTGTACTTCCATCTGTTCACAAAAGATTCAGGCAATAATATACTAAGAATTATTAAGATTCAAGTAGCAATATTGCTGATACTCTAAATTAAATTGCCATATCAAGAAATGCAGACCATCTCTTCTAAATTTGACAGTTCAAGACTGGTGATTATTCAACCAAAGGAAGCACAGATTACTAGAAAGCAACTCAGTAGTGGAGCAGGTTGATTGTCTGATCTGGGTCTGATGTGGGTCATGGAATGAATAAATTGTGCTTTACTTAAGCCTAGTGACCAAAGAATAAAAATCATATAGGATCAGTGTTAATAAGCTTGCTAAACACTTTTTCTCTTATACATTTGTAAAAGATACAAGCTTTTCTTAGAGTTCTAACAGGATAAGTGCAGAAGAGAAGCAAGAAAAAAGCCTTACTTGATGACTTAGCACAATTTCACAATTTTGTAAAAAAATGATACAGAGATCATACCATTCATGGCATTGCTTGTCAGAAAACTAAACTTTGAAAATGATTTGATATATGGCAAGGAAATTATAGGGACTGAATGCACTGAGAGTGTCAAGACAGGATGAGAGACACTTCTGAATTTTCCAAAGATGACGGGCACTACTATCTGTTATTGTCCAAAACTATCTATTAAAAAAAGGCAACCTCTGTTGTTACTGAGGTGAAACAATTCTGGGGATTTGTATGGGAGAAAGAAACCAAGACAAATTTTTACCCTCTTCTCTCACAACCAGGAAAATAAAAAAAGGAAAAAGAAACAGAAAAGCGTTATGATCAATTTGTGAGATTGAGGACACTATATGCTTTCTAGCAGTTTGGCTGGTTTGAGCACCGCAATCACTGTCTTAGCTGATATACTGTCACTCCAATTGGGAGCAGTCATGTCAAAAGCAGGAAAATTCTGAAGTTAGAACATGTCATACATATTGCAAAATACTGGAAAGGATACAAGCCAAAAATAAAATAAAATAAAATAAAATAAAATAAAATAAAATAAAATAAAATAAAATAAAATAAAATAACATAAAATAAAATAAAATAAAATAAAACGCTTACAATTACCTAGTCTGAGATTGCTTCCAAAATTTCATCTGCTTCACTGTGCTCACTGAGGCAGATCACAAAGCATAGGAAATGGCTGCAACCTAACAGAAACATCTTAACCTCCACTGCTAATCTTTGCAAAAAGCACAATTTTTTATCATGAAAATAGTATTTTTGTGCTGGTTTCACAAGTGGACTGTTGCAGTGGGTAGGTACAAACCCTTCAGGAAAGTCAAATGGAGAGGAGGAAAGGTGTGGTCTGTTCAGAAGAGAGGTTTGTATGCAAGGAGCACAAATGTGGAATTGGTGACAGGCCTTTTAAGAGATTATGGGTCAGGCACCTGAGGGGAGGCTGACAAAGAGGATGACATGCCAGGCAGGCTGGACAATAAAGAGAAGGAACTGGATATAAACACCTTTGGAAAAGGACTTGTGATTACAAGTTCTCACTCAGTGCTTTAAACCCCCTGCTGTTTCCTAGAATGACAACACAGCAGGAGATAACAAATTCTGGAAATTTGTTTTAAAGCAGATGCTGTATGGGCCAAACTGTCTTTGCTGCTCACAGTGAAGGAAGAACTGCTTTGGAATGTGAAGGATAGAAGCCTTGACAGCAGTGACCATGGGATGGTGGAGATTAAGTTGAAGAAGACAGAAAGGCATGAAGAAAGATATAAAGACAAACTTCAGGAAAGTAGACATCTATCCAGGGAATTGACAGACAGGATCCAATGTGAGACTTCCCTGAGGACAGAAAAGTCCAGGACAACAGGTTTCAAGACAACCTTCTCAAAGCTCAGCAATGATCAATACCTATCTACAAGAAAATGGACAGACAAAACTGGAAACCAAAGTACCTGACTGAGCTAAAACACAAAACTGAAATCTGCTGGAGGTGGGAGGCTACATAGACCACCATACATAGAGGTATATGCAAGCATTACAAAGGCATAAAGGTACAGATTTTGGATGGCCAAAGCTGAACTGGAGCTGGAAAGGGATCTAAAGGTTAACAACAAAGGTTTTTGCAGGAACATGAGCAACCAAAGAAAGACCAAAGCAACTGTGGGCCCATTGCTGAATGAGAACCAGCTGATCATGTACCATTTCATGGTTAAGCTGAGATACATCAAAGGATGCTGAGAGAATGGCTCATGGCATTATGAGACTTTCTCTATCACAAAGCTGTCATCTTTGCAAGGCTGTAGCAACTAGAAAAGTGTAAATGTTGTGCCAATTTTGAAAAAAAAATAAAAGGCCAAAAGGCCAATTGATTTGATTGGGAAGGCAGGTTATTGGAAGGTTATTGGAAGGTTATACAGGAAGGCTTGAAGCTATAAACAACTGGCTGGAAGCTATAAACAACTAACCTCTTAGTGGTGGCCAGAGTCAGGACAAGGGGCAATGGATATAAGTTGAAACACAGGAAGTTCCATCTGCAAATGAGGAAGAGCTTCTTCACTGTGAGGGTGACAGAGCCCTGGCACAGGCTGCCCAGGGGGGCTGTGGAGTCTCCTTCTCTGGAGATCTTTAAAACCCTCCGGGATGGCACCCTGTGCCACATGGTATAGGTCCTGTTCCTGCAGGAGCAGGGGGGTTGGACTAGATGATTTCTAGAGGTTCCTTCCAACCTTAACCGTTCTGTGATTCTATGATTTTGTGATTCTGTAGTCACAATTTTCAGTACATGCCTATTTAAAAATGCATCCTCGTGAACTGGAAAAATCTGATTTTGGGGGAAGCAAAGAAAATGAAGAACTATCCAGTATGTGTAACATACACATTAGATAGCAAATTGGGTTGTAAAGCAAAACTACAGACCAATGAAAAAAAAGCCTAGGATGTACAGCATGTTAACCTACCTGTTAGTATATAAAAATATCCAGTCTGTTAGTATATAAAAATGAACCTAAGCAAAATCTAGATTAAGAAAGAAGAAACTATCACATCAACATGGCACCCTTCCCAGGGAAAGATTTTGGGAAACATGATACCACCTCCAGCTTCAGATTTTCCAGTTGCAAACATTTTACTGATATTTACATATGACAAAGTCACAAATTATACACAGCTGTTATCAGCATGAAATAAGTGTTTACAAAATTGCTTTTTTTCTCCTCTCTCTCTTTAAAGTTCAACTATGTCAGTAGTTTAGTTGGACTAATTTGTATCATGCCTAGCCATTATGTAATCGAGGACTAAAAGCAAGCAACCAAACAAAAAAGAAAGTCAGAAAGAAAAAAAGACTTTGAGGGAAAAGGGCAGATGTATACTATAACTCATATTGTTTCCATGCATTCTGTATCTATAATTCCTGAAGTGTTGCAAACTGAATTTCTAAATGTTTCAAAATGTTATATCTGATTATACTACTACAGCACATCTGGAGTGATAATGGTGAAGAGAGAAAAATGGTCTTTTTAAGGATATCACATGCCATGCCTTGTCTTTCTTTCTCTGATTAGTAATGATGAACATTAATCTCTTTCTCCACTGGACTAGCTTTCAACTGATCTAGTAATCTTTTCGTCTTTCCTATTATTATTTCTCGCTGTTCAAACTTTTTCACATGGCTTTGTGAAATAGATGTATTTTCTTAAAAATATATCAACTTTTTGTTTATTTATTTGTTTGTTTGTTTTTGAGTCTTTTCTTCCAGAGTGGAAGAAAAATACCAAGTGTTACAACAAGAAAAAAGAAGTACTCTTGCATCCTTGACTATCTACTGTTAGTTGGAACAATGTTGTAATCATGTGAAACCATCTCAGAAATTAGGCCTTACCAAACTTCTGAGTTATTATTCATTCAAGCCACCTAATTAAAGACTAGTAGACACATCATGTTGATAATAGACATCTTTTCTCATCCGGTGCTGTATAATACACCTGTTTAACTTACTTACATATTAAATTTGCAAATAAAAAAGATCAAACAATACCATTTCACCTAATATACCTAGTCATGTATCTTTTTATTTCTACTTAGATGATACTTAGAATTCCTTGCAGAGTGAGCAAAGCTCTCAAATTCTGGTACATTCTAGGGACAAACTCAAGAGAAAATGGTTGGATTTTCATCTTGATTATAAAAGATTTGCAAAATATATAAGCCTTTACTATTGGTTTCAGATTTTATTAAATGAAATGTTCAATATTCCTCCTATTTTCTCTCTGAAAACCAGAAACCCCAAAAGTAGTATCTTGGAGCTTGCCAAATATATGGGCTCTTCACCTATGATAAAGCAGCTAGTCAGTCCAGGGCTACTATAGCAAGCTAAAATTATTTTTATTGCTTCTAATTACTATTATTCCTGGAGGAGCAGTCATGACTAGCCTGTAATTTACCACAGTTTCTGTATCTATAAAACAGATAGCTGAGATAGGAATAGGTCCCAGCAGTTCTGTATTCTGGCTGCTAGTCTTTCTTCAAATTCATTATATACAAACAATAACAGAAATATAGCTGGTTGCTGCAGCCTCCAGTCATTCTCAACTGCATGTCAGAGCTTTATGTGATGCACTGTACTTTTCTATTTTTATTTTTTTTTCTGTTTTGTTCCTTTCCCAACAGGATGCTTAGGTTAATAAATGTGTTCCTTGTAAAATGGGCTCTATTAGTAAGCCAGAACTTTGAGTAAAACTGTCTTTTGTATGTCGCTTTTTAACACATCATTTCCCACTAAGCTATCTTTTCTGTTCCTCTTATCACCCTAGCAAATACAAATGAAATAATTACCTAGTTAAATTTTGAACAGGCATCATTCATTTCAGAAATCACTACCTTGTATTGTAAAGGAAGCATTTTTCCCCACCTTTGGCACTTTACAATAAACTAATTCTGATACAAATTGATTGCTGTGGGATTATCTTGGAGTCATTAGAATAATGCTGTATTGACATTCACTAATGTCTTTCATTAGCAATTTCAAATTCCATCATTTGGAATTAAACATGTGTGAGTATTTATTTATTTTAGCTCTGTATGATTTTTAAATAATTTTCAATCAAATCTGTTCTATTTATTTTATTTGGTGCTGTACAAATGATCTAAGGATTCTCCTTGCTGGAGTAAAAGTGATGGTAGCAAGGAGGTGATGGACACCTCACAGCTGAACAGATATGGAGATAAACTCAAGGAAGAAGGGAAAATAATCCATTTTCTGAGAAAAAAATTTAAAACACTTTGTGAATTACTGCTCAAAACTCATCCTTATTCTGCCCGTACTACAGCAAAGATTTCATGTTGTCTTTTTGGCCTGTTTCTAACTATTGACACAGAAACAGAAAAGAACATACTTTTGATCGATAAATGGTAAGAAGATTTGATATTTTGTGTGCATACCATCTAAATCTGAATATAAGTGTTTCAAAGTACAGTTTCTTCCTAAATTGCTGTGTTTGATTCCCGGATATCAGCGTGATCTAGAAAGGTTTTTATTCATATCTTTTTTTCTGACCTAGCAGATGAGAACAAATAAAAATCTTTTATGATAGCTTTCTTATATTAAACGTGGTGTACAGAGATGTAACGCTATCAAAATCAAAAAATTTTCTTTCCTCATTTACTTACTTCTACAGAACTCCAATTATTTAATATTTGTGTAAGAATGTAATGTATACCACTAAAGTATCATATTTTGTAAGCTCGCTAATGTCCAAGGAAAAAAAAACAAGATAATTTTGTTGCTAGTAGATATTTTTAACATAGTTTTAACTAAAGCTGAATTTCTTATTTGCTTACGCTGGTTTTTGTTGTTGTTGTTGTTGTTGTTTTTGTTTTTGGTACAGATACAGGAATTTTTGATAAACTGACAATTGAATAATAAGATTATTTCTCTAATTTTGACTGGGACATGCTGAGCTAGGACATCTGTTTTATAGAGCTTTCTTTCAGGAAAGAGATTTGCTAATGGAACAATGAATGGTATAGCCATAAAGTTACTGCTTTCTTAGGGCCCTAGAAACATAAATTCTACCTAGTAAATATGCATTTTTTTTAGTGAAAAATAGTAAACCGGATGTTCAATAGATGTGAAATGTGAAAATATATATTTTGTGTTTTTAGAGGGTAGGCTGCTGAGAAACAGAATAATAGCAAATTGGACCCAAGATATTGCAGTCAGACATTACTTAGTCCCTGTGGACTTTCTGAAGGTAGTTAGCATCTGTTGGTATTAAACCAGACATACACAATGTTCAGAATTAAAATTTTGTTGGAAAATTCAGATTTTTCTTTTTTTATAATAATGAAGTTACATTTTTTAAAAATAGTGCTATTAGTGCCACATGAAGAATGAAAGAGCCAAATCACAGTTAATGCAGAAGCTCACAGTCAAAAAAATAAGTCTTTCTTTCAGATTATTGCTGTTACAAAATGTAAAGAAGATTACTAAGATTCATTGAATGTGAAAACACATCTCTCTCACTTCCCCTTTTAGAATTTAACTGCCTAATGGTTTCTATAATTATTAAAAGTCTAGTTTATTATATAAACTACCAAAAAGCGGCTCATAAGTAGGTTTGTGCAAATGAAAAATAACTGAATAGCTGTCATTAATTATTTCAATAGTGATGCCTTATTTTTAAATTAATATTTATTTTTTAGTAAAACTGATGACAAACGAAATAGGTAAAACAGCTTTCACTTAAAGTTATGGAAAGCCATTTGAAATGAAAATATTGAAAAAAAAAGCAGTGTTCAAGATAAGGAAGCAATAAGTAACACCCACAGTTTTTTTTTTTTTTTTTTTTTTTTTTTTTTTTTTTTTTTTTTTTTTTTCATTCCTTGTGACCTACATAGACTGCAATATATAAAAATCTAAAGAACAAGTTCCTTTGACAAGTTATCTAAATCATTTCTCCAGTGATACAGAATACATCAGACGTATTCCTGGTATAAACTACATAAAAATGAACATGCACGTACCTAGTTGGGCTTGGGTGTGGCTTTTTTGTTTATTCCAGCAGAAAGCAAACAAGCAAAAAAACATCTTGCTGGTGCATGGTGTGGCCGTTACAGACCAATAGTAAAAGTATAAGCATAATCCGATTTCTGTTAATAGATTTTCTAGTTGATGTACCCATTTAGAAGTGTTTAACTAAGGAGCAGACACAGTTGTATAAAATCATTTTAAATGACTCACTAATTTAGTAATAAATTAATAGATTTTATTTAATTTCTGCTTTATCAAAATCTTCTAGATCAAAAGAAAAGAAACAAGGAAAAAGAGCAGATAACCTTTTATTTGCCAATAAAATAGTAGAATATTTGGAAGGAGAGGATATAAGACAGAACAGCATTCATATTCCTTTCATTTCAATATCTGCTTCCTTTTCCATAATTTTATATCACTCTATGGATATCTGTCAGGCACCAGAGAAATTGGCTCTGTATAGTTTCCGCAATGAAATTGTAAAGCTATGGTGAATTTTAGTAGCAAGTTTATGCAGAAACTTGGCCTGTCGATTTATTTAAAGACCTACATTAAAAGAAACACAGTTGTTACATCTCAATTACAAAATTCATATATTTTGGTAATTTATTCTGTGGCCATCATACACAACAAACATTGCCTTCAAGGATGCCTTCAATTTGAAATCATAATTATAGAAAATTATGAGGATTGTCCCTAACTTTTTTTTCATTTTAATTGAAAAATAATGGATCAGAAAACTGTATTTGACTGCAATCCGTATTTGATTGTTATTGTGGACATCCATCCACTGTAGGTGTTTAAGAACATTAGGTCCATCTGACATATTATATCTGTAATTAATGTAGCCCAGATTTTTAATTGCAACTGTGACTGACCTATGTCTCATGTCGCATCTGTGATTGACTTCTTACTTCTCATGATGGGAAGACTTCTCATGTTATCAACAGTTAATGGTGGTATGGTAACAGATATAAAGGAAAAGAATGCTCCATTCTAAATTTGTTACATGCTTGTAAAAGTAATAATGGTATGTTTTTATTTTTCCTTTACTTTTTTGTTAGAATGTAAAAAGCATTAAGAAAAAAAAGGCATTTTCATAGTTCTTTTTCTCTCATAGCTCATTTTCATAGCTTCTAAACTTCTAAAATAAAAAGAACAGTTCATATCTATAATTTGCTATAGTAATACTTTATACTTAGTGTCTAGAGCATTTTTTTTTACAAAGTGCTTAAAAGTTCATTAATTAATGAACCTAAGGAGCGGCACTCATGAAAAATCATTTTTGGAAACTTTTGGGACTTGATTGCCTTATTCTTAAATCTGTAGCTTCATAGAGGTGGAACTGATATCACATCAATGCCAAGTTACCTACTTTATTACTACCATAATATAGCTAGATGAGAAATTTATGAAAAAACAGAACTTGCACTAATAGGTGGGTGTGGGAGGGGGGAAAGAATCTCCGAATTAAGTCTTGACCAAAAAAGTGTTTGAGAAAATCATTACTTTGAAATGAAAAGGGGGACATTGACATCAATGATGCTAGGCTTTGATCCTAGTCTCTATTGCCTAATATTCTTTTTACTACCTTTTCCATTTTTTTTTAAACAACAAACAGAAGATTAAACCAAAGTTACTCAAGATAAAGACAATTCAAGCCACCTCTTTAACACCCCAGCAATTTTGTCTATTCTCCCTTGCTGGCAGAATCTCTCATGCTAACTTCTAAGGAAATTTCACTCCAACATATTGTTACAAAGTTACTTTATGTTGATTGTTGCATGGCAGTGATCAATATCAGTATTCATAATGACTTTGGGATTTTTATAGTTATGTTCTTAATATAAAGGTTAAGATCAACTTAGTGAATATAACTAGCCATCAATCAAATAGAAACTGGGTTTTGAAAATCAAGGGAATTTAAAATCTTCCTTGAAGATTATAGGCAGAATTGCCCATTGTCTGACTCAGAGGAACTCATGGGAACAAAAAAAAAATAGAGCTTTACTTAGTAATGGAACAAATCTGGAGAAATATAAAGCAGTCTAGCAAAATTCCTGAAAGCAAGCAAGCAAGTGAGGAAATAAGCAACAAGAACATGAATATGCCATAGTATACAGCAAAGGCTTGGATAATTACGAAAAGACAAAAGTTTATTTCCCCCTCATACACACATTATTCCTGCAACTATAGCTTCACATAATCATTTTCATCTCCAGAGAGCAATGTCTTTTGTTTATCAAAAACAGCGCTAGGAGCTGGGTTAGCCTTCTTAGCCTTCTTCAATGCCTTCTTTGCCTCTATCTTTACTGCTAAGGTGACCCCCCATGAACTGCAGGGCTCAAGTGGAAGAGATRYAAATGGGCTAGAGGAAGACCTTCTGCGGGTTGAGAAGGATTGGGTTAGGGATCACTTAGGCAAAYTGGCCACTCAAAAATCTATGGGCCCAGATGGGATKCACCCAAGAGTGCTGAGGGAATTGGCCGAGGTTATTGCTCAGCCTCTCTCCATCACTTTTGAGAGGTCCTGGAGAGCGAGGGAGGTGCCCGAGGACTGGAAGAGAGTCAATGTCACTCCAGTCTTCAAAAAGGGCAAGAGGGAGGAGCTGGGCAACTACAGGCCGGTCAGTCTCACCTCCGTCCCTGGAAAAGTGATGGAGCAGCTCATCCTAGAGAGAATCTCCAGGCATATGAAGGAGAGGAAGGTGTTGAGGAGCAGTCAGCATAGATTCACCAAGGGGAAGTCATGTCTGATGAACCTCATAGCCTTCTATGACGGGATGACTAGCTGGCTGGAAGAGGGGAGTGCCGTGGATGTTGTCTATTTTGACTTAAGCAAGGCTTTTGATACCATCTCCCATAATATCCTCATACGGAATCTCCGGGAGAGTGGACTAGACGAGTGCACGGTGCGGTGGATCGAGGGCTGGCTGGATGGCAGAGCTCAGAGGGTGGTGATAAATGGGGCCGAGTCCAGTTGGAGGCCTGTGGCCAGTGGTGTCCCCCAGGGGTCAGTACTGGGCCCGCTGCTGTTCTATTCGTTTATCAATGACCTGGACGAGGGCACGGAGTGCACCCTGAGCAAGTTTGCAGATGATACCAAGCTGGGTGGAGTGACCGACACTCTGGAGGGCTGTGCTGCCATCCAGAGGGACCTGGACAGGCTGGAGAGTTGGGCAGAGAGGAACCACATGAGGTTCAATAAGGACAAGTGCAGGGTCCTGCACCTGGGGAGGAATAACCCCAGGCACCAGTACAGATTAGGGGTCGACCTGCTAGAAAGCAGCTCTGCAGAGAGGGACCTGGGAGTCCTGGCTGACACTAAGTTAACCATGAGTCAGCAGTGTGCCCTCGTGGCCAGGAAGGCCAATGGGATCCCGGCCTTCATCAGGAGAAGTTTTGCCAGCAGGTCAAGGGAGGTGATTCTGCCCCTCCACTCAGCTCTGGTGAGGCCTCACCTGCAGTACTGTGTGCATTCTGGGCTCCCCAGTATAAGAGGGATGTGGAGCTTCTTGAGAGGGTCCAGCGAAGAGCAACTAAGATGATTAAGGGAATGGAACATCTCTCGTATGAGGAGAGACTGAGTGAGCTGGGCTTGTTTTCTCTGGAGAAGAGAAGGCTGAGAGAGGATCTGATTAACATGTATAAGCTCATGAAGGGAGAATGCAGGGAAGAAGGGGACAAGCTGTTTTCATTGGTGGCCAGTGATAGGACGAGGGGTAATGGCCATAAGCTGGAGCGCAGGAAGTTCCGTCTCCATGTGAGGAGGAACTTCTTTCCTGTGAGGGTGACAGAGAGCTGGCACAGGCTGCCCAGGGAGGTTGTGGAGTCTCCTTCTCTGGAGGTCTTCAAAACCTGCCTGGATGCCACCCTGTGCCACATGCTGTAGGTGTGCCTGCTTGAGCAGGAAGGTTGGACTAGATGATCTGTAGAGGTCCCTTCCAACCTTGAATATTCTGTGATTCTGTGATTCTGAGACAGCTATTCACTGGTACCTTAGAATCAGCCTGCAAAATATCAGTTTATAAAGCTGATTCTTGCAGGAATAGTATGTAATCGTGATCAGTGACCATCTAGCATGAATGAATGAGTGGATACCATCAAGTGGGCATAGGCAGTGAATATAAAAATATCTGTGGTAGTCCTTAATGATGTCTCTGTTTGAATCATGGTCTCTGAGGTATATATGCATAAAGTAATTGCTGCTGTTTGAACTTTCATTTCTCTGTCTTTCTTTAACTGCTTTTTCCTTTTAGATCATTTTCAATTTGAATTTATATAAATATAGAACATCTTTTAAATAAAATTCCTGATTATATTTCACAATTAAATTAGTAAAACATACTGGTTCAAGACCTTCTCTTGTTTCCAGTTCCATAGTAGACACAGAAGCACTTATTATCTAGAAGACATATCTATCTACCTGTATTTTTTAAGGAAATTAGATTGCTAGATATAGAAATAGTTGAAAAATCTGTTATAAATCATCTCTGCACTTCTAGCCCATCAGTCTTCGGTGCTGTTCATAGGGCAAATGACCAATGATAAGTCATCAAAGACCTATCTTTGACAGGTAAGGGAAGAAAATAAAGCACGATATTCTTGGTATGTGTGTGATTATGATGTCTGCTTTACTCAGTTATTTGCTCTTACTTCCATGCAGATCTAAGGTGGTTTTATCATAAAAAAAAATTATCCTTTGAATAGATAGGTAGGATCTGTAAGGTCTATTTAAGGGTTCTGCTCTTGATAAGCCATTTTTCATAGTGAACAGGAACACACTATGTTATATTAAAAAGTTATTTTTCTCCTTTTTTTTTTTTTTTAATCAAGAAGAACATATCTATTTCTCCTGTAGAATGAATTCCTGGTACTTCAGGATGATTTCTGCATGTATCTTGTGAAACAATCATTTTGGTTTGTTATTGTTCATCCATAAAAATGGAATACTCAAAGATTTTTCTCACGTTGACTGCAGGAAACTGCATTATATGAAAAAATAGAGTGATTGGAGTGAATTATCTGAGACCCTGCAAGGAATAGAAAAGCACAGAATTAATATCTCATTTTGCTATTTGCTTATCTGCACCTGCTACCTCACACATGGACCCTTTACCCTAAAAAAAATACCTTCTGATCAGATAAGGATAAGATCTGAATTATGCTTAAAAGAAGCATACAGGTGCCGGAGTTCCAAAGAACTAAAACATAGGATCAAATTAATGTTGACCATGTGGCATCAGAATCTATGATCTGGAAACACACCTACGAACTGAATTAGTATCTAGAGCGATATGCTTGGGTATGCTTACAATATGAAGGAGCTGTATGACACCATGCAAGGCAGCTGTATTGAAATCAGTGTTTGTTTAACAGACAGATTGGTCCTAGGCATAGAAGTTGTTAGATGTGTGGAGCTTTACATGATAATATTATAATGGCCTTTCTCTAAAACAGAAAGTGTTTTTAAAATTCCTATAGAATTAGACATGCTTGAAATGTGTGTTTTAAAGGAAATTTTGAAACTGCTAGTTTGACTACAGCAAACATTTTGAGAGAACACTTTCATTTAAATACTCCTATAATATTACTGGAACACTGATACCTGTTCAACAATACTTAGAATTATGAAGATAGAGAGTGAAATATTTCCATTAGCTTGAAATGGAATGTATTAAAAATATTTTCTGCAATACAAAAAATTCTGGCAGTGTTTTTTCATTCCACTTCAGCATTAACCCCATATTTATTTATTTTATCTTGCTATATTATAACTATTACGCTATATCTTGTTATTATTTCTTCTTTTTATATATTATGCATCCCAAGAATAGAGGAATAGTTTCTTTGCTTGCTTGCGCTTGTCTAGCTCATTGCAATATTTTGTTGTTGTTGTTGTTTGTTTGCTAGTTTTTGAATGTTAAACAATAATGATTATAGGCAGCAAATGAAATCTATTAAAATCTGCTGAATATAGCCACTTGCAAAAGACAACATAGTGTCAGATTTTGCCCTTCAGCAGTACACATGACTGATCCTTGCTCAATCTTAATTCAGGGCTTTTTGATTAAGCAGAATTTTTCCTTGATATTTACATCCTCCAGATGACAGCACTCTTGGGCTATATTTCACAGGTTAGTCATATGCATCATTCCTTTTTAGTTTTAAGTTAAATTATTATGTAGTTATTTTAGCAGGGGAATTTTCTGAGCAGTGAGTGACTGGCTTATGCAAAATAAATAAAGTGGTTCCATTATCAGAGAACTTGATTTCTCAGGTAGCCAGGCTTTTTTTTTACTTTAAATTTACTGTAATTTCACTCCAACATATTCTTGCAAATAACAGATCTCTGCTAGCACAACATTTGTACTGTTGCGCGGATTTGGGTTTCAATTGATTTTTAGTGACATATGTGTGCGATTTTTATTGACATTGAAACAGCCTTGAAATGTATTGTTCTCAGTCACCCATCAATATATTTCTGGCTGTTTTACCTAGTAATACAAATCATTGTACAGGAACTTGGATTATTAGGGAGAAAATGTTTTTCTGAATTCTTGCTTTGAAATCAGTTTATTTAAACAGATTGAGAATAGTTCTCAATTTTAAACAATAGTTAGACTATCCAATTTTACGGGGATAGTTTTAAGGGTAGAGGTTAAAATAGGGATATTTTAGGGTAGATTAGCCTAAAGTTTTCGATAAAACTTACAGTTGAAGCATCAGTTTGCCTGCCTATCTATCTACTTAATCACTGTAATATATTAACCACTAATATAAAATATATATTAGATAATTGGGGAATAACTAGTGGCTTGGTGACATTTACAGACAGGTATTTTCTTCTGCTAGGATGAAGTCCTATAACAAGTCAGGGTATGGGGCAAAAGTGGAGTTATTTTGTTGCTACTGTTTTATTTTGATTTGATTTTGGAAGAGGAAAATTAAGAATGAAGAGTGAAATACAATGGGTGATGGCTTTGAAAGTCATTCCTTGAAAAAAACTCCTCTGGAAACCCCCTCTGGTTTCACATAGTTCTCTGGTGTTTTCTGAAATGTTCATGTTGGATTTGTTTAATGAGACCTAGAGCAGCATATCTAGTATTTCTTCTTCCAACTGCCATGTTCTTCATCCTGGGTTTTATAATCTTTACTATCCTAAAGGAGTGCAACTGTCTTAGTCTTTCAAAAACTTCTATGTTATCTTTAGTGTAGCTAGGGCTTGAACCATTAATTAGAAACTCTGTAGGGCATGGCAAAAATATAGAGATGCAAAAAGCAAAGTCACAATGACACTTTGAGGCTGCAGACTTGTACAAATTCAGATTGTTTCATCTGAAATTTTAACTTTCCCTCTTATATACATGAATTTTAATGTCTTTCAGTTTGGGTAAATCCTGATGAATCTGGGCAGCTTACTCAGTGTGTTGTTTAGAGAAACAAGTGTTTTTAAAAAAGCACATGTTTTAACGTGTTTTTAAAGTTTATTCAAAAATCTGAATTGTTTTGATTTCTTAAAAGTGACTATTCACATAGTCCAATACTCCAATGGTGAATTTGGCCCATCAGGATAAAATTATCCGTATTTTATATTTTGGAGTTCTGACAAATTGGAAATATGTGTTAGCATCTGCCAAGAATAGATGTCCCTTGTCGTTCTACGACTGATCAAATATCAACTGCCTATAAAGAAATCTTAGTGATCTTATAATTGTGTTAAGAAGCACAAAAATAAGAATTTATAAAACTGCAAAAACTGAGTGAGCACCCAAACATCCACTCTCCTACTTCCCCAGTCTTCCTTCCCTTTCTCCTTTCCTTTCCCCTTTCCTTTACTCTTCTTTCCCTTCTCATTTCTCCTTTTTCTTATCCCTTCCTTCCTTCTTTTATAAAGACTTTTATATCACTTCCCATTTTTGTGATGCTTATCAGATATTCACTGAGGCTTCAATTAGATGTAATTGAAATTAGCGAAAAGATTCATAAGAGTTTAGGGAGAAGCTGTCAGAAAAATCAAAGAAGTGTTGTTTCTTTAGGAACCCAGAGTATAAGCACTGTATAATAATGATATCAAAAATAGAATAAATAAAAATTATACTACTTCCTATGCTCAGGGAAAATAAAGGATAGAGTTTGTTTTTCTCTTTATCACCAGGGAAATATCTTCAAGTGAGAAGTGAGAATAAGCTAGATCACACTTAACTGCATAGTGCAAGTAGGCAAGCCTCGGTCAAGAAAGAACAAGAGGGAAGCAATTTTAAAGCAGGGCAAGTCTATCCATCTGTTAAGCAGAATTTCATGTCCACATCTTCACTCTATCTTATCCTGCCAAACAAGAGAATCTGAAAACCACAGTGCTAGGGGGAATATAGTGGTGAGAGATGCACTGGTTATCCTTCTTAGCTGGCCTCTGGTCTGCCCTGGCAGTTTTATTTGACTTCAGCGCTAGCTTCAGGGAGCATAAAGACCTCCCTCTGGAGCTCACTGTCTATCCAGGAGCATACATTCTCAGTTTCCTTATCACACTGGTGCAGTCTTGATCACAGAATTTATTATGACCTATATTTTCTCCCTATTTCACAGATGATGAAGTCAGGCATAAGGAGACTTAAATCAAACTCATTTATTTCACTGTGAATTAGGTGTATAAATACTTTAGGGATGCTGGTTTTACATGATTAACTTAAGCCAGTTCCTAGTGAACTAACCTTTCTCTCTAACTTTCATCAGTCAGGATTTCATGATAGGAAAGATCTTCTTGACAGTTTATTTCCTTTCTAAAATTTAAAAAGCAGTCTATCAAGCCATATCTGGTCTCTTTCTCTATGATGTCCCTTATTTATTTCCTCTGTGCCCTTCCTCTGTTTCTCCCTTTCAGCACAGTCATTCAGACCTTTTCTTCCTTGCTTTTGTACTAAACACGATCTATAGTCTGTACGTTCTACCATTTCATACACCACAAGCTTTTAAAAAACAATGAAATGACTGTTCTGGGTATAAAAGGAAATATTAAAAAAAAAAAAAAAAAAAAGTTTAAAAGCCTATAATGTATGATTATGCTTTTAATGTTTTTAAATGCTCATGAAAGGATAGAATGACAGTGCCTGATCCCTTCTTAGAAATTAATGAGAAGAATGGCTAAGAAAATGTCATCTTAAGTTTGCTGCCCAAGGAAATGGTGGAATCACCCCCTCCGGCAAGGTTCAAGAAATGTGTAGATGAGGCACTTAGAGATGTGATTTAATAGGCATGGTGTTCAAGGGTTTATGGTTGAACTTGATGATCTTGGAGGTTTTTACAATCATCATGATTCTATGTGAGTTTTCAACAAAATAAAACAAATTCTATACCCAGAATTATGTAACTGATGCTTTTTTTGAAGCTGCATAAATAAGGAAAAAGGCAGACCTTTGTCTGCAAAATCTACAAACTCCTTATTTCCATGAAGTTTCTCAGTGTGTATGAAAACTTTGCTATGAAACCTTGTGATAGATTTCTTTGACAAATAAAATTCTCTGAATATTTATTAAATTGAAGGGGACATCAGTGAAAGCCAAACATGACCAGGCTCAAGCCAAACTACTTGTCGATCATTCCTGACACAACTAGAAGCAATACAGGAGACTGGAGTCTCTTAAGGCACTTTACATTAAGGAGGAAAAAGACAGATGTGCCATGTAGTCACAAGAGTTATGTCCCAAATGCAACTGCAAGAATTAGAGACCGAGTGTTATGACTGCAAGTACTTTCCTCTCTCTTCCTTATGATATATACTTTGGGGAGGTCAAGTGCATTTGTCATTGAGGAAAGCATTGATTAGAGCTTGATTACAAGAAAGCTATATTTATTGTCAATCTCCTTGTGTGACAGACCCATTCTCCAACTAGCATGTTCTCACTGCAATTGCCCACTGTGATATAATGGCTACAGGAAGGTGAGAGTGGCGAAGACCAGTGTCAAAGCTGATGGTTAGCAGTTCTTTCATGAGAATGTATTCATGCAGATGGTGCCACAGCCCATGTCATTGTGGGGAACTTATTTAGCCATTTTGCTCTGGGATGCCCAGTATCCTGACCTTTCTCTGTCACTTGTAAGTTCATCTGCACATCATCTATCAAAATCAGTAAAAAGTCATCCAGAATTAAGCATTCCTTCATACAAAATTATTCATTCACCAGTTTTAACTCTTTTTTTTTTTTTTTTTGATTTGTTTTTGATTGCTTGTTGTTTGTTTGTTTTCCTGTCATAGGTTGCTTTTGAGTATGGGCAGCTGATGTGTTCTGGTTTCTCTTTAAGCACAAAATTTTCCTTTTTTATTTTTTTTTTCCCCAAATAACCATAACCTAGTATTGTCGTATCCTCTGATGCTTATATTAAAAAGAAAAATTGTATTACTGAGGGCCTTTTGATTTGTATGGCGAGAGTTGGTGATGTGCAATATGGGCAGGATAATGTCTTGCAGGACACAGAGCCTATTAAGACCATGCAAAAGGTACCATAGCTAGTCAGTCAGAGTTTTTCCATAGATATGTGACATTCCTTGAATACTATAGGTTTCTGCTGATTGTTCAGTCTTGAGTCTTCACAACCCAAAAGTCAGATAGTATGGATGTCAGACTTTTCCTACAAATATTAGTAAATCTGCCTGACATGCATCTGCTTCTTTGATGTGGTTGTTACTGTCTTTGCATTGGAATTTTCAGGTATCATATTCTACTATTTTTCTCATATTTTCTAAAGAGGTCAAAAAGAAGTAGTCAAGAGGTAGCCAGAAGTAGCCATAACAAGTCTTCCATATCTCTATCCTTGAAAGAACTACTGAGGAATTTTCTCTATGATAACTAATTAAACCTGGCTGAACAAATGGATGAAGAATAATATAAAGTGAAGTGAAGTGAAGTGAAGTGAAGTGAAGTGAAGTGAAGTGAAGTGAAGTGAAGTAAAATAGAGAAAAGAAGAGACCCTGCATCTTTTCTGTAGATATTTCACTGCTTGCCCTTTGTTTCTCTCATCTGTCTGTGGCTTGGAATTTTGGAGAATCCTAGTGTTAATATCCTATTCTGCCTGCTAGTATAATTCAAAACTCAGTCAGATCAGAGCTTAGTGCTAAAGGATTTTTGTAACTCAGTACTCTGGGACTAGGGATGCTGTATTTCAGATGTAGCTACAAAATTAGTCAATCATCAGCAAAACCAAATAAAATCTGGAACTATTAAATATTTTAATATCATTTGAAGTGCACTGAAGTGATCCATGAGTAAGATAGTTTAAATATATATATTTTGCAAGAACTATTTGTTAAAGTACTGTTTTATGTGAATGTATGCAAAACTTCAGTGACCTTAAGCAATTTTTCCTTTTCTAGAATTAAGGTCAACTGTTTCATAGAAAGAGACTTAAATAATTTCAAAAGAAAATGTATCAATTAAAGAGAATTGTTTTCCATACCCTACTTCTCATGTATTTCCAGTCAATGTTTTCTCTCTGCAGAAACTAATCATTACTAAATCCTGACTATGCTGACATTTTAGCCTTATGTAAATTCTCTCATTTTCTCATTCTTTCTATCATTCATTCATCTGGTTTCTTTATAAAGGAACAAAGAGTCATACCAGATTAATCGAAATCCTAATCTTCGTCATTTAACTAAATTGTAACTAAATGCTATTTTGGAGACTTACTCAAATCATTCCTGTGCTCGCAGATATTAGACTGAGGAAACAGTGACCTACATCAATGAGGAGATTGTTTATCTGCCCGCGTCATATTAAGTGAAATATATTAAAATTTGCACACCAAGCATATACATGTCAAGAATTGCAGCATTAATAGTGGCATATATTAATAGATTTAAGTAAGATATGCATTTTAATAAATAATAGGGGAGTGATTCTTAGGAGGAATTTTACACCTTCAGACCAACTATTTGTTTCAACTAGAGTAAATAGTTCTTTGTTTTCCTATTCCTAATTTAGTTTCTGAATGATATGTAGAACCAGAGCAGGGCTGAAGGAAAAATCTGGGTTATGTGCGTGACTGCTTATTTAAAATGAGTTTGAAAGAGCAAACACAAAGCAAGCAAGCAATTGAGGAGTCAAGCCACATCCTTTCAGAAATATTATTGTATTTTTTTTAGGGGAGCTGTGGGAGGCTTGTCAGATTTATTGTTTAAATAGGAAGAAAATGCCTGCACTATTTATTCTGGTAAGAACTTCATTTGGAGAAAGCCCTCCTGTTTTCTCTATGGGTTTCCAGTTAAGATTACACTGCCCAGAGAACATTCATTATTATTTCAGCTCCATACATGGGAAGAGATGCCCTAGGGACCTCAAGCCTCCTATAGTATATGTTGTGACCCAGCGGTCCAAATAACAGTGCAATTACAGTTTGTGCCTCAGAGGGATATCTTGCTCAGTATAAGTTTTTTACGGAAGGGAACATCTTTATATGTTGCTGGAACTTATAACAAAGGGTTGGAGCATGTAATACATACAAGGATGCAGCTTCACTGCTTATACTGGAATGTGCAAAAAATGCTGTTCAGTTCGTACTATTTTATATTATATCTGGACAATTATTACTGTCAAATGTACATTACTATCAAATTAAAGCAAGGGAGAAACTTGTCTGTATTTTTTTAAAATAGCTTTATGCATAGTGAACTGTCTTTCTTTTATGGTTTACATTTCTATAAACTTGGACTAAGTTATAGGTTTACTTCATCATCCTACATATATTATCTGAGATTTTTTTCCTGCCTTTCTGATCCTTGCTAAATCTGGACCAGTTTACAGTCTGTGCAGTTTCAGATGCTGACATATGACTTGTTTAGGAAATGTGATATTTTGAAAACTGATACTAGTTAACATTATTCCATTTTGTTCTTTTCCCTGCAGCCTTTTTAATACCAATAACTTAAGTGCAATTCAATTTCATAAACTTGAATTTACTCCTATTGTACCACTTCTATTATTTCCCTTCCTAAGTGTTTTATGTCCAGTTATAGTTTACCACTATTTTGGCCTTGATTTCATTGAGGGAATAGGCAGAAATTACCTTTTGTGCAGCTAAGCAAGTCCTTGTCCGCTCTATAAAGCTGTTACCATAATTACATAAACAAGTATTTTCCTTGAGTTTCTTTAGTCTAGAAATAAGTGAATGCTGTTTTCTCTGTTTATATCGTTATAATAATATATTGGATATTGTTTTCCTTGTTTTATTTTAACATGATCAGAAAAAGTAAAAGTAGGAACAATCTGGTGGCATTCCTTAGTTTGTTGGAATTCTTGTCTTATGAATAGCTAACTTACTAAGAAGATTTTAAAGCGGTGTCTGAAGGGCTTCATTCTTATTTCTCATTTACAGAGAAAGCAGCCCAAAATAGCAAAATGATTGCATAGATTTCCCATCTAGATAATGTTTCTTGATATTCTTGAACTTCAATTAGGAACTTTTTCTATTTCTAAAAAGAAATCAAGAATCAGGTTGTGAAGTATCTGATTGTCAGGAACTCTGGAAGGTTGAAGCCCTAATGTGATTGTCAAGCTAGTTTTATTCCTACAGTGCTTAAAATGAGCTGTTCTGCAAGAGATCTTAAAATTGTGTCTATTTTAGCTCTATGAGGAGACATTGATAAGGATTATTGATCGTAGGCAGAAACAGATGTTAGAGTGAATATCTTATTATAAATGTAAATACAATATAATTATATTTACATATAATTATAATGTAATTGTAATGTAAATGTAATTATAACACTCTTTAACTTAAGAAAGTTGCAGTCCACTCTACTATGCCAGTTTATTTATCCATAGGCAAAAAGTTCCTTTAATAATGCTTTCAGAATTCTTCTTGGTAATCACTGAACTTGAACTACAGAATGTGTTGTCACTCCCAGATTAAATTCTTCAGTCTTTGTTTACTTTAAGAGATGGGAATATTTCAGAGAGTTTAGAGTCTCACATGCAGTTAAGTAATGGTTCGCTTTTACTGTTAGGCAACATTGAAAAAAAATAATGGTTTGATAACAGGTGACCCTTCTCTCATGATATTTTTCAAAAAAACACCCTTGTTTCGGAAAAAAATAAATCTGATATTTAAATTCAAGTAATGTGGGAAAAACAAAACAAAGCAAAAAGAACAGCGAACTGGCCCTTGTCATTTAGAGTTCAAGCATACAAATATTGAGCAGCGCTGGACATATTTGCATGTCCGAAAGACATGCTGATTACATACGTAGGAAATGTAATTTTTCTCATTTCTATCTTTAATATGTACAATTTTATACAACCAGTTCCTGACACTTGGAGTCCTTTATTAAATATTCTAAAGGTATATATTTTTTTCTGACAGTAAATATATTTTGCCTCATGCTTTAAGAAGCATGGTGATGATTTTGTCACTGGTTAACTTTCTGTTTGAGTAGTAAATGAAATCAGAACTGAGCTTAAGTAAATAGAATAGAATTCTAAAAGATCTGTGAAGATCTGTTTAGCACCAGTGGGGTCCCACACAGTTTCATAGTGTGATCAAAGAATAGGCCAGGGTGGTTTCCTGAAAAGAGGAAAGATTCAGTCAAAAAGTGAAGAGATCTTACCTTCTCTGCATTTGTTTTAGTGAGGGGGCATATGAAAAAAAGTTATATTTGACTTTCTCCTCATGAGGGCATTGGAATCAAGATAAAGGAGTTTTATAAGGAAACGTAGTATGTCAAATTTAGGGAGAGTGCTTTCTGTGTATACTAATGGCCAACATATAAATATTTAGCTGTTTTTGTGTGTCTCTGCACTGCTTTTATCAAATATTATTCTTTGCACATCCACTAGTTCTATATAAAGAGACAAGCCTTTATCTGAACTCAGATGCACTTGTTTATTTAACTAAAAGCTGCACTTAAGCTGTTGGGGGTAGTGACCTAATGGGTAGTCAGCAGGCTTGGACACTTCAGGACTGATAATTTTTCAAAGCCTTTTCCAAAGCCTTTTCCAAAGTGATCAAGTTCTCCTTCATTCATCTATGTGACTCAGAAAGTGTCCTAAAGCATCTCAGCATATGGAAAGCATGTGTCTACAGACTGGTAAGGATTAAGTGTATGTACAAGAAAAAGCATGTAGGCTTCTCGCCTGCAGCATTGACATGATAGCTCTGGGCTTTGTTAACATTGACATGTATGCCTAGATATAAACAGTCAACTGTCATCTAAGTCAACTGGGAAGAATCTAAGCATAGCACATTTGAGGATGACTAGAAAAATCGCTTTTCAGTGATTAGTAAACATTTCCTTAGTTGGTAGAGGACTGCTATACATTTCTCTTTATGTAATTACAGTTCAAAATGAAATATCCAGCTTGTAATTAGTCATTTAGTCACATCGTCTGAGATTGTCCCTGCTGACTGTATACCTCAGCTTACATACACAGGAACCAGAAGCGGCAATATTTCTAGGGCTCTGAAAAGCAGCGAGGAGTAGTAAAAAAGCAAAGATTACAAGAGTTCTAAATAGTATATGGGCACTTAAAAACTTCCGATGTTCTATTTTCGCATAGCAAAGGTTACATACAAAAATATGTATTCATGTATTCCTATTGCCTTCAGTGAAACTGATTCTGAACCTTTCAATAGATGTCTCTTTTTCTGTGAAAACTGGAGTATGTCTTGGCATACATTGATTTGGCAAAACGTTTTGTTGTTCTAGTGCCAGAAGATTCAACTAACATTTCAAAAAGCTTCTGTAATTTCATCCACAGAGTTTCTAGCTCTTATATTAGTCATAACAGGAGTTCCAATAACCCATCTTTCAAGCATCTGAATTGAAAATCATTGTCATCGATTTTATTGTATGCTGTCACTCACTACTACTATCACAAAAGTCATTCTTATGCTGACATTATTTGCAGAGTTCAGTTGCATTCCTGTGACTATCAAATGATTTTAAATACAATTAGTGGTTATTACATCTTTGACCTGGGATTAAGAAAAACTGCTGTACTGCTAAATAGTGTCATATTTCTTATGCTACCACATTTCATGTACTTGCCAACAAATGGATTAAAAATTATTTTTCCATTTATTTCTCATCCTTTCTCTTTACAGAGCACTTCTGTTTCTCTCATCTAATCCACAGGAGGCCTTTTATTTTTTTTTCCTCTTTTTAAATGACTGCAGCAGTTATTTTCATGTCAAATATTAGTGTGAATGATCATTCTTTCAAGAACTAGTTAGTCTTCTACCATCACAGGACTTAAAAAGTAACTATAAGAAAAGTATTGAAAAGAGAGAAATAGAATCCTACAGATTAACCAAATTAACCTTCTGATTTATTCTCCAGAATGTTTATATTTTCCCCTCTAAATAAATTATTCATCCAGCTCTCATAAATATTCAGAGCTTTTGTATTTCTTTATCTTGAATTGTTCATGAATGGATCTTGTGATTGTTCTAGTTTGTGAAAAAGAGTACTTTGTCTTATTTCATGAAATTTACTGTAGGGAGAGGCTGAATGCTAGGTCAAGAAACTTAAAAAATATATGTATAGCTCACAGATTTTTGGTTTGGTTTGGTTTTGAGCTGTAATGGAAATAATTCTCCCTTTGCTAAAAGGGACAAAAAGGTGACAGCTTTTGGAACTCATAAGCTTTATTTTCCCGCATTCAGTATGCCAGAGCTTTCTGCTCCGTCAATTACTAGCTTTTCAGGAACAGACATAGAAGAATAGTGATATTTTTCTTCCAGATAAAACATTTTTAGCTTCTGTGTGTTTCTTCCCATCCCTACAGTTTAATGCTCATTAGTTCAATTCTGTTATGAACTTGTACTTAGGCTAAAACTTCACCTCAAAAAGTAGTCTATATCTGTAAGAGAAAAGAACTAGGACTTTTGAGTGACTGTTCAGTGATAAAATTATGTAATGAGGAAGGTGAATAAAAGCAGAATAGAGATGAGACTATTTGCACGGGGCATCATGCATTGAGAGTGTGTCAAGATGTATTCCCATATATCAAAAATAATCTTACAAAAATGAAAGAGCAAGCTTTAAGGCATCCAGTCAAGGAAAGTTTTGTTGTTTGTTGTTTTTTCATAAGTGCACATGATAATTTTGCCCTTGCTTTTTAGCCAAGGTCTGAGTCTTGGATTTTGTCTGACAAACATCTTCAAGCACTATTCTTCCTATGTTAAAATTAGCAGGCGACAGACCCATTTTTGCTGATAGTCATAGTGGTGACTCAGCATGCTGCCTGTAGGCAGATTGGTGCCTTTCACTCTCAAGGTTAGTTTTGTGTCCTGCACAAGCACAAGCATCAATTCTCAGGAAGAAGCAGGGCACCTCATCTAGCAGACAGTGGCTGCTAGTGCTTTACATCCCTCTCCTGAAAGAGCCTGGCGTGAGCTCTGCACCTTGTCCATCCTGCCCGACCCTAACTGGTGAACAGATGGTATTAGTGGGTGTAGTACAAGGAACTAACACAGAATCAAGCCCTCATCCCAGTTGGTGCTTATAGTCGCCACCTCATGCCTGATACTAGCCCCTTTTCTTGAGGTCAGGCCTCACCTATGATAGTATAACCATTCCGTACATTCCATGTATGAAAACAACCAACTTTTGATCAGTGGTTGGACAAGGAAAATGGGTAAAGACAGTTTATTCAGACAGCTCCTGCCATGACTTCAAGGGATACTTTTTAAATCTGCTTCCCAATTGTGTTTGGTTCCATAGGTTCTTCTCATCTGTGCTTTTAATTTAAAGATAAGCTCAGTCTAGCCTCCTTTTTATGCTTGAACAGTAGGCAGAGACAGCAATCACGGTTTGTCTCACCTGGGAAGCAGCAAGTAATACCTCATCTCAGCTTTTAATTGCTAGAATTTCTGCATGGCTCGCATGGGGTAGGGTTATTTTGATATATTTTCCTGAAAGATTTCCAGACCTGGTCCAAAGAGTCGAGAAAAAAATATTTGAGAAGACCTTTGTGTTTAAGATCAATCAACTCAAGAAAAATATGAGCTTGACACCATTATAATGCCACTACTGTTTTTCAAATATTTATTTCAAAGCTACTTTTGTTAATAAGAAATCAGGAACATCCTTTTCATTTTAATATGGTAAAACCAGAGTGAATATCTTTTTCCTCTGTTATTCTATGTAATCCAGCATTCAACTTGTAATAATATTCAGCTTGTCAATCCCCCAAAATTTAAAGCAGAATAACTTCCTGTACTTTCATCCCCTATAAATTGAGAGTCCTTGTATCCAATTCAGTTATAACTGTGTCCTAATAAAAAGAAAGAGATATATATCCTATCTTTATGTAACAACTAAACATTGGGCACCAAGTTGACAAGAGTCTTTAGTATTCATGCAAGGCTCTGAAGGTCTTTACATCAAAGGCTACTTGAAGGAAGACAGGGTTTTGCATCTCCACACAGGCTTTGCAGAAGTTCCTTTTGATTATGTAGGGCAGTGGTAGTTGTATATGTCAGAGGTAAATTAGAAACAGTTTTCCAATACAAAAAAAGTTCCTCAGATTGGAAAAAATATATTTTAAATTATGTAAAAACATTTTTTTTAAGTGTCCAGGTACTAAAAACAATTTGATTAATCTAGACATTTCATTCAGACTTTTTACTACCACCTTCACTTCTGAAGTAATACGCATTTAAAGGCCAGTAATTTCTTGTCTCCCCAATTCAAAAGTCAAAATGAGGTACTTCAATAGTTTCCAACTCTTCCCACATTTTAAAACTAATAAATTGATTCCCCCCCTCCAAAGAGAGAAATCTTTTTCCACAAGGTACTTCAATCAATTAACATTTTCTTCCAAAATATCTTAGTGAAAAGTCTATTGCTGACATGAATGTTAATTGACAATTGACAAGCCAGCTGCCTGCTATTTAATTTTTTTTCATGGAGTTGAGAGTTCTGTTTTAACCTTAAATGTGATATTTTTTAAAAGTACATGAAACTTGAGGAATGTCAGTACACTTGATTCCATGATGTTTCACTAATATATGGAAATCATTTCCAACTCCCGTTTATTTAGATTAAATTATTAAAGCTAGTTAAAAAAAAATTCAAGGGATCATGTCTTTTCCATGATTTAAAAAATCATGATTCTTAAATAAATGATGCAAGATTCTAGGGATTTGTAGTAAACACCAAATATTGTGAGAGTAGTAAATTGTGTGAGAGAGAGTACCATATATTGTGAGAAGCCAGTTTTACTTAGATGCACAGAACTTGAATGTGCTTCAGAAGATGAGCCACATGTCCAAAACAAAATTGGCTATATGTATGTCACTGTTGATTGATGTTTGTATAGCTTGTTCTTAAAACATCCAATGATTGTTTATGAGAATGTCTCTGAGACAGTGTCAAAAGCCTTATTAAAGTCAAGATATATGACATTGTTCCTGTCTGCAAAACCCCTTGTGTTATGGTATTGTAAAGAGAAGGTAAATTGGTCTGACTTGATTTATTTTTGACATCCATATTGACTTTGACTAGTCTCCTTGTTAGCTAACAGATAAAATAAATTGTGCTTCTATTTTTCTGGGAATTGAAATTTACTTTTCTGGACTACAATTCCACAGATTCCTTCTTCCTTTCTTTCCAACTCCCTTCTCCATTTTAAAGGAAAGGCATTATTTTTTCCCTTCTCAAGGTTTCCAGAAGCTGTTCATCCAGCATACATTCTTAGAAGTAATTAGCAGCAGTTACCTATGCTTTATTTTGTGCTCAGCTTTTTTATTTTGTCTGTGGATGTGTTTTCCTGTATGTCCTTAATTACCTGAGCTAATTTTCTACTTTCTGTATGCCTACTTATGTCTGAAGTCCACAAAATGTCACATTTCTATAATCCAAGTCAGTAATTAAATCAGATTTCAAAGGCTGTTCCTTTTATTTGTTTTATGAACGTCATATGGGGGAAGTTGCTCCCAATACAGATTCAAGGAATTTCTGGACAACCTGCTTGTGCATGTTTTTTGTTTTGTTTTGTTTTGTTTTGTTTTCTCTCGTTTCTTCCAATTTTGGGGCAGTGGCTGATTCTCTTAATTGCTCTTAAAAAGCTAGCTTACTCATCCTAGTGCCTAGTGCCTAGTCAATAGGCAATACGGCTATGAAAACCATCATACTTCCTTTTTACCTTTAATCAGTATTTTTTAGATGTCAGTGAGATGCTATACACCACTTCAAAACACATCCTGAAATGTAGAGTTGATCTTTTAAGTTTTTTGAGTAAAATATCTTATAAATTAGAAAGTTAAACAAATTTAAAGAATCCAGCAGAGGAAGAAAATACTTTGCTTTACATTTTGGTTAGACTCAGTAGTAATTATTTTTGCAGAGGAATGCACAGAAGTGCATTGGAGAAGGGCCTAAAGAAAAAAAAATCCCAACTTTTTTGTATGGACTCTGAAGTAAAGAATCCATTATTCTGATATATCTCTTACTCTTTTTTTTTTTTTTTTTTAAAAAGCATTGAGTGTTCCATATTCAATTATAAAATCATATTGTCCTTATTATGCCTATCTGAAGTCTTGTTCAGTATGTGGATATAAGAAAAATCAAGAAGGTATCAGACTTCTTTTTTTTTTTTCTTTTTCTCTATCTTATTAAGATAAAGTAAATTGCCAGAAGACATCTCGGTTATCTCAGTTGAATTTAAAGTGCTGCAACAGTTGAGAATTTGTCCTATTTTAACTTCCGTTTCCTTTAAATATTGTCATAATACCAAAAAAAGTTAGCAGTCATATCTGAAGAAAGTGGTGGCCTACAATCTTGAAACAAAATGTAAAGCCATATTGTTAAAACACTCAAGATAAGTGAACTTTTATCCTTTTTTACATCCTTGAGAGTACTGAGACAATTTATGAACAAGAACAGAAGAAAAGGGAAGCCAGTGAGTACTGCAGACAGAAAGTTCCTGCCTTGTGCTTAGGACTTAGTGATCTGACATTCTGACTGAGGAATACAGCTTCTCAGGAAGGCACATGAGGGACAAATATGGATTTTATCGTCCATCAAATTATAAAATCAAAAGTACTCTGGATACTTTGATATGCACTAATTAGAGAAAAAATACAGTATGTTATCTTGTCATCAAGTACTGTGATTCTGTCAGATCTCACAAGTGCAGTATAATTGGGCCATGAGCCATGATAGCATTGGATGATCTGCATGAAGTTAAAAATCAGGTCAGGAGGAGTGGCTTTGCCAGTGACAATCTTCCTTTGAGTCTCAGGTACTTCACTGTTCTTTCAATTAGAAAGCTAAAAACATTCTCTTTTTAAAAGGCTTCCTTCAGGCCTTAGGCCTTTAAAAGCCTTTAGAAGTCATAAAGAACAGCCTGTTGTCTCTTCCCCTAGATAAATATTTTTTTCAGTACTTTATGTCTTTTGAAGCAAACAAAAAGCCTTATGCAAGGCAGCAATCACACTCTCCCCTGGGAACTCTGGTGTTTATGGGCTTGCCCTGAAGCACGCCAGAGAGCTTTCTGGGTTATCCAGACAGTGGCAGGCATGTGGTTACAGCTCTCATTCCAGTTCACGCAGCTGCTATGGTGGCATGTAGTGCAAGAAATCTGGAATTTGTTAAAATGTCAGGTGCCTCTCAGCACTGAATAAGGAATGTTACAGTCTTAGCCAGCCTCTTCTGAAGTGAGGTAAAGATTAAACACACACACACACACACACACATATACATATATAGAAATATAAGTGCATGCTTATATTCATATGTGCGCATATATATGTTTAATAGCCCATTCTGATTATGTAGAAATGCTTATTATAAAAGAAATAGATAAAGAGAGAAAGAAAAGCAACACTTGGTCTGCTTAAACTAAGATCTGGAACTCTCTCTTTTCTTCTGCATTTGAAGAAAAATATTTCTGTATATTCTGTATTTCTGTATATTCTGTATATTTCCTCTGTAGCTTTCTCTCGCAAAGCTTATTCAGCTAAAGTAAGAACTGCCTTTGGATGTGTAGATGCCTTTTCAGTTTATGGGTGCTGTCACTTTTGCTTGACTGGCTTATTAGTAGCTCTCTAATTGAGATATATATACTCAGATACATACATACTCATATATACCGCGATATATGAAGCCACATCCTCTCTGGTAACTCACTGCCTACATGTCAGAGAGAGCCTGATTTATCAGTTTTATCAGGCAACATGGTAACTAAACAGGATTAATGCACTCAGGCCACTCCTCAGTGACAAGACACAAACAACTTGGAGTTGATTTCTGAAATGCTTTTGAAATGCATTTGAGTACTCTCATATAGTGTAATAAATATACAAAAAAAAACCCTTTAAAATATATATAAGAAATATTTCTGCTCTTTCTTTTTTTTTTTCCCCAAATCATGAGAAACGGAGACTTTCCAGGATGATATCTGCTTTGAAGAAAATTCATTGGTATGAAATTGGCTATTTTCTTCACTCGCCTTTTCTGTACTCATATAAGTACAGACAACAAAAGCAATGTAGAAACAAATCTGTGTTTCATGCATTTGGGATATGAAGATGCCTCTTCAGCATCAAGGATGCCAGTACTTTGTTTTGCTGGTTTATTAACAGCTCCCTAGTTCACTGAGAGGTAGGAACCCACATATGCCCCGGTTCAGTATCAGATACCAAAGGACTAAAGTGGCTTCAAGGCTAGGTTTGGCTAATACAGAAAGCAAATCCTCCTATCGGTTACAGCAGTATTTCTTCCAGAGAAAACTAATTGCAAAACCAATGCAACATGTTAAAAGACACATTGCAACATTCCAGGAAAAATACTCTTTTTCAACGGTAATTGTACTTTCTAGAAAATTCCAGTAGAATGCTTAGAGACATAGGAGACATGTTTATCATTACTTAATTTCTTTGGGATGCAGAAGAAGATTAAGTAGTTGATTGTTAGAACAGCGTAATGCTCTTTTCATGTAGATTTTTTCATATGTTTCAGTAAATCATAAAAAAAACCCTCTACCTATAAACAGTCCCTCTCAAAAATGGCAATTGGATGAAGTACTCCTTATTTTCCACGTTCTGTCTACAGATACTCATTATTTTCTCCTTATATCATAAATTATGACACATTTCACTGGAAAGAAAGTGGATTCTCTGTATTGTTCATACACTGTTTTAATCAAGAACAGAAAGTATCAGAGTGATTTTTTTTTCAATATCTGGTATTAACTTTATTCAGTACCACAAGTCTCTATAGAGCATTGAATTTTTCACTGATTATCACTCTATCTTTGAACTATGTAAGACTCAAAATCATATTCCTTGAAAAGATGTTCTTTAATATTATATGTGGAATAAGTATGGAAGAATCTGAAGGTGTTCGGTATTTTCTGAGATGTATTTTAATAAAAAAGGTCCTCCCTGACCTATTTTAGTTTTAACCAAACACTTTATTCAACTGTAGAGGGATTGTGCTTCTCTATATTCTTAACATGAACATGGTAACTAATAAAGCAAATTCTATAACTAAAATTCAGTTAATGCTTTTATGATAACCATGATAGAGTAGAATAAAGTCAAATATCTCTTTTCTTTTCTAACTTCTCAGTGCTAAAGAAGAGTAAAAAGCAGTGAAAGCTTTATTTTGTCATCATTAAAATAAGCGGATATAATCCTAGAAGTAGTGCGATGAATAAGAAGGTGTCATTTTTGAGCAGTCAGTTCTCTGATTATCACCACATTTCTCATTATTACTATCTTTAAGGATAAGCACAGATTAAAAGACACTGAACGCAGGAGAAAGTACTGAATACAATAACATTTTTATGCAGTTTCATATGCTATAATCTCTACCTTTGATGCCTAGAAATAAAAAGTATGACATCTTTAAAATCATGCCATTGTAATCCACATTTTAACTACATAATGTTTTTGATTCACATGACATTCTCTAGTATATCCTGAAAGCAGTTTTCATGCTAATTAGGTTCTTAATTAATTTACTATGGAAAAGAAAACTGAATTTGTGTAGTCTCCTTTTCAGCTTAGTTCAAGGAGACCTTCATTCCTTTCTTCAGATAATTTGCTACAATTAGAAGATCAGATATGTCATGGTAAAAAAAACAGTCAAATTTAAGAAAGGGAGAAAAAAAAAGACAAGAAAAAATATCTGAGTTATGAATAATGAATAGAATGATTTTCTTGATCTCTTAAAGAATTTTGGTGCCCAAGGTGGGACTGAGACTCGATTCAGGTACCTGATATCCAAGACATGGCCTCACAAGCTCCTTATTCATGTACTAAGGCACAAATTCGAATGTCATAGCTTATGTTATGTTATGTTATGTTATGTTATGTTATGTTATGCTGTGCTATGCTATGCTATGCTATGCTATGCTATGTTATGTTATTTTTCTTTAATAGTGCTTCAAGTATATGCTCAAAACAGCCACAGCATTTAGCAGATTGCCATTACTTCAGTATTGCACATTGCTAGGGTCCAAAAATAGGCATTATTTTAGTTATGTCTTTGGATTTAGTCTCTTGCAGATAAATCATATCTAACATAACATCTAACATCTTTCTAAAAGATAATTTTCCTCATTTCAAAGATATATTATATATATTTTTATTGTTATTCAAGGACAAAAAAAAATCATTTTCAGCCTTTCGATATAATAGCCTGGGTTTATATTTCAATATAGTAGCCTAGGTATTATATTATTTTCTAGGAAATAGTGGAAACATTGAAATATCCTTTTCTTTTATGTGTATTCAAACAGCATCCCTTAAGCCCCAAAAGAAAGCCTTAATCACTGGGGTCTAGTGGAGAAGCAAGAAGAGGTCTAGTAAGGAAACAAATATTGCTAAAAAATACAGCTTTCCATGTAACAAAAAAAGAATAGTTGGATGAAAAAGCAAGGGAAAAGAATATAAAACTGTTAAGTTAAAAATTCTAAAGTTGTCCCAAAAGCAAAGTCTACCAGGAAATAGCCCTGGACTGCAGAAGTACAAAACATGTCTGCACGCATGTTATGGATGGATTACAGTGTTCAACTGGTTTTCATGTTTCCTGAAAATGATCATGTTTTATCTAGCTTAATTGCAACTGTAAAGTTCTTATTAGTAATACTAACTGCTTCTTAAAATTTCTGTGAAACATTCTCAGTTTTTCAGTTAAACATTCATGTACTTTAGACGTAGCAGAGACCTTTTCAGTGAGCATTTCTGACTGTCTGTAATGCAGTTTTAAGTGTTTAAAGCTTTTGTTTCTCCCTTTTTAAGGAGAATATTCCATATACGCCATATACATATTGGTGTGACGTATTTGGGTTTGGATTTATATTGGAAGGAGGTGAGGTGGTTTGTTTATAAGTGGTATACAGCTAAAATAATCTATTCTTAATTTTATTCTTGATTCAAGGTGTAATACCTTGCCCTGTAGCACTCTGAAGAATTTTTCATGCTACTTGGTGTTTACATCCTGCAGATGACTAAGAATTTTGTTAAAGTCTTTTTACTTTTATTTTTATTTTTTATCTTTTTCATTTTCTTTTCTCTTTTACTTTCTGTTTCAGACCCCTGCAGCCTGAGTCTGCCCTCTTTAATATCACTGTAAAAACAGTGATATTGAAGTGTTACAGAGTACAGAAGTAGGCTTTCTTGTAGTGACTGCAGTGGCTATGATCATAAGACAGGAGACAGAAAAGTAGTTTTAAAAATGAGAAGGCCTTTACGTCTTCAGTCCAAATATAACACTCCCATATGAGAAAAGGCTAATTTTTTGAGATAGTAAAGGTTTCTTACAAAAGTACTGCCAACTCAGCTTTTTAATTTGCTGAAATAAATAAATAAATAAATAAATAAATAAATAAAAACTCTATAACCAGAATATGCTGCATCAGGCCCTCATAGTGCCTTGATGACTCTAGCATTTCACAGGAGTTGGTCTACGGTTACATTCTCTGACATCTGAGGCTTTTTTGGCTAAATAATATTTCCTGTGTTCACTCTGATTTAACACTGCTGAAAAAGGTTTTGAGCCCTCTCGTTAACATCATTTCCAATACTTCTGGAAAGAAATCTGCAATTTATTATATGTTAGATATAGTCAGAAATCATGAAACTACATCCAAAGACCTGCTTTGGTCAAATGATCTGAGGAAATGGACTTATTCTGAAGGTTTATGAATAAAATGGGACTTTTATGACAAATACTACAGATTTTTATTTTATTGTTCTAAGTGTACATGTTTTTCCTGCACTGGAAGTTAATTGCAGTTATGACTTTGACCATTTTTGGTAGCAAGCATCTGTTTTTTTTTTTTTTTTTTTTTTCAGGATGTTTTTGATGGTGTAGTTCAACAGGATTTTGTTCCTCTATTGAAGTTAGGACTTTACCAGTAATATAAAATTAATGGAGCCAGCTAATCACAATATGTTCATCTGTGTCTCTGTGAATATATCTGCATCTTTACCTATTTATATACAGTAACAATATAATGTATATAATATAGTAGTAATATAGTACATTTTGCTACCTATAACTATACTATTTGAGTAAAACATAAACTAAAAGATAAAATATACAAAATAATATGCATATTCCATAGTTGTTTATTTAGCAATGAAAATGTGAATAGAGATCCGTACAGTCCATGGAACCTCCATTATAAAAAATGTAATAGCTATATAAATAAGTGCATATATGTAATAAACACATAAAAACAATTTTCTAACACTACACAGGCACAATCCTCATATTTGTGAATCAATTAAGTCAAATTTAACTTATTATCTTAATATGTAATTCTGGCCATTTTCTAAAAAGATCATTGAAAATCAGTTGGCCAGATGTACTCAAGCTTGATTATTTTCACCTGAAAAATTAGTGCACACTCAGTATTTTATAAAAATACTGTGGAAAGAGGAAGCATATTTTCTTGCATTAATATCTTCTTTTCTGATGTGGAGAATCGCTCTGGAGATGGAGATAAATGATTCTCACCCACACTGTTCTTCTGGTTTAGTTAATCTGAGTGAAACTGCAATTAGAAAACTGCTGAGAGAAGTGATCGCTGTAGGGTCAGTATGAATCCCTGGAGTATGAGTTTATAGAAGTGATCAGGCACTCTTCATGTTCTGTAGTAATGTGCTAAGATACACTGTAAGTGGAAGTGAAATATATTATTGAATTAGTGCAGTTTGTACAGATTAAGAGTTGGTGCACTGAGTATGCTCGCAAGTTAGAAAACTAGCTTCAGAAACAAGTAAATGAATGATCTTTTTCCACATATTCTGCCTTTTCTCTCTCCCAACAGGATGAAAGAAGAAAGTATCATAACTTTTCTTTACTATAGTCAATGGAGAAGTTCAGTGTAACAATAAAAATCAACATTCTAGAAGGTGGAATGGTATAATCATAGAATCATAGAATCATAGAATGCCGAAGGTTGGAAGGGACCTCAGAGGTCATCGAGTCCAACCCCCCTGCTCACGCAGGGTCACCTAGAGCACGTGGCACAGGGCTGCATCCAAGCGGGTTTTAAAGATCTCCAAAGAAGGAGACTCCACAACCTCTCTGGGCAGCCTGTTCCAGTGCTTTGTCACCCTCACAGTGAAGAAATGCTTCCTTAAGTTCCTGTGGAACTTCCGATGCTTCAGTTTGAAGCCATTTCCTCTAGTCCTATCCCTGCCCACCACTGAAAAGAGGCCGCCCCCCTCCTCCTCACTGCCTCCCTTGAGGTATTTATACACGCTGATCAGGTCCCCCCTCAGCCTCCTCTTCTCCAGGCTGAACAGACCCAGCTCTCTCAGCCTTTGCTCATAGGGCAGATGTTCCAGGCCCCTGATCATCCTGGTAGCCCTGCGCTGGACTCTCTCCAGCAGCTCCACATCCCTCTTGTACTGGGGAGCCCAGAACTGGACGCAGTACTCCAGATGTGGCCTCACCAGGGCTGAGTAGAGGGGGATGATCACTTCCCTCGACCTGCTGGAGACGCTTTTCTTAATGCACCCCAGGATCCCGTTGGCCTTCTTGGCCACCAGGGCACACTGCTGCCTCATGGTCAACTTGTCGTCCACCATGACACCCAGGTCCCTCTCTGCGGGGCTGCTCTCCAGCAGGTCCACCCCTAATCTGTACTGGTGTCCAGGGTTATTCCTCCCCAAGTGCAGGACCTTGCACTTGCCCTTGTTGAACCTCATGAGGTTTCTCGCCGCCCAGTCCTCCAGTCTGTCCAGGTCCCTCTGGATGGCAGCACAGCCCTCAGGGGCTATGATGCAGATCTACACATTGAAAGAACTGAACGTAATCTTACAGAGGTGGTATGTATCGTTGTAAAACCACAAAAAAAAAAAAAAATAAAAATCAATGTTTAGGTGAGCATTTTTTTGCTGAATATGTTAGAATGTCATATAAGTTTTAAAAGTGGCCTCTTCTATCTCAAAAGAGAAGATTATGAAACTCTGAAATCTGTTACAAAGAAAGATCATGTCAATTGCTGTGGACTATTCAAGTACTTTTTGGTAGCTTGTAGCTTCTGTGAATTTCCTTTACCCTTCAAGACTAAAAATACATCTGAGAAATTTGATATTTTGAAAAAAAAAAAAAAAAAGAAAAAAAGAATGTATTTTTCCACTTTTCTCAATCTCCCCTTGTATACTGGTCATATTGATCCGACCAATATTGTCTTCTCAGAATTATAAAAAAATCATTCATTAATTGAATAAACAGTGGAAGCATGATTTAATAGAAAATCAAAAGAAAAAAGAAACATATAAGGTTTAATAGTGATGATTCAAGTAATTTGAGGTATACAGTGTATAACAGTTTATGGCTTCATTGTGCTGTTCCGTTGAGGAGCATATAAACTGTTTACATTCTAAAGAGTAACAGCTCTTGTTGCATTCATAAAAACACGTGCTCTTAAATTAATCATCTTCCTTCTAGTTAATGTAATAACCCACATCTTATTATTTACTCTCAAATGAAACCAATTACGGTATCTTAAGATTCCATTACCATTGATTTCATGACGTGTATGCCTATGACCAAGTAGGCAGCTATGATAACAAGAATTCTTGTAACATGTTATATACAGGCTGTGAAATACTCAAGATGATCCAAAGCTTGTGTGTTGGATTAAATGACCATATAGTGCATGCATCTTAGGATGCACTATTCAGAAATTATTATAACAACATAAGCCAATGCAGTGGGACTGTAAACTTGAAAGCGAAGATGGGCAAAAGATAGGGAAGGTGTGTCTATGTGTTACATCTGTACTTGAAAGTGGAGAACTGCTTTAAGTGAGCAGCCTGTATTTTGGCATTAGGTTCTTAGCTCTTCCATTATTTGGCAAAATAAGTCAAGTTGAGAAGGAAAGTTGTCATAAATTGCCTTCAGCATGTCCCACAGCCAAATCCAGCCTCCAAGAGTTTCCTCCAAGAGATCCTCTAATAGGCAGCACTTTGGACAGTTGGAGCTGAATGCTGCTGAGTTGTCCGTGAAAGAGTTCCCTTAGAGATCCCTACAGGAGTCAGCTGTCAGCTTCTTTGCTTGCTCTTTCTTTATCTTCTGTTGTTGTTGTTGTTGTTTTGTAGAATTATTTTGCCATTCGGTTTGCAATTTATAAAACAACTGTTTAACCTCTGCTTTGCCAGAATAAACTGCATGTTTTAATATTTATGTTTTCTTAGCATTCAGAACATTGTAGATGAATCTGGCAAATTGGAGATGCCACTGAGGTAATCAAACAAGCTATTAAAAAAACTCTAAAACCTTCAGAAGCTTGCAATCCAAGACAAAATTGGGGATCTCAGAAGAAAGTTTCTTATCAGGATTAAAGGATCTAATAGAGTTCTGGCAGCTAGAACAGGGAAAGTCATCTCTCCTGTGAGGAGAGGCAGGCAGGCCAGATAGGTGTCTACATTTGAAAGGGTGATTTTGCAGAACCTCATAAGAACACAGAACCTTCTGCTCTCAACCAGCATAAAGATATCAAGCTACAATTACTTAACTGCCGCTTTAAATTAGTATCCTCCCTGCTTCACTTCTTTCCTTGAAGATGTACAGATTTTGTCTATGTGTCACCCATCTAGTAAGGAATGAGAAAAGAAATACTTTCAAGTCTTCTCACTTATTACTAAATCATTGGTGAATACATATCATTTAGAAATTATTTCTATTTACTTGGCATTGTTTACCCTGAAAAAGATTTTTATGATCTGCCTGTGCTCTGCTAGAGGTCTTTTTTTATTTTTTTTTCCAAAATGTACTCATCCTGAAACTTGTTTTCATGTCTGTGTGTCTGCAGAAATATATATTCTGTGTCAATGATGTGGAAGGTAGGATTGTGTTAAAATCATAGGTGGGTGAACAAGGCCTTCCTGCTTGGTCTGCTGTCCTAAAATGTTACTATGGAAACCATCAAATTCTGGTTTCCTGCCAAGTATATAAGTACCTTAAAAAAAAAAACAAAAAAAAAACAAAACACCTCTTTGCTAGTCTATTTTCATGTTTCCAAAAGAATTAAGAATGTTTCCGCTACAGAAGATCCTTTCTTCTGCATAAATGAAATTCAATTAAGAGTTCACAGTGAGCATTGGTAGATAAGTATGGACAATGAGTAAATTCTACTTGCCATAACCAATTGTCCTGTGTTCAGTCTTACGTATTTGGGTCAACAGATTGCTTAATCATAGACGAAGTAAACTTTGAAAACAGATAGGGTTTCTACATGGCTTCTCAGGACTTAGGGATGTTAAACTCTGGACCAAGGAAAAACAAACAAACAAACAAACAAAACTCTTAAACTTTGATCAACATTCTTTTTAGTTTAGTTAAAACCTCTTTTTTAAGCCTTAATCTTCTTAGCTTTGCTCAATTCAATACTTTGCTTCCTCCATTTCAAGAAGTGTCTTTATGTGATAGGTATTGTATTTTTCCTACTTTCATTCAAAACAAAATGCTAGAATTTTTCATGGCTCTTGATGTTTAGATGACATGGGAAAGGCTCATCTGGTGGATGAGTTTTGTTGAATTAGTGAAACTAATTTAAGCAGTTCTGCCTTTCTGTTATCCTCCATCTCTGTATCTCAAGGATTTTGGCAGAGGGGACTATCCTCAAAGGAGAGTTGCTCTTCAGCTCCTGAGGTGTCTCTCATGTAATTCTCTCATGTAGGTCCAGAATTTTAAATCATGAAGGAAAGGCAGTACAAGAAGAAAACAAACAAACAAACAAATAAAAACCCCGATTCTTTTCATATTTGAAAATCTGTCTTTGCAAAACTTCATATGAACAAGGACCTCTAGCTAAATTTGTTCACTATTGGCATAAAGATATAAAGCAAAAATAATAAATGCTGACTGGAATCAACATTCTCTGTGTTTCAGGTCTTTCTCTGAAGATGTTTAGATTAAATATCTATGTGACCCATAGTGTAAAGAATTGGAAAGGAAATAGTTCCAAGTCTTCTCACTTATTATTAAATGATTGATGAATATAAAGACAAGAAAAGGAAGAGATGATGTTTTACTTTCACAGCATTTACATGCAGCAGATGGAATGAAACAAAGGTATTAGCCATACCACAAAAGTGTAGCTGTTAATTAAATTATAATATTTCCTTCAAGAAGTAATTTTAATGTTATACCTAAAAATTAGAGTAGAATTCAATTACAATCATAAATTCAGGTATATCTTAAATATGTTATGATCATTCTAAAAATTTAAAATTCTTGACAAAACAGAAGGAAAAGAAGAAACCGTGAAATCTTTTCTTTGTCTCCTCTGTATCAAATAAAGAGTCAAGGAAAAGGGAAGCAAGCATACATTTTAAATTCATGAATCTGACACTTCCTAAGAATTATGTCATTTTCCATGCCTAAAATAACCTTAATACCATATTTTGACAGAGATTTTTAAGACTAGTGCTACAGGCAAAATGGCAGTTCTTACTCAAACATTTTTAGCTTTTATCTTTTGACACTGTGCTCAATGGAACTGTCGTTGACTCAGACAACTTAGATATTTAGAGAATAAGATCGTAAGATAGAGGATGCTCTTCATTATACTAACCACCTGTTGGTTCATGAACTGAGATCTAACACCCTAACTCCCATAGTCCTAGTGCTCTTCCTAGTACTCCTATCTGAGTTCCTTAACATCACAGAATAACAAAACAGTTGAGGTTGAAAGTGGCCTTTTGACATCATATGGTTCAATGCCCCTGCTCAAAGGAAGGTCAGCTAGAGGCTGCTCAGCACTGCATCTATTTGGCTTTTGAATGTCTCCAAGAACGGAGATTCTGCAACCAATGTGAACAACCAGTTTCCCAGTTTCAGTGTTTGATCACCTTTACAGGAAAAAAAAAAAAAGTCTTTTCAAATTATTATTATTTAAATTGACTTTTTTTATTTCAGTTTGTACCCATTGTCTCCAGATTCCAGGCTCTTTACTATCACTCATCAGGTACTTATGAACATTGCTAAGAACTCTCGAGGTGCAGGTGCAGCTCTTTCAACCTCCTCTTGTATAACAGATGCTGCAGTCCCTTAATTATATTTATGGCCCTTCACTGAACTCACCCCAGTATGCTTAGGTGTCTTTCAAGCTGGTGAGCTCCAGGACACAGCACTCCAGATGCAACCTCACTAGGGCTGTTTAAAGAGGAAAGATTAATTCCATTGACCTCTTGGAAAAGCTCTGCCTAACACAGCCTAGGAGACCATTGGCCTTCTTGGCCACAAGGGCACACTGCCTCCTTGTGTTCAAATTGTGCACCCAGACACCGAGATCCTTCTCTGCAGCTCTCCAGATGGTTGGCTAAAGAAATGAAACAGAAAATAATAAAATGTAACTTTTAAATATTTTTTAAAATAATCCATTTTTTTAGCATATCTGTATAGCTGAAAGGACTTCCACAAGTCCTTTGCCAATAGCAATTTGTAGATTGCAAAAAGACTCATAAGATCCGGAAAAGAAAGGAGAAAGAATTTTATTTAATTAGTTTTTAGTCCACTAGCATATCATTTCTCAGCCCTTCACTGCACTTGCTCCAGTAGCTCCATCCCTCATACTAGAGAGCCCAGGACTGTACACAGCACTCCAGGTGCAGCCTCACCAGAGCTGAATAGGGGGGATCACCTACCTCGACTTGTTGGTCATGCTCTGCCTAATGCAGCCCAAGATGCTGTTGGCTTAAATGCAAAAGCACACCGTTTGCTTATTAGTTTTCCAGCAGGAGCCCAGGTCCTTTTCTGCACAACTCTTTTCAAGCCTTGGGATTGTTCCTCCCAGTTGCAAGACATTGCATTTTCCTTTGTTGACTTTAATGAGGCTTCTATAGCTTATTGTCCCTCTTAATGGAAGCACAGCCCTCTAGTTTATCAGCCACACCTCCCAGTTTTGTATAATCTTCAAACTTTCTGACAATTTCCACTCTCCTTTTGCCCAAATTACTAATGACAAAGTTAAACAGTACTCTTCCCAGTATCAGTCCCAGGTATACACTAAATGACTAGGCTGTATCACAGAATGGTAGAGGTTGCAAAGGACCTCTGGAAATCATCTATCCCAGTTCCCTTATCAAGAAGGGACATCTAGAGCACGTTGCTCAGGACTCTGTCCAGGTGACTTTTGAATCTGCTTAAGGATGGAGACTTCACAGCCTATCTGGGTAATCTGTTTCCTTTGTCATCTCATAGGAAAAATATTTTTTTCTCATATTCAAATGCAGTTTCCTATTTCTTTGTGTGTGTCCATTTTACTTGGTCACAATCCTTTAAGATTGGCATTTCAGCCAGGTTTCTGTCCAGTTCACTGTTTATTAACCTAGTCTGGACTGTGTTAAGTTTTCAGTGAAGACGTTATGGGAGATAGTGATACGTTGTCCTCCAATTTATTCCTAGGTGACTATTCCTAAGTAAAGCTTAATATTACCGGTAATGTAGCTGAGGTTGGATGGAATAGATATAAGGGAAGGATGAAGTGCGTAGGTTTTGCATTATTACCCCAAATCTATTAATCTAGCAGTTTTAAGTATGACTATGAAACCAAAGTGAATTGAACTGGTAGTCACTTTGTTTAAATAGAAATTATGATAATATTATATATAAAGTACCCACTTGCCACAAAGCTGAAAACACTGCAGAACATCATAAAAATATAATTAGAGTAAAAACATAATAAAAAAACAACCCTCATTAAAATTCTTATAGTTTTCTGGCACTAATATGATGCGAGGGAGCATCCAGAGTCAAAGACACAGTCTCATAGAGATTAAGTCAATGCTCCGTTTATTGAAGATTCCAGCACACTTTTATACAGTAAGCCATAAGCCGCACCCCCGGCCAATCATGATTTTACACACTCTCCTCTCGCCTCTGTCTTGCCACTGTCTCCGGGGCTGGCATCCAATCCCTTATAAGTTTATCTATAAGGTTCTGGATACAATACCTTTTATGCCTAAAAACAAGTGCGCCACAGCTACTCTCCAATCAGCTTCACGGTCATGCAGCAGCCGGACAGCTGCCTTTGTTTTTGATCTGCTGATGGAACAAGTACACTGTCAGCCTTGAAGTTGGTTATCTACTAACAAGGCATCCTGCCTGCTAATAGGCACTGTACGTCCGTCCTTGAAGTGGCCCCCAACACTAATATATAGTTATAAAAAGTTGAATATAAATGACAATGTGAAAACTAGTGAATGAGATATATAAAGTCACAGACAAAATCAGTGTGGCTTGGGCCTGGCACTCACATGATATGTTCAATCAACTACAGGATTGTTTTCTGTTTCTCTTATGAAGTGCTTTTACTTGCACCAACACTAAGTTGAAATTGCATAAATAAATCTACCAGTGTGAACCATAGATTACAGCAGAGTATCAACACCAGGAAGAACCTTTTTAACGTCTTAATCCAAAATCTAGTAAAATCAGCAGAAGGATTTCTGAAGTTTTTGCCTATTTTTTTCATTCAGGACAGGGATCTACTTCAGCAGTTTTATTACTAGAGTATACACAGTTTTCCATAGAACCTCTTATACATTTACAGTAAAAGAATATTAGATTCCCCACAACTGACTACAGCTGTGTGAAACTCAGGAATTTCTATTCAGAGACTGCATACAAATCTTGCATATAGTTAAATACCCGACTGTGAGATTTTCTTTGCCTTTTAGGTTCTTTAATTTAAAAAGAATCTGCCAAATCTATGAATTTCTCATTTTTTCTCCAAACCATACATTAGCTATTTAGGCATACTCTTAGCTAAATAGAGTCCACATCTGATAATATAAATGATTTTTTATAGAGTTTTCTTGCTGGGTAGATTCTTAACTGATTATGGAATAGTCCTGCTCTAGTATTTCTGTATCTGATTTTCCAGATCTTACTGGCAGTACACTAGATCAAAGTGATTGAGGACCGTTTGTGTCAGATGAAAAACTATATTCACCAAGTGATAACCTAAGATATTTGATACACAGAGAAGGAATGGAGAAACATGCATGCCTTATTCTTCCTTTCAGGAGGTGCCACTTGATGAGGGAATATTAACAAGCATCACAAGAATCACACAGTATTATTAAATATGAAGTACTCCCTTGCCACAAATCTCCAAGCACTGTAGAACACCATAGAAATATGATTAGAATAAAAGCATAATAAAAAAAAAAAAAAATCTACCTCACTGACATGAATTACACTTATTAGAGTTAGGAAAATTAATTGGAATTCATGATTATGTAGTTCTCTGCAGTGAGTGATGGAGAGGGTAAAGAGAGCGGAAATAATTATTGCAAAGCTGAGAAGGGACTGGAAAGCAGGACAAGGGTAAACACAACTCTTAACAATGGAATGTATTAGGAAAATTTGACAACTACTAGATCACGACGATTTTCAAACAAGTTTGTCTGCAGCAGAACAAGTTCACTCAGATTAGAGAGGGAATGTGGGAAGAACATTTTACAATGGCTATAGCACACCACTTCCACTTACTGGACCCTGAAAGGAGAATATGCTCTTCCCACTGCTTCTGACTGTTTTGTTAGTTTAAAAGTGATAAAGACTGTGCTAAGGGTCTAAAGCCTGTTACACTTCTTGAAATGGATTTGAAATTATGTCAGGAGGTTGTTCCTTTCATTCTTTCTTTTCTTAAACATAGAAAATTATACATAATTTCCACTGTGTTATAATATCACATTTGTAAAATGAACATTTGCAAGTTGAGGAAATCTTAGAGGTAAGGTCTGTCCTACTTTAATTAATCCTTTTGTTTAAGCATCAGTACAGGCTTTTAATATATAATTGGCCTGACAAACTCCTGATCTGCAAGATGGATCATGCTATAGTGCTACTGTCTCAAAATCATATTATTGTAGATGCAGTTTTATGTTCTAAGTGCAGTGTAAAAAACATGAGGATGTTCTTTGAAACATGAAATAAGCTCGTTAAATAGGCATCATTTATAATTTACACTAAAAGAAGTTGGATAGGCTAGAAAAATAGTAATTAGTCATGTACTTGAAAGTAGAAATTAGAGAATCACTGTTAACTTTGAGTGCTAGATTTTGCCAACTGAATATTTTCAATGTATTTATTCTGTGTATCTGTGTGTGTGTAGCACAGTCTGAGACTAAATGCTATATCAATAAAAAGCTGAGTCACATTCTTTTTTTTCATGTAACAATATCCAGGGACAATTACAAAGATAGTTGTTTGCCTGAAAACAGGATATGGCTCTGCTGTCTTCAATTCTGTAGTAAGGATTGTCGATGAATCAAAGTCCACAAAGACACTCAAGAAATCAGTTTATAACCAAGTGGAGGAGTAACTGGTGCTTATTACAGAAGAAAAGTAGGAAAGCTAAGTATTGAAAACAAGATCCTCTAATAAATAGTTGCCAATAAAAATAAATATTTAGATTTGTCTGTACAAAAACCAGGAACCAAAAAGGCAGTGCTTCCCCTGATATATTTTGCAGTGCATTTGTTCATACTTTCCCCCTTTTTTATTTCCAAAGTAAAAAAGTCATTGGATTATTATCTTCAGATTTTAAATGTTCTTAGCAGAGATAAGAAGAAAATGAAAAGATTTAAATGATGTCAAAGGCAAAAAGAATCTACACAGGATTTGGATGAAAAAATAAAAGACATTTCCCAGAAGTAGACTTTTTTTCCAATTTCAAATACACTTGTTGAGAAAGATATGTGAGTTCCCAGGGGTGGCTCTTAACTTAAGGACCATTGGGTCCAGGACCCTTGAGAAAATTCTTAGGTTTCACTTCCTTTATGTGCTAAGCACAGAGTGAAGATGTGCTAACAAGGATATAATGTAATAGTGCTAAGCCCAGCAGCACCACAGCATACCAAAAGTGTGTGCATGAAGCAGAACACAAAGTAGAGTGCACCCATGCCATCTATGGGAATTTTCCTGGTTGTGTCCTAGGTTTCAGGGAGGAGTCCAAGTTTTCATCTGGAAATGGCATTTTTTCTTGGGCTGAATACAAAAAAAAATAAAATGTAGGAGAAAGTTATTGGTCTTAGCATCCAGTGTGCCCTGTCATTTTGCTAAGGTGAGTGTGAGGACTTATTGTATAACTTGTATAACTGTATGCTGCAAACCTGCTTTTTATGATAAAAGTGAATAAAATAGATGTAAGATCCTTTCCAACTGAAAAGTATTAGAGAAGCCACTGCAGACATTTGTATATTTTGCTACTCTAAACTGTCTTTTTTCATATTAAAACAGTAAGATAGAATTTATTAAAAAACTTGCTAGAAAGAAATAGCAGTTCACCTTTTCTAACAGTCATTAAGAATTTACAGAAGTTAGACTTGCCAAACTACAGGTGAGAGATGTGTTTCGAGGCATGAGGGTTGTTAGGTAACAAACAACAAAATCAAGAATGATTGGTAGAAAATTCTGCTGGTGGAAACTTCTATTGATGCATCAGTTACAGAAAGAAAAAAAGAGATCTGTCTTCTGCATTGTCTCCCGCTGTGCTAGGGGAGTTTGAAGATCTGGACTTAATTCCCTGCTCTGCTACTTATTTACGTGACTTTGTCAAGTTACGTTGAACTACATCAAAATTCTGCTTAGTATTACAATGCCTTAGAAGAGTTTGTCCTTCTCTGCATACAGACAAAAGGGTGAAGTCTCCACTATTCTTCTTTGCTATTCCTTCACATAGAGGCATTCAAAATCTCGAGATAAAATCTTGAGATTTTTAATCTCAAGAAAATGCAGAAAGTTAAATACCTCCAACTGTAAGTGTGAAGCAAAACAAGTACAGTGCAAGAGCTGCTAGAAATAGCCAGCTAGTCTACTGAGGATAGAGCATCAAAGCTGGTCATCAAGGCTGCCACTAAATTGTGAATAAGTGCCTTAGCTTAGTCTGGAGGACCTTCTGCCACCTTTTTTTTTTTTTTTTTTAACGGAGTCAAAGGAACATAGCTACAATGCATTGGCATTGATGTCCTCATAGGCCTTAGAAGAGCTGTTTTTAGACAACATGCAAATGTTAAAATCTTGTTTATTTCTCACCTGTCAGAAAATATTTCAAGGATTTCTGTTCTCCATAGTGGAAAGCTTTTGTCACTAGTTTACTAGGGAGCTGTTAGGGAAGAGGAGAGAAAAAGCTTCATTGACTTCTCTTTTAAAGCTAATTCATGCACAGATAAAAAATGTAAGCTAGACTTTCTAAACTAACAGCAAAGGCATACATCTCTACCACAAGGGAAAAGTTCTTTGTATTCACACTGCATTTTACAAAAAATACCTAAAACACAAACTTTTCTTGAAATTGGAACCACAAATCCATGCTCATTTTTTTCAAAAAGAATCCCTGTGCCAAGTATCTTTACTGTGTCCTAGCTATTTTATTTACCTAGTTAAAAATGAAGACACAGGCATTTCAGATACCCAATTAATCTGGGAGAGATTAGAATGGTGTATCTATCTCTGTATTCTGAGTGATTACTAGAACCTGTTATAAATGTGGCTACTGCCCATACAGCCACAATAAGGATATTGAGAAATATCCTTATTGGATATTCTCATAAGGATATGAGAAATCTGATATAAGTACTTATACAGAGAAGTCTGTGTAGGTACTTGGGACTCAAAACATTGATCTGTGCTTTCAGAACTTTGGATAAGAATCAGATTAAATGAAAAATAATAATATGGTAATATAAATGAGTAAAAACTTATTTTTAGCAAAAACATATTTATACCAAAAATATGGTATACCATATTTTCTGAGCAGAAACCTTCTGAGCAGAAGGTTTCAAAATCATTGGTTCAGTTTAAGCAAACAAATTCTTCCTAAAACTTGTTTTTGTAGAATCATAGAATCCTTAAGGTAGGAAGATACCTTTAGGGATCATCTAGTCCAATCCCCCTGCATACAAAGGATCACCTAGAGCATGTGGCACAGGGCTGCATCCAAGCAAATTTTGAAGATCTCCAGAGAAGAAGATTCCACAACTTCTCTTGGCAGCCTGTTCCAGTGCTCTGTCACCCCTCACTGTTAAGATGTTTTTTCCTTAAGTTCCTGTGGAACTCTTGGTGCTTCAGTTTGTGACCGTTTCCTCTAGTTCTGTCAGTGGTCACCACTGAAAAGATTTGGTTGGTAAGAGTTGGTAATATATGGTTAGTTACCACCATCACCACCAGTCTAATTATGCTTTCTTGGCTCTTCCTTGGTGCAGGTGGTGGACTCTTGTAAAGGAATTCAGGGAGGAAAAAAGAAGTGCGCACTCAAGGGAGGAACACGCAGTCCTCTTCTTGTCCCCATTCTCCAAGAATCCCCCCACTGCCTTCAAGTTTTTGATACTTGTTATTTGTGCTATGTGGTCTGGTGCTCATGGGCGTTTCCTCTTCCCCAAACTCATGCATAAGTGGGGCACTGCTGCGAATGTCAACAAATGCAATCCACAACAACGGGATGCCAAGGTCAGGAAGTCATAATGGTGTGGCAACAATATCGATTAAAACACAGTCCAAAACAATCTTACCAGCATTAAATGCAGAGTTTAACTATAATCCAGTGTGGGTGTTTGACAAGATCATTTAGATATTTTTTGTACCACAAATGTGATCACATTTTAATAGGTGGTAAATGGATTAAGTTTGCATTGGTTATATAACAGGGCTATATAGATGAAGTTATATGAACAATCAAAAATTCTGTAATACGAGCTTCTGTACAGGGAGGCCCAAGTTCTGCTCTTATTGACAACAACTGAAATATGGCTGTTGACTCTAGAACTCTATGTTCTTCTCCAGTGACTTAAGCAATCTTAAATTGTTTACATGTATAGTTTCATTGATTTGATGTTAAGGTAGTACAGTTAAATATTAGTCAAATCAGCTAAAATACTGGTCATAGTACTGTTATCCTATTGAAATTCATGGAAAACCACACAACCTAGGACCATACAAAATGGGTACACCTTAGTTTTTACCTTCATTCTCTCAGGCTAAAGGATTAGTGAAGTGTATTGGAAAGAATACACCTTGTTTGACAAAGCATATAATTGGTTTTTTTCATGCCAATTCCTCTAATATTTTTTTATCTTTCCAGATGTTATTTCTTTGAAGTAATGTAAACTGTAAAAACCTTAATCTTAATTTCTTTTTAAGACCTTTTCCCTTCTCCCCCAAATCTCCAATTTGCTTTTGCCAAATGGATGTTACCACAAGCTTTGGAAAAGCTACATTCTGTCTCCTTATACAGTGCATCCTAATTTATTGGTTTTGTGTGTATTAACAGCAAAAACCTTTAATTTAATATTTTATTTTATATTTTTATTGTTCCAAATCAACCTGCTCTCTGTGCATGTCCTGGCAGGAATAGAAACATTAGATATTGTGTCTGGGTATTAATAAGATTTGAATTCCATTTCTAAGTGTTTCTAGTGATTTGATGCTTTGATACTTACAGGGCTGCCTACTACGAAGTCAATGTTTACCAGTCACTACTTTGAAGCTTCACTAACTCACTGTTGTCATCTGAAGGAATTTTTTCAGGTGTTATTCAGTCATGCAGTCACACTACATTTTAGACGAGTACATTTTTGAATTAGTTAACAAATAATACAGAGATATAAATCAAGATACATAGTAAGACTTAGGAATTCTTGTACAATTCAACATTTCAACAGTATTTCAAAGCAAAATGTGTGAAAATGAAAAACACGTTAGAGCTGGGTGCTTATAAGAACAATTCATTAAAATAATTAATGCATGAGAATATTTGGCTAATTTATTAAAAAAAGAAGCTACATAAAAAATAAGCTATTGATTAAGTATTTTATTTGTAGTTCAAAGGCAAAATATTATTAAAAAAAAAGAGATCTGTTTCTTAAGTCCAATTTCAGTAAACTGGTTCATCCCTTGCATAATTTTCAGAATATGATTAGTCCCACTGCTGTGTAATGATTACAGAGTCATATGATTGAACTTCAAATACAGGATTATATATCTTTTTGATGAATAAAAATCCATGTATCTAGATTTTCTTTTACAATAACACTCAATAAAGCCTCTGACTTTTTCTGTTATCAAACTTTGTTGAAAGGTAGCCATTCCTGAAGTTAAAACTGACTTTAAATCTAGCATTCTTTTGTACCAAAATTAGAATTTAGTGATCTAATATTTTTTCCCTACTGTAAATTTTACGAAGCAAAATATGATTTTTTGGCCTGTAATTATTACTCCTTTTAAAGCCAATCTCTGCCCAAGATATATTATTTTCTTATCTACTACAAAAAAAAAAACAAAAGTATGTCAATATAAGTTAGAACACAAAGATATATCAGAGTGCAAGGAAAACTCATACACTATTTGTCCCCAATTAAACAGAATGTGCAAATGATCAAATAACTTGGTAGAGCTGGCAGGGAACTGCTTTTCATAAACATAAATATGCAAAAGAATTTTTAAAACATTTTTTTTCTGAATGGGTAACTACAAGTAGTATGGCAGGTGAGAATTTTCCAGAAAATATTTCATGAAGGAAGAACAAATTATCTTCTTTTCCTTCCCTCTCTCCATCTCTTTTCTCCTTACAAATATCTTCTTGATACAGGGTATATAAAACCATCTTTCTTATTTTTGAAGAAGTAGCCATCAAGCTGAAAGCAAAGTTTCTTCTGAAGTGCATTCTTTTCATTAGCTGTACAACCTAGGAATGAATTGCAAGTATGTTTTAAAAGAAATACAAATTCTTCATGCTCTAATTATTTTAATGAGATTTTACATTACTACTGGTTTTCATTTTTGTTTTTCTTTTTCATTCACCTGAAACATTGAAACAGAGATTTCTTACCTGTGGTTGCATATATGCAATCTAATAAGTTTGTTCATTTTTAACCTTAAGATTGATTTTCTCCTTTACTGATTTGTACAGAAGTGTAGGACTATTTAGATATAACTAAGATGGATACAGCAGCAAATTTCTGAGGGTTGGCTGTTGGTATTCTCTAGGAAAAGCCACTATGACTACAAAGCAAGAATACAAAAGGTAAGAAAACTTTCTTAATAATTTTATGCATTCTTAATAATAACATGCTGCCAATAAAGTCTTGGTGGCTTTATTTTTAAAATGAAAGTAGAGAAAATAGCAGGGCAAATGGAGAGTACTATTTCCCTCACAGTTTTACATCAAGACATCAAAAGATAGAAATTATCATGGAAGTAGGCATGTGTTTCTCACTTCTGTGAGATTCTAGGCTGAAAATTAGGAAATGTGGCTTTGAACCTTCTCAGGCTGTAAGAGCCTAGTACTTATGCTGTTATGCTTCTAACTTCCTGAATAAGCTCAAAATCTCTCTGCTATTACATAAAATGTAGGTGCTGTCATGATGATGGCTCTTTCAGTGGGCTTATTTTGGAAGGTAGAGGAAAAAAAAGAAGAGCCTTCCATCTTTGAAATCCTAAATACAAAAAGTGCTTCTCTCAAATTCTGGGTTGGGTGCCTAAACTCTAGAATTTCCATTTAGCTAACTGGCTGCTCTGTTCTCAGTGTGAATTTGTTTGTGTAATATATTCTGCTAAATTCCTAATCCTTTATACACAATGTGCAGTGCACTTATTCATGTAATTCCACGTTTTGAATTATTCTTTATGGACCAGACACACAGGGATAGTACTTGCAAGTGCCTAAGCTTATTGGCTCTAACTGATGAGTACCTTTTGACAATGACATTTGGTATCAAAAATATTTGATTGTGCCTCTCAGCATTTCACAAAGAAGTGGTCTCTGATATTCAGGTTCTTTTTAGGGCCTGATCCTTTTTTTGCAGATCCAATTTTTTATCAATCTGATGAAACATCTATGTCATTTACCTAGAAGCTCTTGCTTCATATCACACCTTAGTCTATCGCTAATTGCCAAATCTTCCTAAAGCTAAAAGTTTAGAACCATTTCTGGTCACTAATCCCTTTTCTGTTAAGCTTCAAAAACCTCTTTCTTTCCCCACAAAAGAGATGCCATTAAGTACTCCGCGTAATTCATAAGTATTCAGGCTACAGTCTTGAAATAGCTTACCCTTTCACTCCTCTTAAAGAATCTGATAACTCTGAATGCAAAGCCCAGCTAAATATTTTTGTTTGTCACTGCAATCTGGGTAATTTTTGCTGTCAAAACGAGTGTAGTGTCTGCTGTTCTGAATAATGAAATGCTGGTGGCTGAGACACTGATTAAGCAAAATGCTTTGTCTTTTTCTTTCTCCTGATCTTATGGGCCTGTTGGCAATCTACAGATTGCTAGTCATGCTTTAAAATACTCTTTGTACTGTACTGCTAAGCTCACAAACTTGATTAATTTGAAAAACATTTGAAAATTACATTTGATTATTTTCAATTATATTTCTTGAGCCAACCAGCTGGAGAGCAGCTGTGCAGAGAAGGAACTTGGTATCCTGGTGAATAAGTTCAACACAAGCAAGAAATGTGCCTTTGTGGACAAAAAGGCCAAGGTATTAGGCAGATCTTTGCCAGCAGATTGATGGAGATGATCCTTCCCCTCTATGCAGCCCTGATGAGGCCATATCTGGAGTGATAACTACAGTGCTGGGCTCCCCAGCATAAGAAATGCCCAGACAAACTGAGTCCAGCAACGGGCTACAAGGATGATTGAAGCATCTGTTATACAAGGAAAGGCTGAGAGACCTGGGCCTGTTCAGCTTGGAGAAGATAAGGCTCGGAGGAATCTTGTCAATGTATATAAATACATGATGTGATTGCAGTGCACAGTGGGACTGAAACACATTTTCTCAAGACTCCTTTTGCCATATACATGTTTGCATCCTATATTGTGAGACATATCATATTATGAAATGTTACCACAATCATCTTTTCTTATTGACCAACAATTCATTAACAGATGAATAACATAAAGATAAGAGAAAAGAGATGATTCCTTATCTTGTTGTTTTGTGTCTTCAGTTTATGCTTGTGTTCCCCTCAGTACAACCGGCGTGTGACCATCAATGCCAATTTGCTTATTAAGTGCTTTCTAAAAACTAGAAAATGCCAGAAAGATATACTTCTACATATTGAATCTTTCTATAGAATTGAGCTGCAGACACCACTGCACACAGCACCTCATATTCTTTTCACAAAATACTCTGATATGTATGTAGGTTATAATGGAAGTTTATTTCACTCATTTGAAACATCATTGCAAGTTGGGTTTCTGAGACTCTTCTGCATATAAGTTAGAACTAAACTGTTTTAAACAAAATGGGTAGCAGATGACAGATTATTCTCTGGTCTAGCTGAGATTTGCTTCCATTTCCCCATTAGTCATTTACTCAAATGAATGCACTGCAGTTTTGACTTTGATGTCAAGCTCTTAGTTGTGGATTTTGCTTTTTTGTCATGTTTGACTCCAGGTTTTCTCAATTTAACTTCTAGAAAATTTTGTTTTGATTGCATCACGTTTATCTTCTAACTCTTCATCAAGGACATCTCCATCTCTGTTTCATCTTCCTTCAGGTTTCTGTGTTCTTACATTTTTCTCCAGGATTTGCATTTTTGCAATCTTGCCATATATGTTCTGTTACTCCTATTTTTTTTTAGATATTTTCTTCATTTTATTTTTACTGAAATATATTTCAGTCTTGCCTTGAGAAAATTATTGGTTGCATCTGTGTGACTCATAAACTTTATCCTTTCTAGTATTTGATGTATCCCAGTATTCAGAAAAGCAAGATGATTAAGCAGCAGAAATGGATATGACGGAAGTGGGGTGGGAAATCTACTCACTGGAAGAATTAATCATTTTTCAGTAACAAATACTATGGGAATGCAATATATGTAGTGCTTAATTTTGTATTATGTACTGAATTATCTTCTTTTCATCCCCATTTACCTAAAAATGATTTAATTTGTGTGCAAGTTTTCTGCATTTGTAGAATAAAACTTCTTGTTCCACAAGTCCCTTCTACAGAAAGACTAGAACCAGTCTCAACAGGTACACACATAGAATAAAATCTTCCTTAGGAACAAAGCTCTAAAACATTGCACTAATATATTTCTTGTACAAAGTATGCCACTCATTATTGGTATAAATGATCAGATATTTATATGGAGAAAATAATAGTCTATTTTACTTTCTTGGGTACCCAAATTGAAGGCAAATGGTCTGTGTTTTGATCCCTTCACTTAACTTAGCAAAGTGCAAGGTATCTAGTAATTAACTTAATTATTATTCAGGTGTAGATAATTCCTGAAATTTAACTAAGAATTAATTTCCCAATTTACTTAGTGACTTCTGCAGATTTCAAAAGGTTATATTCATATGTTTGTATCTAAATGTCTTTGTAAACCTAGTCAGAGAATCACAGAATGTTTGAGGTTGGAAGAGACCTTTGGGGATCATCTAGTCCAACCCCACTGCTCCAGCAAGAACACCTAGAGAAGAGGGCACAGGGTCTCATCCAAGCAGGTTTGGAAGATTTACAGAGAAGGAGAGTCCACGAATTCTGTGGCACTGCTCTGTTACCCTAACAATAAAGAAGTTCTTTCTCATATGGAGATGAAAAATGTTAGATGCACGAAAAGTTTATGTTCAATTTTATTTGTGTTTCATGATTCATATATATTTGGATGCTTTTCTGAATATCTGTTGATTTTAGCATGTGGTAAACTACTTTGTTAAATTGGAGTCAAGTAGAAGCATTGTAGTGATATCGTAAACTGACTGGGTTAATTAATTTAGTTTCCACACTTAAAAACATGTAAAATATCTGCTGTTTGAATGTAGGGACAGAGAAATTTTCTGTGTGTTACTACTGATATCAGCATATAAATAGAACACATTGTGAGGTACAGGAAAATAATGGGTTGGAGGTAAAATATTCCAAGATCAGAGAAGCCTCTTTTTCTCAGTCTCTCAAACATATAAATTATCATACCATAACATACTGTATCTGCATAAATATGAGAAAATATGGAATTGAAACTAGGAATCTATTGCCTATCATCCCTTCTTTTTGTTTTTTCTTCAGTAAAGAAATTTCTTTTTTGACATAGCCCATGCAGTAGGGATTTTTCCTTTGTATGCTTATAGAATAACCTTTTCTTATTATCTAGTTGCATTTTTTTTTAATGATTACCTTTGTGAAAGATGTCTTTTCTGCATTAACACTGTCAGTAGTAGAAACACTGAAGTCTGTGATATTGTATACCCCTTACATCCTGGAATCGTAATTATGATATAATGTGGAGGGTTTGCAACTCAGGTGGTCAGCTAATAAAAGCACTTTCATCTGCAGTATAAAAGCTTAATTCTCTAGCTCACTTTATTCTCTATTTAAAATAAAAATAAGTCAGAAACTTCATGTTCTTACTGGCTCTTTTGAATAAATGTTAGTCATACTGTTATTTAAGACAATGAATTACTTTTCTGAAAAGGTAGTTAAGTCTCCTGAAAAGGTACTATCTGTCACACTGGTCAATAATAATAAACAACAGTTAATGAAAAACAGTGTTAGATGCCTTTTCAGTGTTTTAGCATACACGTAACTGAAGTTTTACAGTGAACTAACAGAATAAACAACAAAAAAGCTCCAACTCTGTATGCAAAGAGCAAGAATAGCAATAATGTTGCACTTCCTAGTATTGCCAGAACATGTCCACTTTAGGACTGAAACGACCAGAACTAGTTTGTGGAGGTTTAGGCATGCAAGCAAGCATCACCTCGGATATTAATTTACCCTTTACTTGACAGAGCATTAGAAACTTAGTTTTTTTCTGAAAGGATGAAGAAACCTTTTCTGATATATTTTTTCTCTGCATTCAAAAGTTATTTTTTGACATTAGGAAAGCTTTTAAAGTTTCTAACTACCAGGTCTTCTAACCTCAGATCTCATAGTCTATTTAAATGTATTTTAAAATTGCAGTATAAGTAAAACTACTTTCATTATAGATGAGTTGCAAAATTAGCCCATGTGTTAATAAAGATAAATCTGTCACCAAATCCATGTGCAGTCCTGTGTGCTTCTCTCTTTTTCTATCATATCCTTCACACTCCCAGGCCTACAGCTGGCCTGTCCACTTACGCTGGCTTTCTACAACTTGTAAATGTTCATGTTGGTACCTTCCCAAGAGCATGGGCTAGGGAAATCAGGTAGAACTTGAATCTACCTGTTAAGAATCAGGACTAAAAAGCAATGTCTAAAGATACAAAGAACACTTCCATTCTACCATGTTCAGGTCTGTTTCTTGGTCACATTCTGCTCTTAAGGTTAAATGGGGATACAACAGACTTTCTATCTATTCTCTCTCCTCAGTTGCCATGACTTCCTTAAAAGTAAACCCATGAGTGTGTGTCAGAAAGGTAGTTTCATTTACCTGAATTGGTGTCTTGTGGAGTATTGGGAGTACCTATACTCTGATTTTCAGGAATCAGAAGGGCTGAGAAATAGTAACTCCCTGAAGGTCTGATTCCAAGAATCTTCTATAATATGGAAAAAGTATCTGTAATACCCATTACACTAGCATTTTTATATTTGTGTGGGCTGTTACAAGAACACAACAGATACTTAACCAGCATTTTAAATATCAATAATACATTGAATCCTTCAATTTTCTCTTCCTTTCATTTTCAAGCAGAAGAGTCTGTAAGCAAAAGATTTTTGTTTTGCTGTGGTTCACTCACTGAGCTGTGATTATTTATACACTGTTTATTTTATGCATAAAGCATATGCCATATTTGGTAATGGGCTCTCAGTGGACTTTCTATTTACTGTATCACATTTGATTAATTACAACAAGGCAGCTGTGAAAAAAAATAGTTCCGAACAAAGAGACATATTGCAGACTCCTTCTTTAAAACAAAATGAACTTTGACTTTTATACTGTATGCTTTTCTGAGGTTTTTCTTTTTTTTTTTTTTTTTTCTCAGATTTTTACTACATGGAATAAAAATTAGAAATGAGAATAAAATAGCAACACAAAGCTGTTCTATTAAAGACCCCCTCCAGCTTCTTCAAGCTGTGTGTGAGTGCCCATATATTTTCTTTCTGGGATTACCCGTCGGCTTTCACTTTCTCATGACTCTTCAGGAAAATACACTCTTTGCAGGGAGGAGCCCTACTTGGAGAGGCTATAGTGGTCCAGGTTTTTGAAATAGAGTAAGCTGATCCAAATTCTGCTCTGCAAAGGAGTGGTTGTACTTCCTCTCCCCTTTCTTTAACAATAGTGACTATGGGTGCTCAGTCAAGGATCCAGTCTGATTGGAAATGTTAATTTTAAGGAGAAGGTAAGGAATTTTCCAGCAACAACATAGATTCATGTCAGCTCAAGTTGTTATACGCAAAGACCTTGTTACAGGCAAAAAGGGAATATGCTGTACTAAGATATTGAACTAGAACTAAGGATTTATTGTTAGTCTAATTATTTTTAACAGTCTTATAAAAAGTACAGCAAAGAGTTATTATCATTAGTCCAGTCACAACAGTGGTAACATTCATAAGCTCAAAGGCCTCATAAAATTAACATTTTATACCAAAAAACTTTCTAATATCTATCCATTTTCTTTGGTATTTTGCAAACTCCTCCCTCACCCCTTTAGCTTCTGTGGTCTACAGTGTCTGTCATCCTGAAGCAGAAAGCAGAGGTCTAAAACATCAAATCATCAGCCTCCTGCCTTCTTCAGCAAGAGGAGATCAATGATGGTGGTGGCAATCTGGGATTATATTTAATGTTTCTTTTTAACAAAATCTACTTTCTTTTCACCAGTTCCCTGCTGAAGTTTGAAAGTTGCACCATAGCCTTCTCCAGCTACCATTAACATTACAAGACACCATTTGTTACACATTGACTAAGACTGAAGAAGCCAGTGCCTTATTCACTATGGATTAGTTTTGTGCTTACATGACTGAGCTTATTAAAACTGAAACCCAACCTTATTCTCACACACTATTTCCTTTTGAGGGGAACAGTATCAGCAAACTTCATTCTGAGATTGGTGCCATGATAAAGGGAATTGCATATTATTGCACTGTATTGTTCTGTCAAAGAGGACACTGTCTGGGTAAGGTGAACAGTGGAAAGAGTAAATAAAAATGGCAGCAACTGAAATTATTACATCTTATATTTGCCGCCATCCTGCTTGTTAGAAGGTGGAGCCATATAATCTATTATTTGCTTGCCTGCATGATTTGCTTGGTAGTCACGCTTTCCTGAAGACTTTGGTTTGTTTTTCACTAATGTATTACTTTCTTCATACAATGACATCTTAAGGACATTGATCTTCAGGCTGGTAGCTGAAGTTATTGGTCATTACCTATTTATCTATTCAGAGTAACATGTACACTAAGCACTGATGAATGACCAGATAAGTAAAAATCTAATACTCTACAGGAATGTGTAATGTCTGAAAATCCTGTTTGAGTAGACCTTCTTTCACTTTCTGTTAAGTGGGGTTGGATGAGTGGAAGAGGCAGTAGAAAAGTTGAGTATAAGCATTTCATTTGTAGCAACTTCTGCAATATGACTTTTTATCACCACTTCAAGTCTTTCTACATTAATAAAGAATTACATTTAGAATCTCCCTCTGACTATGATCTCTATAGACAAAGATTTATGGAATTTAGTATATTTTAAAGCTATCCCATAAAGAGTAATCTATCTTTCTAAAAAATGTTTATATAAAAATTAAAGTTAGATAAAAATTATCATGCTTTCAGTTCAGAATCATCTCCCCCGCCTTTGACAAAAACAATCTGTTCTGTGAATCAAAACAAAGAACTTTAGGGAATTCTCTGAAGTGAATTTCTAGTATAAATATTAACAAAATAGAAAATAAACTCAAACAGGCATCAAAGATGAGCTACATATTTATTAATAGTGTAGCCAATCGTGAAAATGCAAATGTAACCAGGGCCTTTAATACCTACAAGAAAGAGAGATTAAAAGAGTATAGTTTTGTGATACAGGCTATGAGATATAGTCTTATCATCAGCTTGTCACTTCCATTTCTGTGACCTAGAAACACAACTCTTTTGGTATGTTTTAGCCTTCTATTTTTTGGAAAGGAAGAGGAAGAATTCTGATGACACAAACTGTGATTCTGGCAGCCTCTGCCCAGAGAGAGTACCACAGCTTTCCTGGTTCCCAAGAAGCTTCACATAAGCAGGGAAGCACTGACGCATGTTACTGGGTCTCCTGAACTTTCAGCAAACAAGTTTCACCTTCAATGAACTGGGATAGAGAGGTAATCCCTTTAATGTAAAGTGCAATTGTAGCAGCCATCCTAAAAGAATGTGAGCTCCAGAAGTTCATTCAAGCAGCGATTTGACCTCACAAACCTTCATATTCTATATTTGAGTACGTTGCTTTCCTAATATTAGAGTTAATCCTTTTGGTCTGAGGTCATCTGTACAACTAAATTCATCCCCACCTTCCCCTGATGTTTGGCAACTCTTCCGTAAAATAGAAATTCATCCCAAACGGCAACCAGCAGGAGGCAGCAAATGCCTGTGGTCAATGAGCTGCTTCACGTTTGACGAGAATGAAGAGAGCAAGCAAAGACACAGGCATCTGAAACAAGTTTCCAGAGGCTTCTCTTTACTCATATGGAGGTTGCATCTGATGGAGTGCACTTACTGGAGAATCGTCCTTGCTTTTGTTTTTACTTTGAAATAGTGAGGGAATCAAGAAAATAGAGAAATATTCCTCCCACCCCATGGAGGCATTCTTCAAAAATCACTTATTGCTCTTTAGAAACAATTAGTGGTCTTCAGGAGAAGACGTTAATTCTCTTCTCCCAAAACCCTTAAAAGAGGAAAGTTATACTTAATATGGTCCTCTTCTTCTTAAAAAGAAGATAGATAATCTATATATGGATGCTACCTCATGCTTTGGGAGAGCTCTCAAACTTTGTTTGTCCCTGTTTTCTGGTTATAGCCACATGTTTTCCTGATTTGCCATCTGCCTATGCTCCATCCTTTCCTCCCCAGCTCTACAAGGACAAAACAGAAGATGGAAGTGAATACTGTTTAATGTTTTGTGTCACAGTGGGTTGCTGATGTAATTTTTCTTAGATATCTGAAAATGCAGCCTAAAAGAGCCAAGTGAAGTGCTAAGAGGGCAGAAAACTGCTAAACATTTTGATGTCTGTGCAGCACTGGAACAAGACCAGCTCTCTTTTGATCACTCAAATAGGCTTATAATGACTTTGGCATGGAACTTAATAATGTGTGGTAAATCCAAGATGGACAATTAACAGGTGCATATAAAAGAAACTTTATTCAGTCTCTAACTGTAACCCTAATTCTGTATTCAGCCTGTAGGTAAGTTAATTAGATAAAGTATAAGGTAAGGCAGTACAGCTGTGCACAACAGTTCAAAGACTTCCTTCATTCTCTTACTGCTCTTAGAAGTTATTTCTAGGTGATGTGACTATAAAAACATTGCTTGTGCTCCTTGGAATACATTAGGGAGAAAAAAAAATCCCTGTAAGTGCTGGCTTGGCATTATATTGGCAATAAACATGAATTCAAATCTTGATTTTTTTTTTTTTTTTCTTTTCTCCCTCGATCTGACAAGGTCACTAATCTCCTGTTATCTTCATTCCCAAAATTTTCCTGGCTCAGAAAAGACTTTAAATTAAGAGCTTTAAATGAAAGCATGTGCTGCTCATTAGCTTGGCTCCTGGTACACCTGTGCTGTTCTACTGTTTTAACAGGCCTTTGCTCAGACCACTCTCCTAGAAATCATTATATTAGCTGTTGCTGCAAGGGTTGTGGTTTTGCTGCTGCTGGTGCTCTCCCTCATTTAGTTTAGAAGTAGAGTGAAGAGGGAACTGACTGAGTGAACAGAAGAAAAAGTCTGTTATTTTGAAAGGTGGGGAAAATTACTTTCATGTGACTAGTTTAATATACAAGATTAGTGGGGGGGGGGAGGGTGCTTTTTAAAATTATTTTTATAAATAAAGATTTTTGCAGAAATGTTGACTACTATTTTAAGAGGGCTGATTCATTTTACAGGGTCCACAGTTGTTAATTGGGCATTTATGGCTTCAAATATAATTGTTATGGTTTAAAATACATTTGTTTATAATTTAGGTTGCCTCTTGTCTGGTTCCTTGTGTTTTGAAGGTAAAGAGACGGAGATATCTCTTTAGATACCTAAGTCTTTGAAGCCTGGGTAATTACGGTATGTAGTCAATGAACAAGTGCTTCTATATGTTGCTTTATCCCATTTGGGGGAAAGTGTTCAAGCCTGGTAAGTTGTTATTATGTAGTGAGTCTAAATGTTTACTTTAAATGAGATTACCTTGCAGACATTTAGGTTTGATTAAACCAATGGAAAGCATGCATGTAATAACTTCAACAGAAAAAAAAATAGGAAGTACTCTTTATATAAAGAGAGAGAAGTACTACCAGTTGACGAAAGACCTAGCAAGTCTTTATCTTCCACGTGACTTCCACTACTATATCTTGGTATAAAATTTTGTGTATTCTTTTTTGAACAAAAAGAATATTTTAATAATATAAGTAAGTGTTGGTTTTATGTTTGGTTCATCATTTAGCAGCTGTGCTTGTTCTGAACTATTACTATGGTACATTTAACTTCCTCCTGTTATGCTATCTTTTCAAGGAGTTCAAAGAGAAGAAAAAATACTTAAGATTAATGAAATAACTTTTTCTTCTTTCCCAAATAATGCTTTAAAATTATTAATTTTCTCCCAGGTTCAAACTTTAACTGAAATTTAAATTTAAAAAAAAAATAGAAAAAGGTTTGCATCAAAAAGATTACTCATCAGGATGAAAATAAATGCCTGTAGGATCTGTGAAAGTAACTGTTTAATACAATTTAGGGTGGGACTCATAAACTCATGCTTCAGCAAGAGGCTATTCCATAAGGCTAGATATTTTATTAATAGCTGTCACTCACAGACCAGAGTGAATGAATCAGACTTAATCAGCTCTGGTGTGGTTGCTTTGCAGTGTAGGCAGTCTAGAGGAATAATATACCTTCATGTCTCCATATAAGGATGGAGCAGTTACAAAGACTGGAGAAAGTACTCCTCAAAGTAACGATATGAAGTTCAAGAGTAGGAGGTCTCTAAAGATATGAGTACTTATTTGAAATTAATTACTTTGGAAAAATCTGACTTTAAAATCTTAACACACCTTTTTTTTTTTTTGCCTAGAGTCCATTTCCATAAATGACCTTATTAATTCACCATGTTACCAAGTTTTGTAATCATTATTATTGCCAAGTACTTAGACACTAGCATAATGAGAGCTGTAGAAAAAAAACTGTGAAGGAAATCAATAATTCTGTTTTCAGAGCACGGTCTGAATAGCAGGTAGTGAGTAAAGTTTGTGGTCCCCAAACCAATGATGCATAGAAAGCAAAATATTGATTAGTCAACCAAGAAAAAATCGTTATCCTTTCTGAATTTATTATTTGAGTAGGAATCTTGTAGAAAATAAATAGTTTGTAAATGAAGATGGAATCATAACATACCTGCAGAAAGGAACTGAATAAGAATTAAAAGTAGTTTAGAACTTCTGAAATTCTAAACACTTCTCATTGTGACCCATAATGAAATTCTAAACACCTCTCATTGTGACCCTTTACCAAGATCAGGTATGGGTTTAGATATCCTTGGCTCCTGCATTTCTGAAATGAGTTGCAGTGGGAAAATAAAATACCAGATTTGTGAGCAGGAGGGCTGGGAAACATACTACAACTGACTTGAAGTTCTATTTACCTCAAACAAATGATTTTTGCAAAGAAATCCTCTCATCACAGATGTTCCGCATTGCCCCACTTGCTGGATCTGCAAGCAGTCAGGAGAGCATAGTTTGACAGAGTGGAACAATGCTGTGACAACAGCAAGATCAGGTGCCTTTGTTCAAGCTCATGGAAAGTGACTGATTGATAGGGAACATGGATAATCTTCTGTGAAGAGTTCACTTACAGCTGACAGTGGCAACAAACCCACAGATGTTCTGCTCCAGCTAGGGTAGTGATTCGTTAATAGGACTTGTTTGTAAAGTATTGTAACAGCCTTTGAAATATTTGAGATAGATTTGTAGACGTGTGCATTTGAGGGGATTTAATGTTCTCTTTCATTTGTCAAATGTTCCCATAAATATATTAGGTAAGTAATTGGCTTGGTTGCCATCATTGACCTTATCGGAGAAAATGCATTGACCTGAAATCCAGATATAAATTTTGCTATAATTTGTTGATATCTCTATCCCTTCCCTTGCTACCTCTGGGTCTTCTCTGGCTCTCACTGTGCTTGTTTGTACTTGTTCAACATCCTCATTTCTGTTAAAACTTCTAGAGCAACTTGTGCTAAGCCTCAAACTTGTGTAACATGGTGATGCTGCTTATGTCCATCCACAGGCTTCAGTACCAAGACACAAGCTGTGCCACAAAGATAGCCTGAATTGGTTCTGTTTTGCAATGGAGTTTGGATCTCTTTGCAGTTAGGGTAAGTGTGGATATATGTAGTTCTCCAAGCCTGCTACCATCTTGCAGAGATGTTAAGTGGATAATGTTATGCAGACATGTTGATTGAATTAATCACATTTTAGGGGATCTTGTGTTCCAAGCAACAAGTGTGTGTGTACAGCCTGTAAGCTGCAGCTGTGGTGGGACAAGTGTGGGATGTAGTGATGAAGCACAGATAGAAATAAAGGTGCAGAGCAGAACCTGCCAAATGTTGCTCTTGAGTCTTTTATGCCATAGTCTAGCTAACTGTGTAGGCATTGCTCTTGGGAGGGCACAGGGAAAAGTATATGAAGAAGTGATTAGATTTTTTTCCTGACACGTTCATCTACTACGTCTTTGAATTATAAAAAGTTTCTTGCTAATACTGGTCTAACTGTGGGACTTCCGAAACCTTTGTATAGGAGAGATGTGTGCACATCCACATACACACTTTATACATAGTGTGTTCTTGTGTGACTCCCAGGAATCCAAGCTCTGTTTTTGCTCCCTAGCAGTTGAAAGTGTTCCCTGCAGTGGTTTCCAATTATGAGTTTTCAGCTATGCTTTTATATTAAATGTGTCATCCTTCTGCAGTAACTACACACCTGAAAATGTTACTGAGACTATAAAATGAAATATTAGAGCAATAGAACAAGGAGAGGGACATATTTTATTTCAATGAATCGTTTTAATTGGGTATTTGTCTAGATATGTGATATATCAGAAAGCTATTTTTTTCAAGAAGTTTAAGTGTTATTTCCCATTTTATTCTTTGGGCAGGGGAGTGAAATGAGATTGAGAAACTTTTATTGCTAAATCTTTTGCCTCTGCTTTCTGAAATACTTATTCAGTTCTCATCCTCCCTTTCAAAAATAGATCTGATGTTCTCCTTAACCATTATTCTACTCCCTGCAGCTGAGACTGCGGGTCATATTTTCTTGTATCTTGTTTATCTTATTCATGTGCCTCCCACAAAGACAGGACTCTCTTCTTTTATGTTTGCTGAAAATGCAAGTATTTTCATTTGAATTGCTTAAAATTACTGGTTGGTTTCAAATTGTTCACAGAAAGAAAAAAAAAAGGTGTTTTTTTTTTAAAGCTTCCAGGTTCAGTGTAATGTGATGAGGAAATGGCTCTCAGAATAATAAACTATACTAAAATTAAAAGAATGTAGTCTGTGGGGTTTTAAAGAAACTGAGGCAGACAACTATGTTGCTGAAGTTATAGGTGGAGAAGGCTTGCATAGGAGCCTTGAGAGTGCATGAATTCTGCAGGCTTGTACTGACACTTAAGAGAAATGGTACACTTTGAGTATGTTTCTGTAAACAAATTAATTTGAGAATAACTGTGTTATTTTTCCCCCAATTTCCAATGCAAATGGAATCAACTCAAAACAATAACGTTCAAAGCAAGGGGTAATTACCACATGTAAACATTATGTAAAATAAGGTGCTAAGTCAAACAGTAAAAAGCAAGGAAGTTCTGAAGAGTGATGTTGCATCATGCAAATAATCATAATTCTCTTATGTATACACATTAAGATATAATAGATTATAATATTGAAGCTAGTGCTGTTGGGTTCTTTTTATTTTTCCATTGGATAGACTTTCCTGTGCAGAGATGGTAAAGATCATCAGTTGCACATTTGAACAGCTTTGTTTTGTTTGTCTATCTTTAATGAGAAATAATTTATATCCCCTTTTCATTCTAAGACATGACAGGCTGTTATTTTGGTCAGATTTCCTAAAACATTTTGTCTGAGGCGACAGAATACCAACATGAAGAATTTCTCCAAAATGATGGAAACATTTGTAAAGATGAAAAGAAACCAAAAGAATGAGCTTTGTGTAATGTTGCCTGTTAATGGACAGATAATATGCTAGTTGTATTTACTGGAGATGGATTTTTGCATTGTATATAAATAAATAATAACAGAAGCCAAAGATAAATTATTAGTTTCTTAAAGGAGTAAAGTGGAAACGAGCAGATTGTTTTAGTGAAGATCTTAACTGAGGCTACTTATCCAGGGTCCCTGAGTTGCATCTACAAAATGCAACAACATCCCAGCTCTGGATATATGGAGGATTCTTCATTTCTCCTTCACCTGTTCTTCTCTAAAACTGTATTCCTTTATATTAGTTTTCTAGCTTAATTTGAAAACAGTAGTGAAAGAATACATTCTAGCTCTAAAATCCTTCCTGGACATCCAAAGTGGAAATCAGTGAAGCAAATTCCTTTAGGAAAAAGAGTCAAACAGCTGAAATGGAGAGCTGCCAAAAGATACTATATCAAAGAAATTATTTATCACTATTACTAATTAATAGTTGGTTAGTTAGTGCCACGCTAACTTTGATTTTAAATGTACTCAGAGTTTAATTCTAAATACCATGCAGTCCATTACTATTCATACTTATGAACATAAAAGAAGGAGATCTTGGGCTGAACAACATCAGCCATTATTTGCTGAATAGAAAAGGAAGATACGTGACATTTGTTGACTCAGTTTATCCTAGCTAAGATCTTTCCTTCCCCTAGAGAAGATAAGGTATTCTTATAGCGTATTCAAAACCTTTCTTGGCCTTGGTGTGAATAGTCAGTGTCACTATAACTATGCCTTTTTAGGCAGTAGGTAGGTTATAACTTTGAGCCTCTGCTCAATTATTGATAATTCAATCTTGATTCAGTCTTGAATAATAAGAATCATTTTTGAATTCTTGAATAAGATTGAATCATTGTTAATTCTGGCTTTTTTCTTTTAAACACCTGTTCAGGTCATTTTATTAAAAATATGGTTCATTTTCATTTTGTCTTTGGATTAATAACAATATATTTTGTGTAAAGATAATTAAAAACAACAACAACAACAAAAAACTTTCTCTGCTGGATAAAACCTTATCTTTGAACACCAATTTTGTATTCCAGAATGGGTGCTTGTTATACCAGTTTTCAAACAAAAATCACAGGAGACTTTCTCTACAGGAATGAGTGAGGAAGCTGATTGAATTGTGGCAGTTGCTCAAACTCCTTTTTTTGAAAGAGTTTTGCAGGTATCTTCAGTTATTTTAAAAGCTGTAACATTTTGAGGCTGGTCTGAAGAGTATCCTTAAAAGATAAAGCTGAAATAATTGGAATTCATGTTTATGAAAGTCCCTTTGATACTATCAGGATATGAGTCATCTATTAGCAATAGAAGATATTAGACATGACTAACCTTTTTGGATATTCTGTATTGCCTCACTTAGACTTTCACTTTTGCTGATATTTTATTCTTCAGTCCCTGTGTGTTCTAGTGCCTGGGATAGGGACAGGCAGTAGCTACGGCTTCTGTGGAGATTGACTTGTCTTAGGGGATTACTGTCTCCTGGTGTTTTATTTTCCTCTTGGTTAGTTATTAAAGTTAACTAGGCAAGAATGGAAAACCAATCGGAAAACACAGCTAGAAGTCGATTTTTCTTTGTCAGCTCAAATTCCTCTGGTTAGAGACTCAGGCAGCAATTGTGTGTCCCATACCTGCTGCTGTTTTTCCTTTGCCTGCTAATGAATTCCTGCAAAGAGGCAGTGGCAAATCAATTAATTTCCTGCATGTGTCCTAGGTAGAACTAGTGGGAGGTTTTCTTTGCTGTCTATTGTTTTTTTTGTTTGATTGGTTTTCCTATGTTTGGTACAATTTCAATTGCTCCCGTTAGGTAATTGAAATTTTAAATAGATATTCTGTATCTTTTTGCAAGTGAATGGAGGGCAGATTGGGGAGGGGGTTATTTTTTAGTTATTGCAAAATGTTCAGAGATGGACCAGCAGCTGATAATGAAATTTTAATCTCAACTATTGTTGCAATTATAATAATCATTAACATGAAAGATGTTGAGGCTTTTTACGTATTTGTATCTTTGCAAGAAGGATATAGTATTCTCTTGACACAAACATGCTGTGTTGGTTGCGTTTATTTGCAGTCATGATCAAAATCGGAACACTACTGTCTTTTTAAAATTTGCTCTCCATACTAATAGATTATTGCTTAGAGTGTTGATATCTGTTATTCATTAATGAAGGAGTAATGTCTGCTGGCCAGAGATGCACCAAAGAATCTTGACTTGGGGGATTTTTGTCTGCCAACTGTGTCACTGGTCCATGTGCAATGTTCCTCCTTTTCAAATAAAAAGGAATTTCCACTATGTATTTCCCTTATTTTGTGCCATAGTCCTTCCCCTGTCAGTTCAGGTAGTGCTTTTGATTTTTAGGGTGAGCCTTAGATCCCAAAGGGAATCTAAAGGGAACCCATGTGTTTCTGTACTAAGTAATGACTTTTTCTGTCTAGAAATAGGTGTATTCCCTGTGTATCTTGTAAATACTCTCCTTCAGCCTTTCAGTTTCCAGGTAAAATTTTGAAGATTCAGAGCAGTAGTTGTTGCATTCTGTCCCAAAATGTCCATCTCGGACATCCTTGTGCTATAAAAATACTTACTAAAGTATTTTAGCTTGCCAGATGTTAATTGTTCATCAAAGCTCTAATATATTCACTAATACAGGCAATATTTATATGGTGTGTTTTAGTTGCATAGCACTGCATGGTCTTTACAGTCCAAAATATATTTTTTTCACTCCTCTTTTCAAAGAAAGATAAAGATGATGTAGAAGAAATGTGCTAATTGTACTGTAAAAGAGAGAATGCACTAAAAGACAAGGTAAGTATGGTCTTTACAGGATCTTTCAGTCTTTCTGCTGATAACTACCAATTTACATAAACTTTTTCTTTGCTATATACAAAACTAAAATGAGGTAACACTGCACTTGCAGTTGTCTGATACATTTAACACGTACATCATAGCAGCACCTATTGTGTTTGATTCTGCAGTTTTCATGTCGTATGTAAAAACTGCAAGAGACATTAGCTGTCTTGGCAAGGAAGATATAAAAGGGAAATGGGCAAAGTGAGAAGAATAATACTGATTGTAGCAAGTTACAGGAACATCATGTGAAAAATGGCAAATATGAAATGGAAGAAGAGCAAAAGGCACGCAATTTTTGAATCTTGGCACCTGAGCAAATCAAGTGAATGAGTCTATATTTCTCTGGAGTGTGCCCTGCTCGGAAGAACCGAAACAGAATGAATGGTGCAAGGATGAGTGCTGTAATACAGTGAGAGAGGAGGAAAGTTTTCATGTTTGGAAGCATGTTTGGACATGTCCTTTCTTTTTCTAACATATATTAGTGAGATTAGTCAAAAGCGTGAAAAAAACATATCTGATCATTTGTGAGAGTTTGTTACTTTGTGGAATAGCTTCCTAATGTTAATATCTGCTCTAGTGCGCGGTTCTCAGTGCCACATTGGCTTTCTTTGGCATCTGAATTCTGTGCCTTTATAGGTTATTCTTAATATTCTGCAGTTGTGTTACAATCCAAAAGGTATGCAAAATGCTGATTATCTGATCCCTCCACTGAGATCTTTTTTATTACAACAAAACTTTTTGTATCTCTTCTATGCTTTGTTCTTTTGCTATAAATCAGGATATAGTAGTAAAACTGCTGATCTTTTTACAGTAAAAGAGAAGAGAGTAGAATCAAATGCACCTTATGGGTTTTGGTTCTTGGTAAAAGTTGTAGAACACTCAAGCTGTTCAAAATTATGCCTTTCTATATTTGTTCCAGAAGTTGCTGGTCACAACACGAAGAGATTGAGAGATTTGTGGACGTTATCATCTGGTAGTACTGAACCACAAAAGAAAGGGCTAGTTAAAACTACTAATCTTTTATCGATCATGTGTTCTTATTTAGTGATTCACCTATACTCAGGCTTCTTATTTTCTTGTAAATAAGATATATTTGTTTTTTCAACATAGTAGTACTTTTTCTCAAAATAAGCCCTTACAGAATATTTATTAAAAAGGGCAAAGATTTTCAGTAAACTGGTAGAAGCACTACCAAATGTGACTTTTGAAGTTTTTTAACTGAAGTGGAATTCTGGTGCAGAAATAAAGTGGAGTTTTTTTAATGCCTCAGACAATTTTAAATACTACTGTTTTTTAAATTCACTGATGCAATGGGACAAAAAATATATATTTTAACCTCTAAATTGGCTTTGAAATCTTTAATGTTAATTAATTCTCCCTTCTCTCTGTACTGTATTTCAGTTTTAGCCGTTCCATACTTCATTGCTTTTGCCAACTCTCAGTTTTTTTCTGTAGAGAATTAAAACAGGCTTCACCTCTTCCAGATTTTAAAAATTCTGTTCTAGGCTGTTGAAGTATTCTACTTGAAGTCACCTTTTGAAAATAACAGAATAGTTTAAGGTATGGAATTCTGGAGAGTAAAGCTAACCTGTGTTGTGTTGAGAGGAAACTGCAGGGAATACTGTATGCACTTATTGAATTACCTGTGAACATGCCTGGTCAAAAAAACTTTATTTCAGAGTTTGAGCTTTTGCCCCAACTAACTGCCCAGCTGTATTGTCAAGCCAGCAAGCCTGTGTTCAATCTTATTTTTCTGAGAAGCCTGAAAACTGAATGTAGTCAAGAGTGCGTGAAGTTTCTGTTCTGCAGCAAGATATGCTGTGTAGAAATTTGGATGGGGAGACAGAAATGACTTGCTCAGATGCAATAAGGAACACCTGAGAAAGTTGCTTCTTGAGTAGTCTCTCTGCTGTAACTTACAGCTAGTCCATAGCCATAAAGGTTGCAGCTATGGATGCTTTCAATAAACTGTAAATAAGGGGCTACTGGAGCAGGCAGGTGTTTGCCCAGTCAGGTACGGGTGATGGATAGCTGAACAAGCTGTTTCTTACCACTGCTGTGTTGGAAGTTGCCATCTCTGGCTGAGATGCCAAACACAGCTGCTTGATAATTTGTGTGTTACAGCAACGGGTGATGATGCTCACATGCTAAAACCCTGGGTCAGTCCTACAACTATATGTTTTAGGCATAGCCTATGTAATCTAGATAGCTGAACCTCCATTAAAAAACCTGGTGTGTGCATGTATACCTAAGCTGATAGGAGCCATTAAGCTAGGTATCTTTTGTCTTATTTGTATTTTTTTCAGTATGTCTAAATAAACACAAGGTGAACATCACAAGATATAGGTGCTATAGCTTTTTTGATTTTTTTTTTTTTTCCACTCATAAATATTCAGCACATGGTGCAGGCTGCTGCTCAGGTCTTTACATGGAATTTCTTCTGTCTGCATCTCTGGCTAAGATTAAAGTCCACAGGGCTGTTATCAAGAAAGTTATAGAAGAGAACTAAGTGTGTAGTTTTTAAAATTGAAACCCTGACATGGTTCAGAAACAAATATAATTGGCAATGGTCTTTAATTGAATTTTTTCTTATGCTATTGCATATTTCGCATCTATTACCTTGTGTTTAGTAGAGAAACAGGAGAATAATCATAATCACTCACATAATCTCAGAGAAACAAAATAATATCAGCATCAAAATCATCTCCACCCTTTCTAATCTCAAGATGCAGGCAGGAGTCTCTCAGAGCAGAGATTTTTATAATTATACACATTACTTGAATAAACTGGAGTCTGAAGCACATGGAGCAAGTCTTGTATGTGTCATCATAGTACAGGGCCCTCCTGGTACTGTGCAAATTGATTTGTTCTTTCTGGATGGGATTTGCCAAATCTGGGCAATTTAGTGAAAAAGAGGCTCATGGAGGAGGCCAAGAGTAATGTTTTACGGTAGGTGCCACCCTTTTGTTATGGAAATGGACAGTAGGAGCTGGAAACACAACTGTAGGTGGGTTTTTTGACCTCCAGGAAGCCTGCAGTGTGACTTGCATGCTGAGCACAAAGGTAGCAAGTTGAAAAGATATCCATCTAGGAATGGGGAAGGAGGAGAATTATGGTTTGAGCTGCTTTCAGTGACATAGATGGGACATGGGTATGGGAAAGATGTTCAGGAGGCTAAATTCAAGTCACTAGAGTTTTCTCTGGAGAGGCTGGGGTCCAGAGAAACTCTCTCTGAAATCTTGCTAGTTTTCTGTTTCTGCTTAAAGTGCTAGGGAGAAATTTGATATCCCAGTGTTTGGAGGAGACAGTGATGTGAAGATGTGTGTATGAGGAAATAAGGAAACTTCCTGGATGAGAAGATTCTATATGTGTTGCACCTTGATCAGAGCTACGTTGATGGCACTGAAGACTGAAAAGGCTGGAGAGGAATATTTGAACTAGAAATTGGAGGAAAGCTGGCACAGATAACAACCTGGTTTAAGTTCACGTAAATAATGTTCAATGCACTGAAAGTCTAGGAGAAACAAACAGGACACAGGAAATAACAAAGGAAAATTAGAGCACTTATAATGCCAGTTAAGTCAAGTTATATAATGGAGTGAAAGTTTTAAAATCCTTTTTTTTTTTTTTTACATCCACACTAGAAATCTGAAAAGTAAACCGGGAGCATTTGAATATTTGGCATCAAATGATCACAATTTAGCAAGCAATTTAGAGAAGAATCAGCAGATGTTATCAGTTTACCAGCTTTACAGGAATCAGTAGTTTGCATTGGCGGGAGGGGGAAAGTTGTAATATGTAAGAGAATGTTATAAATTCTTTCAAGTGGTGTACTAATAGTTAGAAAGTCCAAAAAATCCTCACAAAACTGAGCAGGAAAATAGCAGATAAGCTATCCATGTGGTTAATGTAACTAATGCAGGGAAAAATCTAAAGCTCATCCAGGTATTTCAAAACTCAAAAGTTTTAACACAGGGAGGAGATCTTGGAATGCTTACTTATGACCATGAGACAGCAGTGTGCCCAGATGGCCATAAGGCCAACGGGATCCTGGGGTGCGTTAAGAAGAGTGTCTCCAGCAGGTCGAGGGAAGTGATTGTCCCTCTATACACAGCCCTAGTGAGGCCACATCTGGAGTACTGTGTCCAGTTCTGGGCTCCCCAGTACAAGAGGGATGTGGAGCTGCTGGAGAGAGTCCAGCGCAGGGCTACGAGGATGATCAGGGGCCTGGAACATCTGCCCTCTGAGGAAAGGCTGAGGGAGCTGGGCCTGTTCAGCCTGGAGAAGAGGAGGCTGAGGGGGGACCTGATCAGTGTGTATAAATACCTCAAGGGAGGCAGTGAGGAGGAGGGGGCCGGCCTCTTTTCAGTGGTGGCCAGCGATAGGACTAGAGGAAACGGCCACAAGCTGAGGCACCAAAAGTTCCACAGGAACTTAAGAAAACACTACTTGACAGTGAGGGTGACATAGCCCTGGAACAGGCTGCCCGGAGAGGTTGTGGAGTCTCCTTCTTTGGATATCTTCCAAACCTGCTTGGATGCAGCCCTGTGCCATGTTCTCTAGGTGACCCTGCATGAGCAGGGGGGTTGGATTAGATGACCTCTGAGGTCCCTTCCAACCTTAAGCATTCTGTGAATTACTGACACTACTGTGATACCTTTGCTTACTGTTATTCCTACAATCCCAGTACTCAATAATGGGGCAATAGAAGGGAATGGAGTGGATGATGGAAGGTGGACAGGCATAATCTCCTGAGAGGGGAAGAAAAAAAAAAAAAAAAAGTATCTTCTGTTTGGAGACAATGTTCTTGGGTCTCAAATATAAATGTATAGTTCAAATATTGCTCGTTTACTAATTTTTTGACTATGTTCAGATAACCTGCAGATCCAGCGTTAGGCAGCAGAAGTCCAAACTTTGCAAAAGTGCTGTTTCAAATCTTGACTGATGAGAATGTAGGGTATGGTCTTTTTATCTAAACTAAAAAGCATGTGGGCAGAATGATATTTTATGTTTTAGAAACATCAGTACAAAATGTAGACTCATTCCAAAACGTGTGTTATTGCAGCATAAAATGAAATACCACATTTTATCTGAACCGTAATGACTAGCCAAATGTTTAAAGTGCACTTCAGATGTAAGGTGAAAAGCATTAATTTAAACTTGAATAGAAGATTATTTGTGTATTTCCTTGGGTAAAGACCTTGCATATTTTCACTTATTGCAGTTGACTTAATGAGTGACTACCCAGTTGCATTCTGAGCTCTCTCCCATGCTTTTTTGGATTAATAAACTTTGTGATATTTCATTAATATGCATTGTAAATTAACAATTACAGAACAAAAGGAAATGCGCTGTCTAGCATGTTCTTTCATAGTTCAAGCTTCATTAGTTCAAAGTCATGTTCTTTGCTTTTTTACAATCTATTCTTTTTTACAATATATTCTTCCTTCAAAGAATAATAGATGGGAAAATATTCTTATAGTTGATAAACAGTCTGATAAAAGTTTTGTCACACCGTCCTAAAGAACTGTTCATATCCTCTCCATTATTACAAATATTCAAGAGTTTCCCATCTGCTGCTCTACTTAGCTGTTGTCCAATATCTTTTTTTTTTCTTGTGTTTCCTTGGTATTAATATTGCTGTGTTTGTGAAGGTTTAATGATACAATATGACAAAGTTGGAAGGGAAAAGATGGTATCTACTATTAGAACAGCTAATATAGCAACAAAATAAAAAGCTTTCAAAAAGCAGGAGCACAAGCAGCTCCTTCATGCTGTAAGAAATCGTATTAATGTTTACAATACTTTTTTCAATAAATCTTGGTGTGTGTATATATGGATAGGTGAAATATTCAGCAGAGGATTGGGCGGGGGGTGGCGAGAGCGGGGGGGAAGAACATGATTGATCATAGAACCAAAAAACTCTTCCCTCTTCCTTATTCTTCCCAAACTCTTCTCCTTTATTCTGTTTTCTCCTTTATTGGAGTATTAATTTGATTGAGGGGAAAAATGTGTGTGTGTGCGCATGTGTGTGCACATATTCTTGTTGAAGAATTAATTCTAAATTCTTGTTGAAGAATTAATCAGTAAAGTGTGTATGTGTTGCAAGGAAGGAACACAAGGAATAAATGTCCTATGCTACAATACAGTAGCTATCTTCAATTTAAATCTGTGATGAAGATGAAGTAGTTCCCACTACTTCACTAATTGTAACTAACCTCTAAACCTCACTGGTAATGAGAAAACATGGGAATTACAGATATTCAGAAAATATATGTTGGTGCCCGATATAAGGAGAAATCTATTCCTTTGGAAGAAACTGGCAAAGAACATATATCTTTTAGACTTTGTTTTAAAACTTGGCGTGTTTGGGAGGAAATCCTCATCAATCTTAGATGTTCTCTGTAAGGGCATGCATTTCATTCTTAAAGAATTGAGGAAACTATTGTCTTTCTTGGAAAGATATATTAGTGTAAAATCTGTTTACAGGTGGATATATAGATAAAAATCTTACTAATTTTATAGACTACAATTCTGTTGTGTCAAAAGGTTAACTACTGTTTTGGCAAACATTCTTGAATTAGTAATATTTCACAGCCGGTAATTTGCAGCCAGCTATAGCCAGATGGTGCTTTTCTAAGGCAAATTTAGGGCATTTCTCAAAGTTGCAAATGTGAGACAAAAATTAAATTTGAAGTGTTCTAGAGTTCTTTGTTTCTTGATTCAATATCATGCCTGATCCATAGCCAATATTAAGCATGCGCATATGATAGACTATAATAAGACCTATTAAAATCAAGCATAACAATTGCTCCATTCCTGACCTCTTGTCAGATTTAAATCTCAACTCCCAGAGCTCACTCCTTGCTTGCTCTACTGAGAATGCCTATTTTGAGATTTTCTACAATTTTGTAACTATTTTGGCAGACTTTATTTTAAATCACTGCCTCATTATACAAGGTCTCCATGGTGCTTGTGCAAAACACTTTATATTACAAGACACTAATGTTCTGAGTTTTTTGGAGTGCTGAACAGAGGCTAAAGGTGCAGAGCTGAAAGCATGTATGCTAAATGAAATTGGTTTAAAAAAAAAGTGAAAATGACTAATGTGTTTGTGCCTATTTACTGTATTCACAGCAAGATTATCTAAGGCTAATTTTTAAGTGATGCTGCTCTTGAAGAATGAAATTTGGTCACTATATTACTTTACAAGCTTGCAGTTTTTATAATGGGCAAACATTAATAGTTATTGTTGCCAGTGGAGAACAGGGTAGTACTTTGTGAAAGCATTTATGGATACAGCTTTATATCTTGAATCTGCTTATAGACTTTACTAGAATTAAGGGATTCTGTGTTAGAGCTGTTGAAGAAAAAGAAGTAGCTTAAAGCCTAAATAATCTCAGTCTCCCTTGCCTTTAGGTACTTTGTTGGTATGAATATGTACTATCACAAAGTGATGCTGAAGATGATCAAATTTAATACACTGATTATAAATTATACTTTCAAGCTTCAAGGCAAAATCCATGTCCCGTAGAAATGAATGATTTTTTTGGTAAACAACTTTTCCAGCATATGTTTGCAAGTTTTCCTTGCAATTGAAGTAGTAATATGTTTGATGGCAAGAAGACAGATCCTGGTAGTACAGGGATCTGGTTGGTCATGGAGTCTGGTCCTTTCCAGATGCAGACAACAAACTATGTTCTCTTGCTTACTGAGAGGATACAAATACCAAAGAAAAAGTATTACCATTTCATCTTGCCCAAAGCAGAAGTGAAAGCATCTGTGGATGATACTGATTTTAAAGGGAAAAAAAAAACTGCACTGTAATTAATATTATAAAGGGAAGCTTAGGGAAAAGTAATATTTCTTATATATAAAACTGACTCATATTGTGTATTACCTGCTTGGAATGCAATTGGAAGGTTAGAGGTTTTTAACCAAGTGGGTTAGGGCTCTCTTCTGGTATGAGTTATTTTAGCTGACAGAGGAGGCAACATCTCCTGTCACCCAGGAGACCTGAAACTAGTATGCTTGGTGTGCCCTGTCACCTGGGCAGGGAACACAAACCCTTCAAGTGGTACAAGAGCACATGGCAACACTTGTTCTGTCACTCACTAGAATATCTAGTGAATGCAGAATGCTCAGGTACAAGGCATCCAAAGCTCTGTAAAAGCTTGACGTTTATAACCCATGCTATCCTGGCAAGGAGGTCAGCCAAAATGATGCAGTTCAGGTGGTTTGCTTTCCTGCTTGTACTTTCCTGGGAAGAAAAAAACAGTGGAAGTTGACAGTGTGCAGACTTGAGGAAGAAAATGCCATTCTTCCGAGATAACAGATTTGTATTTACTGATGTGCATGCCGTATGTGCATATTCAAGAGACCTTAAGTATTAGTTCACAGGTCCCTAGAGGAAGAGGACTGCCAGGAACAGATGTACATCAATGAGCAGTTCTAACAGATCACATCCTAGGAAAATCAAATGTGCTCAGCTCATGGCTAAGCATCTGGTTGCTCTGCAGGGTGCCACTCTGTATAGTACACTTCAGTATCTCCTGAGGAAAGGACTAGATTCCCAGGTCCCAAATATCCATATCATACCTGTAGTTTTGAGCTAGAGAACCATTCCAACTATTACTGGCTCCCTTTTTTAACAGTTGAAAAGATGCATAGACATATATATATACACACACATTTTTAAGAATTTATTTTTAGACATTATTGCATGGCTGTTGCTGCAGTACTGGGACAAGAGTGGGATTGAAGGCTAAGAATTGTGAGCCCTAACTGCAGGGCATTTGGTTGTGCTGTAAGTAAATGTCTGTCTTGGCAACACCCCAGTAAGGGTTAGACTTTTGATGTGAAGTAGCCATTGTAAAGGAGCAAGTTATTCAAAACAATGTTGAGGACAGAGAGATTATCCGCAGGAAAGAATCAGAATCTATTTGTGCCTCTAGGACATTTTGTTATAAATTTGTTCCATTTATGCTTCTAAAAGCTTGTATGAAACACTAATTAGCAACAGGAAATGAGGAGAATGTAAACTGTAATCTATTGTTTTGTTTAACGTGGAATGTGGTTAATCTTGCCCAAAGCTTCAAAGACAGCAATAGGAAAACTGCTTGTTCTGTACATAATAAAGTGAAATGCATGTTGCCCTTAACCTTAGTCTCTCCCCCAAGTCTTTAACTAAAAACTAATTTGAACAAGGCAGAATTCATTCATTTTATCTAGCTATAGCCTAAAAGAAAGTTCAGCAAAATTGATGAAAACCATCGCTGGAAATGTGGAGTGACTATTTGTACAAATACTGCCTAAGCAGAGCTACTCTTAAAACAGCTAGTGTGAGTTACAGTTATGAACGAGAGAGGACAAAGGCAGGGAGTATGGAAGGCAAGTTAACCTTCTTGCCTTCCAAATAAGAGATTTGTTCTTTTTGAAAGAAACGTGGGATTTTTGTTTGTTTTGGGGAGTTAACGGAATCAGTAGCTAAAGATATTGAACTCCATACTATGCTGAATGCTTCTGTCTTTGAATCAGCTTGTAATGCAATGAGATAGGTGCTCAACAGGCATTAGGTTCTGACTATTTCTTATGTTGAAATATGAAGGTCTGTATAAATATTAACTATCGCTTGCTGAAGTTACACACTTCAGCACTTGGATATTGTGCTTGTATAATCCTCTGAAAATCAGTTGTCTATCCCTTTCTAAACAGATCCATCTTTCATCAGGTTGATCGGTGGGCCTTTGGCTGAAATTCTGAACTAATCAGCTCATCATTACCAAGGTCAGCAGGGGCTACCATGCAATTTCCTTCTATCGTTAACTTTATTTGGAATAGTTGCTAGGAAAGGCAACTATCTTGAGTAGTCACAGAAAAGTGCTGGTCAGCAGATGCACAATAGTTCAAAACACTGGTCTATATTCAGAAGATGACTGAACTGATAAAGATGAATAACAGAACGGACTGAATTTCTGCATGGGAAAAATGACTGCTGAATAGATAAAGTTCTCTTCCTACGGAAAACAAAGATTCTTTTTTTCCTGAATGTGCATCACACATCTTAAAAGGAACATTTAAAAATACTGCAAGCTTCTGGCAAGCTTACTAAATTTGGAATGATTCATACAGGCTCACTTCAGCTACCAACATGTATGCATGCTACAGACTAGCTGAGCACACTTTTCTTTTTCTCCCACTCCCCATACCTTTAACAATTCCATTTAGAAAATAGAGCAAAGTGTAGAAATGTGATAGAAAATATGTTAGTCACTGTCTCTGAATTCTGTTGCACAGAAATCTTCTAACCCTTGCCCTTTAAATATTTGTATATTTTACTAAGCCTACCTGCTTGTGATATTTTGGGGTGATCAAAGGTATTTAAGACCCATCAAGTTTTGTGTTCATTAGATTATTCTTTAACAGCTGGGAGTCCTGACCCCTTGGATAGCTTCCTAAGATGGGAGGTGAACTGATGAAACGAGATGTGGCTGCTGTTCCTTAGGAGCTGGGCCCTTGCAGGCTGTACATACAGAGCTCAAACTGTGGAAGACACTGGATCTGAATTGTCTCTATTCATAAAGCTATGGCATAGCTTTCATGGCATTCATAAAGCAGGCCAGAAGATCCCCTACTTGATTAGACTGCTTAAGCATTAACTCAGCATGGTAATTCTCTACTGAGTTTTGTTTTAGTCCATTCAGAATATGAGAATACCGACGGCAGCCTTAAATAAAGAGAACGTACTGAATCACATTGCAAAAAATACTGCCAGGAAGAGACTTACTATGGTCTTACTATGGAGATAGTAAGATACCTTCTAATATGTAATAATGTGTTTTTGCAGTCTCTCTCTCCTCTTCTGCACAAATAGACTCCTCTGGATTGATACAGATAGAACAGGTCACGCCATGGAAGTAATGGACAAGGTTTAGACACTACTGAAAAACATGTAGTCAGCAACACTGAAAAATAAAGTGTTCCTTTACACTGTTCAGTAGTAAAATTTTAGACAACTGGAAAAAAACAGAGTTAAAGATCCTGAGGATATAAATTTTGGATTTATATGTCTAAACTGTTACGCAGACCTGTATGTATGTAACTTGATCAGAGTAACAAGGTGAAGACGCGAAAAGATTCCCAATCTCTAACTGTTCCAAAGCTAAACTCTTAATCTGGTTGATATTTCACAAAACCACACACTTTCTGAGTTGTTCAATACTATGTTTAGAGTTCATTTCCGTAACTTAGTCACAGATGTTAATGCTCTGTCTTATATCTCTATTGTCTTTCCCAATGGGAAGTCTACAATTCTCACAGGATAAATATACATATAAATGTACTTTATAAACTAAAGATTAAGAAGCCTAATTGATATTTGGATAAAATCTCAAGACAAATATTTTTTTTTATTTTTTCTATTTGGTTTATGGAGACATGCTACTCTACCAATAGAAACTTCTGGCAGACACTGAAAATAAACTGGTGTCTTTGACACAGACAAAAAAAAAAAAAAAGAGATACTACATAAAAATGTATCATTAAAATGATTTCATCAATAATTTTGATAATTTTCTTTGGAGATGAGGAAGATATGTTCAATTGCATCCTACTGCACAACTAGTTAGGTAATGCAGGAATTTAAAGGTGCATAGAGGCAATCATCCAAAGGAAATTTTCCTTTCATTCTCTCTACTGGTTTCGTAGACAGAAAACCCCACTGTGTTACACTGTGTTAATACTGTTTGTTTGCTTTCTTTCATACTGTGCAAGCAAAAACTTTAACTTTTAGACTTTAATCAACAAATTTGAAATCAGAGTAATATTAAGCATTTAGGTCTCCACAAAGAGAGCTGAGAGTACTGCAGCAAGCATAATTGAGAGTGAGCAACTTGAAATCTGCTACTGTTCTTCCATTTAGCATTTCATGTGTTGTTCTATGAGAAATTCTAAGAGCTAAAAGCATAAGCTATTTGACATATAAACCATAAAACACAGTAGAATATGGCACTTAATTTCTTGAGCCAAAGGAAAAAGGACATTTATTCCTATTTTGTACACTTCACACATTATTGATGACAATATTGCTGAAAAAATACTCCACGTTTAGCAACCACACACAGGCACATATCCTGTCATCCTGAGCTTGGAAGTGCTTTAGAAAGACAGGCAAGCATTTATTTCCATTTTGAATACGAACAAGTAAAGACCAAATGTATTAAGCAGCCAGTGCAACGTCACATGAATCAGTCACAGAACGTGGGCTTGTGACTCCTAACGAAATGCTTATTCATTAGTTCATGGATTTCTTGTCAGTGTCTTGAGCTTCTAAAATATTCATCCTTTCCCTACTACTTTACACGTCCATCTTTTGTGCTGAAATCCTATCAATTTTCATTATCCTATAGTGTGACCATGTCAGCTTTCAGATTAAAATGCTCCAAATACAGGGTTATGAAGTGGTTATTGCTGATGGTAGCTCTTTCCTTTTCTGTTCATTTCAGTTTAAAGCTTTTTATAGACATATGCATGCAATATATCTTTTTTTTCTCATAGCTGTTCCTTATATTTTGTCCTATTCTGTGCCAGTATACTGTTGATATATTTTCTTCCAGAGACGGATGTTTCTCAAAAGCAGATCCCAAATTTATTTAAGGATTAAAGTTTTTGGAAATCTTTCAATATGCAATTTTAGTAAGTTCTACTTGAGTGAGATATTATTTCTCAGAGCTAGATCTATTTCTTTAGAAAACATTAAAAAAAAAAAATGTAACCTGATGTTCATTCTTTGTGGAAATGACTCAACCTGTGAGAAATGATACTCTTCTCATACGTACAAATTGAAAGACAACCAAAGACTTAGGAGGCTACAAAGTTCTGAACTGTAATTTTGATCAAATATGAAAATGAAAGGGGTAAACCATTAATTAAATAGCTGTTTTTGATGCTGCACATGGTTTAGGAAGAGAGGAAAGAGGCAGTAGTTACTAGGAGGTTTTTTTAACAAGACAGTAAATACATAACACAGAAAAGCAAAGAAAAAATAAAAAAGGGAAAATTATTTTTTAATTAAAAAGACAATGAATTGCATTATATGTAGCTAAATTTATCTTTTAAAATTAAATTTATGATAATTATCATCATCAAGAAAAAAAAAATTACTATAATGAAATAATTTTTCCAGTGCTTTTTTTAAAGGGATTCTCAATATTATGAGTCACTATATTAATTATGATTGGAGCAGATAAAAAGTTTCAAAATAAAGATATTAGTGTTCATTATAAGAAGATTCACTTCATTATTTTCTGCAGTTATTAGAAAATGAATCACATTGCCTGCCTATGAATTTATCCTTCTATTGAAGTGACTAGTTCAGCCTTTGATTTTATGGACATATATATCAGAAGCAACATTGTTTATAAGATGCTGGAATTCGTACCATCAACTATGTATGCTGAAAGCTGTTTAATCATAGCAACTCCTACATATTCAGAATAATTTAGGAAGAAATTGAAGAACAAACAAGAAATCAACACAGAACTGCAAAGACTGATGTGCTTCCAGAGAATTACTAATTCATTGACTGCTTCAGTAGTACTTCTGATGTGAAGCAGCACCCAAACAGTAAACAACTTCTTTGCAAATGCCCATAAGTCCCTAAAGAAGTCATGCCATAGTGTGACTCAATATAGAATGATTAAGAATATTCAATTAGTAATAATAAACAAAGTTTGCCAGCATTCAGTAAGTATTGCCATCCAGAGGGACCTGGACAGACTGGAGGACTGGGCGGCGAGAAACCTCATGAGGTTTAACAGGGGCAAGTGCAAGGTCCTGCACTTGGGGAGGAATAACCCTGGACACCAGTACAGATTAGGGGTGGACCTGCTGGAGAGCAGCCCCGCAGAGAGGGACCTGGGTGTCATGGTGGACGACAAGTTGACCATGAGGCAGCAGTGTGCCCTTGTGGCCAAGAAGGCCAACGGGATCCTGGGGTGCATTAAGAAAAGCGTCTCCAGCAGGTCGAGGGAAGTGATCATCCCCCTCTACTCAGCCCTGGTGAGACCACATCTGGAGTACTGCGTCCAGTTCTGGGCTCCCCAGTACAAGAGGGATGTGGAGCTGCTGGAGAGAGTCCAGCGCAGGGCTACCAGGATGATCAGGGGCCTGGAACATCTGCCCTATGAGCAAAGGCTGAGAGAGCTGGGCCTGTTCAGCCTGGAGAAGAGGAGGCTGAGGGGGGACCTGATCAGCGTGTATAAATACCTCAAGGGAGGCAGTGAGGAGGAGGGGGGCGGCCTCTTTTCAGTGGTGAGCAGGGATAGGACTAGAGGAAATGGCTTCAAACTGAAGCATCGGAAGTTCCACAGGAACTTAAGGAAGCATTTCTTCACTGTGAGGGTGACAAAGCACTGGAACAGGCTGCCCAGAGAGGTTGTGGAGTCTCCTTCTTTGGAGATCTTTAAAACCCGCTTGGATGCAGCCCTGTGCCACGTGCTCTAGGTGACCCTGCGTGAGCAGGGGGGTTGGACTCGATGACCTCTCAGGTCCCTTCCAACCTTCGGCATTCTATGATTCTATGATTCTATTGTTTCTTAAAATCTTACATCCATCTCCATCAACTTTTTGTTACTTGGAATCTTTGAAAAGCATTTTATCTAATTCAAATGATTAAATTTTACATAAAAAGGGTTATATCCTGGCAACAATAAAAGTCAGTGCTTCAAACTAGGCTATAGTTATCAATATTCTGACTAGTGAAGGAAAAGATGCTGAAGGAGCAAGTTTTTTAAATACAACTGTGGCCCAACTAAAGGAGAGTTTTGACAGCTGCTTCATCAGGGACAGAAGTTCAGAACATTCATTCAATTTTGTAAAACATGCTTTTGTTAAGATACATTCTTCTTTTATGCTTATCACTTACATGTCACCTTCCCTGTAGAAACAATAGTTAGCTGTGAATTTTGTAAGTATGGAAATTCTTTCTTTGATTATATTTTCAAAATACCCTGTAGATAGTGGCTTTTAATAAAAACACATTAGAAATATGGTCATCAGTCAAAGATAAATTTTCAGGAAGGGTCTATAGATACATCTGGATGGTTGTGTACAAAGCAATGATAAGTGTGGGCCAGGACTCGACCAACCTTGACAGGGCCTCAAGCATAGTGCTGCTGTTGGAGCAAGACGTGCTGGAACTTGTTGGCCATAAGCCCTGGGAAAGACAAGATAAGCCTGGGTCATCCTGACTAAAGGGAGTTGTAGAAGGGAGTATTGTTTCAAGGTTGTAGATAAACTTAGTCTGCTTTAAGTCTGACGATAGGACTTAATTTGTTGCTCATTATTTTTTATAACCTGCTTGTAGCTGCTTTTGTATTTAACCAATCAAGGAGTGCCTGATTTGAAGAAGCACCCAATCCGCGTAAAACACACTACCTTCTGATTTATATAAACGTGTGTGTAACAACAATAAAATCGACACTTTGCTTGCATCAAGCTATGTCCCGTCTCTCAATCGCGGCAAATTGGTGACCCCGATGTGATCCTAAGGATTGGCGGAAGGATCGAGAACCACCCATCTGCGTGGCATGCTGCGAGTCCCACAGAACTTTGAATGAGCTGCTGAAAGGAAGCAGGAGCCGCCCGGCATCAATCCCTCCGGAGAAGAGAGGTGAGCTGTGGGAAACATGGGAAGTCAGATATCTTCCCCAGAGAGAGACGTTTATGAGCTTATGRAAGCTCTCCTTAAAAAACATGGAAAGAATATTTCTGGGCATGACCTCAAGCTGATCCTTAAATGGATACAAGTGAAGATGCCCACTGTAACCATGTCTTCTATCTTTACGYGGGAACTCTGGSATGATGTGGGGGTGAAACTATGGGACACAGCAACAGCAGGAAACGCTGAAGCCCAGCACATGCTCCCATGGTGGAAGATTGTTTTTGAGACTCTGAAAGCACAAGAGAAAACTCATAAGGTTAAAGCAGGGGAGGAGGAAAGATCCCCTCTCACAACTCCCCTGGCGCTGCTGGAGAACGAACCCTTGAGAATGGGTGCTGCGGGATACCCCTCTTTCGATCCGGCTCCACTCAACCCTGAACAAGAGCCAGACCTCTACCCCCCTAACCTGCGAGATGTATGGGCTAATATAAAACGCCAAGCCTTGAAAGAGGGCGAGTTAGAGATTGCAAAAACAATTGTAGCCCCCGTGATTTATCAGGGTCGGGGGGCACGGTGGGAGGCTTTGCCTTTCTTGGTAATTAAGGAGCTGCGGTGTACTGTTACTGAGCATGGGCTTTCTTCACCGTATTTTGCAAGTTTGTTATCTTCTGTTTTTGATACCAATGTTTTGACTCCGCATGGTTTGAAATGTTTGGCACGATTGCTCCTAACCCTGACACAGTACTCCCTATGGCAGTCACACTGGCGGGGGGGACTCCAAAGATTTCTTATGACTTATGCGGCTCACGGCAATGCTGCCGTAGCTGCACTGACTATTGAACACCTTACTGGCAGGGGTCAGCTCTCTGATCTGGTGCCAGGCCCCTGGGATTTGCCCGAGATGCCGAAAAGGGCGCTATTATGCTAATCAATGTCAGTCCAAGTATAACTTTCAGAGCCAGCTGATGCAGGGAAACCGATCGCGGAGCGCGGGGCAGCAACGCGCGCAGACACAAGTGCCGCGGCCAACGTTTCAAACCGTCCAGAGGAAAAGGCAGAAGCCCAAGGCCAGAAGTCAGCAGAGTGGATCCTTCATTGTCTCCTCTGCCTGCCTCCTACAGCCATGAGAAAGCGATGCCTCCTCCTCCTCCCTGGCACACGGAAGCAGTGGAAGCGGCAGCAAGCAAGGTTACTCCCCCTCCTTTCCCCCCTTCCTGCACGGAGCAAAAGTTGCTCAGTTATCTTACTTCAAAGTTAGCCCACTGGCAGCAGCTGAGCGGTCCCAAGGCGGGGGAGGGTGGCAAAACATTTGAGTCTACGGGCATTTTGCAAACTGTGTAACTTGTAATGGTGATTCACTGTTTTTGAATGTTTTCACATGTAATTAATATTGTTTCTCTTAGCATAAGTTGCAGGACTGATTAACAGACAAGAAGGAGACTGCTTGAAGGAAGTAGCTGATCCTTGGCGTTACACTTTTCTCAACGACCTTTATACTTCTTGAAGCATCACCATGCTGCTTACTTTATAACGCCTATCAGGTCTCCTACAACATTGCCTGGCCCTCTGATGTAAGGAAATCAGGATGCTGACAGCCTCGCCGGGGTGGCCACCCTTCCAGACACATTCCAGCAAGCGTGGTTGTCTCACGTCTCCCTTCACCAGAGTGCTTATACTTTGTGCCAGATGCTACTTTATATAGGTTTGCAGGCGGATGTCACTAACATTCACTCTTTTCGGTACTCTTGGACCTATGGTCTGAAGTACAACAAATAACTGAATGCTGCTTTATATTACATATTTGCAGTCATACATGTGATGCCTGATGCCACTTTCTAGCCGCCTTTGCAATGCTAGAGGAGCAGACCTGTAAGCTAGTTCACAGGTTAAACACGAAGCAAGGGAGATGAAGGTAATAAAGGTAGGACTCTCGTAAGGAGTCCAGAGACCCTCACTGGTGGCCATGTATGCGCACACCAGGGAAAGTTGCATAATGATAAAGGTGGAGCTTTGCCCGTCCCCGGGTCGCCTCCTGACACGTACGGGCCCTACATGACAGGATACGCCAGATATAAAACCATTGTGGATCTGAGACGGGGAGGGACTCCAACTGAGACCTACATTGTCTCTGCGGGGACGCCCGCAAGCTTGGAGCCTGTCGGCCACCTCTCGTCCATGGGAAGAATGGTCTCACTATCTGGCTAGAAAATATTCTCTCTTGTAATTGCCCGGTAGCTGCTTCATTTTGCAGGGAGTTGCTAGGTAATCGTTATGCTTTAGTGTGTGAGAAATTAAAACGGACAATGAGCCAGGCTATCTGGCCCAGTCTACACAACTGTTATTATAATTTAGATATAGTTATATAGGTATATAGGTATATAGATACAGATATAAGATATAGATACAGATATAGATAGACATGCTACATTACAGAATCACGCTGTTATTGATTTTTCTTTTAGGACAACAGCATGGAGGTGAAGACTTTGAGGGGAAATTAATGATTGTGAAATTGGGAATTGATAAATGGCAAAAAGGCTTGGACTTAACATGATGATTTTTGGATTTGTTCAAATAAGGGTTAATGATTCTGATCACTATTGTAACAATGCACATAGCCTTGTCTCTAAGGTGGCCTTGAGGAGAGGAAAACAAGAAGTCCGTTGAAGAAGTGAGCCAAGCAGAGAGGGATGCAAGGGGGGAGCACCGAGAAATGAACTGACCAACTGACAACAAAGCAAGGACGCCTGCTCTCCTCAAACATGTTGTTTTGCAGGAGGCAGAATAAGTGAATAAGTGGGACAAAATCCCATATRTAGATTTGTTGCTTTTTCTGAGAAATGATCATGAAACAAGAAAGAAATGTAAATTGCTGGTATTTGATTTGAAAATGTTAGAAGGAAATGTGATTTTTGGTAACTGATTTGAATGATTATGGAGGACAAAAAGGAGGTATCTCAGTTTTGTTTGGCTTGCAGTACAGAGAAAAATGTTTGAAAGACTATTTGTAAGTAAGTGGATGATGAGGAAGAGGATGTGCAATTGTTGGTCTACTGGGAAAAAAGGGGATTGATGAGACTGGGATCAAATATG
>NW_020455675.1:124580-217989 GCF_003342845.1 Nothoprocta perdicaria | reverse complement strand
TAACCTGCTTGTAGCTGCTTTTGTATTTAACCAATCAAGGAGTGCCTGATTTGAAGAAGCACCCAATCCGCGTAAGACACGCTACCTTCTGATCTATATAAACGTGTGTGTAACAACAATAAAATCGACACTTTGCTTGCATCAAGCTATGTCCCGTCTCTCAATCGCGGCAGATAAGGACTCTTTTATGTTTTCATTTTTGCAACTACAGTAGTCTAGAAAAAGATCTTTAAAACACACATAGAAGAAAAGTCTTAATTTATAGAGGAACTATATTCATATTAGTCAGCAAATAATATTTAAGCTAAAGTTATCAGAAAGTTCAAAATAAAAAAAGTTCTTCAATATATTTATCTTCATGTGGCTATAATAAGAATGGGGCAAACCTGACCTGTGCCATGCTAAACAAAACTATAGATTGACAAAAGGAGAATTAATTCACAAGCATTTAAATGCTTCACAGATCAGAAACAAGCAAAGAAATGGAGAAGGTGACTCATCTTAGGTGTCCCCTTGATCTTTCTTGTTTGACATCTCCCCCAGGAGGTTTCATCACCTGCTGTCCAGAGCCCATATTCTCTGAATGGGCTCCAACAATTCCAAGGTTGCCAAATTGAAAGGTAGGAGAAAAAAAAAAAAAAAAAAAAAAAAAAACAGAGAGCAAGAGCAGGGGAGGATTCATCTATTATGAAACAGCTTGAGAGGGCAAAAGCACAAAGTAGAGACTGATGTCACACTCGATTCACATAATCCCCTGGGCACCATCTTTACGTTAACTTACTGAAGCAAAATGCTCAATGTAATTTTCAAACCTGCATTAAGAACAAGCTTCGGTTTTGTCACCAAGTATCACATTAAGTATTAGGGCACATTTCACAAAGTTACATATATATACAGAGGCACACAAAATGGTTTTGACCAATGGATTCAGGACTTTTTGGGTTGCTTTCAGATTTTTTTGAACTTATGGTGGATGCAAAACTCTTGAAACACATTCACTGAGTTATCTACCAGCTCCTGAATTTCACTGTTGAGAGTACCAGCTTGCTATTACCATGCTTACTATAAAATTAAAAGTTTGAATATAAATTGATTGTAAAACTACTGACCAATAGAAACCAGCAGGTTTCTAATGCTTGAATAGGTTCAAGTTTTCTTATGCTTAGAAACTTCTGATAAAGCACACACTTGATCACTGGACTCATCAGATAACTCTGCATTTTATATATAAGACAGATGCTGAGTAACAGAGAATGGACATAGGAGAAAGAGAAAAGCAGGTCAGGGTAGTGTCACTCACTTGTTCCAGAGCCTATTCAGTCTGTTTTCTCAGAGCAGTGATTAAAAAAAAAAAAAAAAAAAAAAAAAAAAAAAAAGTTTTTTTCTATAAATTAAAGAAGCTTTATATATGCTTTTCTTGAATTTAAATGTGTAAACTTTCCCATTTCACTTTATGCTTTCTCCAAGAAAAGAAAACTCTCTCACTCTGCATGTAAGATGCTATTATCAGAAGCATCAGAAATGCTCCTGAGATCAGTATATCTCAGAAGCATCTCCTTCATAGGAGAGCAAATCCTAAGCAGGTCAGCAGAACCTGTTCTGCCAATTTAAATATTACTGAAAATCTATTTTTTTTCTGTAATAAGGAAAGATGGGAGATTTGAAAGAAGAAATAAATTGACCTGCTAAAGGTGCTCTGAACTCTCAGGACAAAGCACAAAAATCTAAAGAAAACAATCAAAAGAAAGCACAAGAAGGTAGTTATCAGATTAAAAATCTATGATCTTGTCATTTTTGTTTTCTAGCATCAAATAATAAGATTTCTCAGTCAGCACAGTAATTACCAAATTACTGCTTTCCAATAGGAATTCAAGGCCACATAAAAGGAAGGCCACCACTGGAAACCCCCAATCAGCCAACTGCTCAAGCACATGAAAACAGAACTTCCAAGTGAAAAGAAAACCTACATCAAACAATGGCATCTTCATTCTGCAGGGATCCAGAACTGTATCTATTTCTTCTCGTAGATTCATTCAGCCCAGAAAGGCAATAAGATTCTTAAGTCCATTCTCTATGTGGCACTGCCATTGCATATGTTGCTGTCACTGCTGTGTCACCTGCTTAACTTGCACAATGGTGTCAAAGTCTCCTAATGACACTATATAAATTATCTGATGTTTAAAACACTTAGCTTAGGGATGCTTAAAGACTTCAATGTGAATTTAAGTCTCTGCTCCAGGGCAAATGTCTTAGCCATTCACTTTTTCCTTTAGGAATTAATCTTATATCACATCAAGAACAGAAAAAGTCGAGTAGCTACTACTGATAAAAATGTGGGTTCATGTTTTACCTTAAAGTGACCTTGCTCACTTTAACTTACTCAGTGAACTACAGATACAGTCTTGCTCACTTTTTCAAGTTAATAAATTATTCATACTCAAACAAGCAGCTCCAGGTAGAAAGCTTAGCCCCATACACCTAACAGCTTAGAAACAGGTACTCACTTAGGATGAGAATTCAACATCCTTTCAATTTTGACAGATGTATCTCATATCCAGGCAAGTAATGGCTAATAGCCTCTGGCTATTAGCTATTCATGTTTCTGGACGCCCTTATTTTCTCCTCTTAGATGGATCAGTCAGCAGTTTAACTCAAAGAAGACTCAAAACTCAAATTCCCTCCTAAGAAAGAAGTAGTCAGCTTAATCACTTAAGAGAATTTGGGCTTGAAATGCAGAGAATAGGAGTAGACTGTAAAATTTTCCCCAGGATCTCTTTCGGGGAGGACCTGACTATATTAAATTTGGCTTTTTATCTTAAAACGGAAGATTGTACTGCTTACCCAGAGGTCACATGCTGTCCTGCCTCAACACTGTAATGCCCTCACCTTTGTTTTTGGCCTGTTTGTGCTTTAGTTTCTGATTTGTGAAATACGGATAATAGCATTTTATAGCTTAACAATTTTGAATGAAGCTAATTCTCTAAACTGACAACTGTCAGAGACCCAGGAACGATAATGGCATAATAATAAACAAAAATAATAACAACTGGTCCTTTTCTAGTTTATTTTCTGTTCCAAGCAGAAGGCAATAACCAGAAATTGTACTAACAATGGAGGAGGCTGTTAACAGCTCTGGCACAATGAAGCACAGACTGTTCTGCGATTACATTTAGGAAGGGTGAGCACGTAGTAAGTGTTTTACAACATGATAGCCTTTTATCAACAAACATAACTTTGGTAAATACTGACCAGGAAAAGGGAAAAACAACCCTTCTAGAGCCAGTTACCCAGTTCTTTATTGGGTGCATCACCTCCACTTACACTGCATCTTCCTCCAAGCCAGTTAAGAGAAACTCTTGCAAGGAATTAACCCTGTCACTCTGCAAGTTCATTTGCATGCAGTTATGTTATATTTTAGCAACACAATTATCCAGTCTCTTTAATGAATTAGCATTTGTTTAACCACCACAAGCTTTATTTTGTGAAATCTAACATCTAGAAAATTAATACAAATGACAAATTTTTCAAATGACTCTTTCTATATAGGTATTAATAGATCCAGAGAATGTCTTTGACAGTGTACACTGGACATATTCCTTTTCCATGCTGCAGTGCCTGGGCTAAAAACTGTAATTACACAGTGACCTCAATCCACTTCCTCTCCCAATCATATGAGCAGCTTAAATTCAAAATGATTTCACCTTCCCATAGCAACTAGGCAACCATGTCAGTAATACCTGTTACGTTTTTTTTCAGTCATGTAATTACATCACTGGCTATTATGCAGTAAAGTGGTTCAAACATACAAATCATAAACAAAGAGGCCTGGTATGCAGCACATGTTTAGTCTTTGCAGATAATCCACAAATCAATTTTTCTTTAGGAAAGAAAATGAAAAACAAATCCATGTGTGGAAAAAAACATATTCAAGAAAAAAAAACCCTAAAAAAATGAATGTGTTGCTTGAAATAATTTCTGCCATTAAGGAGACTAAAAGGTAAGAGAAGACAATGACAGTAAAACAAGTGATAAAATGGCTTGGAATAACTGGATTTTCTAAAAGGACCTCAAAGTCTTTTCTGAGCAAAACACCTTGTCTTGACATCTAAACAGTCTTAGAATATTTGTTAGAAACATAATTCTCTTGTTTAGATACATCATAATGTCTAGCTGCACATGTCTAAACTGTAATTAAAAGGTGAACGGCATCGTTCACATTTATCCCAGCACACAATTTCTAAATCCCTAAAGTCCTGTGCATCCAGTCTAAGGGAATAGCCTTTTTCTCTTATGTATCACACAACCAAAATCCATCAGCATCCACAAGTTCTATTAGAGACAAGCAGCTTAATTTAATCTCTGGCTACAATGTCATTTTTCAGCAAAGAAAACAAGCAGGAGTTTTAAGTACTTCAGATACAGCTGAAATACATTTTCAAAACTCTTAAATACTATTAGAGCAGAACACAAATATCAAGTGGAAAAGATATTTAAAACTCTTAAACAGATTAGTAGTTAAATCATGAACCAAAAATGATACAGCAGGAACCTTTCGCATGGATTTCCTACTGGTATCTTTGTCTATCTTTTAATAAGTTCTCTCTCATACTATAGGCAAGTTAGTGTGCTGCAGGAAAACAAAGTATATCAGGCTTTTGAACAGTTGATAAAAACTCTTGGCCTAATGACCATTGGATAATTTCGATCATTGGCCCATTCACTTCTACAGAGATAATTTTATTATACAAAAGATACAAAAGGATCATCTCAGTGTAGTCCAGTATTTGCCAAGAGAAATAGGTATTAATTTTGGATTGATATTTTATGATAAAATTTTGTTACATATTTGTATATGTGTGCATATTTACATAGTATAAATGTGCTAGGTATACATAATACACCCTCATTCATATACAAACACACACAAAAGCATTAGGAAAATCCTTCATGTACGTTGGACTCAGCCCAAGCATTTATAATTTCTTTTGTCCCTCCACATCTTTCTAAAAAGATGCTTCTTCAACAAAGCATGCCACTACTGAAAAGTGGTTTGAAGAAAATATCATTTTGGAAAAGCATTAAACCAAGGTGTCTTAGACAAGTACTACACAGTAGAGAGTACTACACATTCATAACTTTGGAAACATATGGCAGTACTTAACCTTTAAAATAAAATAAAAATTGAGTTTCATTGTATGTGGTGCTATTGAGATTTTGGCAATATTTCAGGCCTCATTTGCCATAAAAGTTATTAGATCTCAGTGAACTATCAAAGAAGAAATCAACATAGCCATTTTATGGCAAATGGCCAGAATAATTTGATTTAACTACTTTACACCTGGTTATTACTCAGCTGATCACTTTTCTAATGACTAGCCAGTCAGTTCCGGACTTGCACACATCTCAGCAACATTATGTTCTAGTTGAATTTATTTCAGTGCTTTGCTGGCTAATAAAAGGGGTGGTCGAGCAAAATCTCCACCACAGAGGTTTTTTTTGAGGTGCCAAATCCATAACTCAAGCCAAATGATAGCACCAGAAAAATTAATCCAAATGTTATCGACAAGTTGCTTACTAAGTGATTATCTAAACTGAAAAATATATGCATTGGTAGATTCCTCAAAAAAAAAGACCACTGTTTTCAAAAGTAACTTTAAGTTTAGTTATTTGTTTAGTTGTCTCTGTTTGGATCTATGAAGTCAGAAGCAAAAAAAAAAAAGTTGTACTTCAGAGAATCATCTACTTTGATAGAAGGGCTTAAAGAAAGCCTTACCACTTAAATTCAACCTTCTAGGTCAGGTGGAGAGAAAAAGTTATGTAACCACATTAGCTGTATGATTTGTCAGCCAAAAGATCACTTCAGTCCAACACATACTGGACAACATTAAATCACACAAATCTTTTTTTTTTTTTTTTTTTTTTTCACAATAATTATGTCCATCTTTTCTTACTTCTTTACTGAGAAAAGTGGAAGAAGATCTATGTAAAAGACATTGATAAAGACCGAAAATAATTATACAAGTAATTTTTATTGAGGGAAATTTTTGAAGGACTGCCAAAGATGACATATTTTATACTATCCTTGTATAATTAACATGCTCTGTGAGTTTGTAGAATATTCCATTTTTAAAAAGCTGCCAATGTACTAATTCTACTGATTTAAAGTCTAGAGGCTGCCCAGTTTAAACTATGTAAATTAGCAAACTTGGGCAATTATTCCATTTTATTGTCATCACACCATTAATTCTCTACAGGTTAAACAAATTTGTATTCATATTTGCAACTTCCCCACTGCATCAGCAGCTCTTCCACCATACTATTTTAAGACAAATTAATTAAGACAAACTGCTATCATAATTAAGCTAAAACATACAATTTTGAGAAGAAAAGTATCTTTCAATATTGCTACTGACTTACAATATATTAAACACTCCTCAGATATTTCAATTTTACATAATTACACTCAAGCAGATATCATGCTTATAAAAAGCAAAGATTATAAAATATCCTAAACTATTTGGTTACATTATAAATGTCTCCTTATTCGCTCATTTTAGATTTTTTTTGTTCATGTATTACTTAATATACAGACACACAAATATACAACATGCTTGCAGATATAATCTGCTTTGAAATGTTGAGGCAGCTTGAAAAGAAAAGATACATAGGTAGAAATTATATTACAATTGTTGGAACATTAGAAGCGGCTCTGGATCATAGGGTAGTAGTGAGAACTAGCTCATGTACCCTCTTTCTGTTAAAGATTGACAGAAGAATATTTCCCCTCTCATTCTACTCTTTGCACCTAAATGTCAACCCATTTATCCATATTATCCTCACCTCTTCAGATCTTCTTTCTGAGCTATTTGTCTGAATACTCTTTTGCCTGCTTTCATCAAAATGAGGAGAGATAATAGATTAAACAGTCTCTGCTAGCTCAGCTTATTTTGACTAAATTGGATTAGAGAGAGCGCTGTAAATTCTGGCAAAGAAGCAGTGACAAGCCATGTCAGGTAAGCTGAAGCTTATAATCTTTTCAGTTGATATAAAGGCTGCTCACAGAAACCATTTAAGCAAACTTTAAGAATGTAATGAAGAGTATTCTTCAGAGCAGAAGGAAACTATCAGAAGTAACAATGACAACAACATGAAAATGGCTTAGCCTTGCTTTCCTCTCCACCATCATAGGTCAGCCCAAGGACAAGGTTCATTAAAGTACAACCCACTGGAAGAGTGACAGGCTGAAATGGGTGGGAGCCTAGCTCCTAACCTACTCGTGCCCTTCCTAAACTGTGAATCGAGCAAGGCTATGCCATATGGCTACGGAGAGAACACTTTGTACCCACCTTACAGTAACGTGCATGTGCACTCTTTCTTTCCAACACTGAATATTGAGCATGTATTTTAATTGTCATACTGTCATGGAAGAAAAAAAAAATGTGAAACTGCCTCCAACTCATGTAATCTTTAATTAGTCTAACATATATAACTTTCATCCATTCTAGATGAATGGATGATGACCTTTGGGCATTTTTGATAAGTGTGGCTTGCTTTGATAAACTGAGTCCATCAAAAGTTATATAATGTAATGAAAAGCCTCTCATATTAGCATTCAGTATTAGAGCAATTTCCTATAGAGACTATATATTTTTTTAAAAAATTCCTTTTATAGCATACATTTGTACTAGAGACACCTATTTCTGGTGTGCCGTTGACAACTCATCTTCTTTAGGATCCTGAAGTCTTTTCTCATAGAGGTTTTTCATCCTTGTGTCAAGCAAAACAATGCTTTTAAAGGCAGAAGCAGACTCTGTAGCCTGTCTGCCTACATACAGCATTTTTTTCAGGTGACTAAATGGAAGTATATTCTTTATGAAAAAAAGGAAAAAAAGAAAATATATTCTTTATTAAAAAAGCATACAAATTAAATTAAATGGATGGCAGGCATCCTATGAAGTGCTCCTAGTTCTTATATGGATATCAGAAAGTGACATATTGAACCATATGAGATCAGAATTTGAAGAAAACTCATGATTATCTGAGAAAGATAGAAAGCAAAAAAATATTGGCATACTGTTCTGAAACGTCATTGCATGGTCACTTCATAATGGTAACACAACGTTTGTCCTTTTATCCCCCTTCAATTCAGTTTTTAACATTTCATATTGAGAATAAATGTTATTTAAAGCATCATCAGCAGCAATTTAAAACATAAAACACACTTCCTTAAATTCGAGGTCATTTTACATAGTTAAGCCTTTATTACAAAAACATCAGCTTTGGCCATCAAAGATAACGAGGCTCATCCACACACACAGACAAAATTGAATGGGGAAATGATACTACCAAAAACCTGCATGGAGACTGCCCTGTGTTTTCTTCAGTTGTATACTAGGTGCTGAGAAAAATGCTTGGAATATATAAATATAATTAAAATATAAAACACTAATTTCCCCTTCCTTTATTTTTAATCTTATCTTTTCTTATCTTCTATAAACTGTAATATGGGCTGGAGAAATACAAGCAGTTTGGAATGAGTTCTGCCTTCTGCTGAAAGTGAGAAGCATTTATTCAGCTATTCATTCAACGCGACAATGCACTAGACCAAGGACTGACAATTTAAAGTCTTCAGATAATATTAGGATAAGCTACCAGAGTACACATTTAACAGCTATAGTAACATTACTCTGATGAGGGGAAAAAAAAAAAAAAAAAAAAAGAAGAAGAAGATTGAGAAGAGCTTCTTTTAACCGCTTCAACAAAGACATTCTGGTTAATTTTCTTTTGATTAAGATCTTGAAATTTAAGAAAAACAATTTGTAACCTAAATTTGGCAGCATGAAATTTCTACGAACTAGTATTTGTAAAAATAGCAATCTCTCCTAATAAGTCTTTGTAGTTAATTTCAAAGTTCATTCTTGACTATGACATTTAAATATTCCTTTCTTTTGATCCAAATTCCAAGAGCTGGTACATTTCTGTTACCTAAATATCCCATTCCTTTTAAATATATTTACATCTTGTAATACCTACAACATAAAAGTAAATATTTTGTTTAGGCATTTACATGCAAAACTGAAAAGAGTAGTAAAAAGAAACAAATCCAGATTTTAACATTTCACTACAGAATGTAGTTTCTTGCAGAAGGAAAAAAAAAAATAAATGAAACACAAATCATGGATATTCAACCAGCTTGAAAAAACAAAGAATGCCACTATATGGAGATTTTTTTTTTTTAGAAATATTCCTTCTTGTAACATTTCTACATCTGAAAACATAGATAGTACTGATTTTTTTCTGCTATTAGCTTCTGACAACTTACTAGAGGAATCCTATAGAAAAACAGGAATGCATTCTAAAATTACCTTTAAAATTCTGGCACATAATTCCTAAATCAGATTTTTTTTCCAAGATTTTCTTAGCTCATTTAATATTCTGAAATTAAATTGCTAAGCTAAACAAACTTGAAAAATGTAAACAAAGTACATAACCTACCATGACTAAATCGGCTTTTGTAAGGACATCCCAGTTAAAATTTCAGGCTTATTTTTCATGCAAAAACATAACCTATCCCACAATCATGAGCAAATTTTATATAGATTAAGTATGATCTTCATATTACTTTTATATATAGAAAATAAGATTGACATACAACTGGAATATATGATTTCTCTAGAGCATTACCATTTTGTTCTATGAAAAGGCTACTGATTAACACCACATTACTGGCAAAAATCTGTTACAGAATTTGTAAATTTTAAGATTTTTGGACTAGACAATTGTGCATACTATGCCACCAGTTTTTAAGCAGAGCTCTTACTTTACCAAGTAGAATTTTCAGCTAATAAAACAGAACTGATAGAACAGAGCAACAAAATAATCCTTTGTCTTCAGATGGAATTTCATGGCATAACCGTCCTTACACCACTATAAATACTTTAACTACCATGCTGCAGATTTTCTCAAAATTTATTCCAACAATGAAGCAAACAAATCTACATACATCTCCTTCTAACTTCATTTAGTATAATTCTGTAACTAGAGAAAGAAAAAAAAAGTCTCTTTTATTTGGGAAGCTAATGTCAAAAGTGCAATCAAATTAAAAAGTAGAATGCAGGTGGAACATAAAAACTCTCTTCAACCACCCACTGATCAAATAATTACAACGCAAGTGCTGTTATTATCGCAGTTGATTTTCTTTTTTTTTTCTTTTTTGTTTTTTTGGTAATAAAATAGAAAGCCTTCAACTTCAGGTGATTATGAAAATGTTACCCTTACAAGCTCTGTAATAGAGAGAGAGAGAGGTTGCATTTTCAGATGAACCTTTTGCTACTCATAGAAATTCCTCCCAGTCTATACAACTTGTAAGTGGTGAGACAGAAGTCTGAGATAGTAACCTTTTTCCTTGTCAAAGGAAATCTCCCGAAAGAAAAGAATCTTTTGCAGTTAAAATATAAATATATGCTTCAAAACATTGGGGTAATTAAGCAAATATAATAAACATCAAACTCAATTTCACCAAACTAGTGACTGTGAGGAAGCAGGCCTATAGAGCCCATACGTGCCACATGAAAGAAAGCATTAAATCTGAAAAACTGCTAGCTTTGGATTAACATGAAAAGAATATACAGACAGAAGTTCCTCATTACTAACTCTTGAACAACAGGCTTGCTTTCTTCTCAGAATGGAATTTGGTTTGCAGAAGATGGCAGAAACCACCACCCACTGACTTCAAGAAGTAGCCTCTGTAGGATGTCAGGATTAAGTGATTAAGCGACACCAACTTGGTAGAACCAACTGTCTAGAGAAAAACCTCATTTTGCAGTGCACATACTCTTTATATGAGCAAAAGCTCAGATACATAAATGATACAAACCACTGTGAACAATATAGTAAATTATGTGATTTTTGCTTTCACTCTAAAGGCTGCAAACTGTGCAGGTCGGGAAGCTCCATGAGGCTTTTCTGTGAGTATCTCAGAGCTGACTGTTAAAGATATAGAATGTAAGATTCCAGCAGGGCTGCCAGAGGGTTATCCTGAAGGCTACGGCAGACGCTCTCAAGTCGTATCCTGGCAGATGACATATCTTGCCCAAAACTTATTGCTCCCAGTATAGAAGAGCAGTAAAGAAAGCTCCATAATTTAAAAATAAAATATAGTTACTCTTCTATGCAGAATCCTACTGTGAGTTGTCTCATTTTATTCTAACTTGTGGGTCCAAGTTTCCTCACATGCAAAACAAAGCTAACAGTAGCCTCCTCGGGTTTGTGTGTGTGAGGGGAAAGAAGTAATAATAGATGGGTAGTTAATTAACATTCCTTAAACACTATTTGTGTGTTAAAATATTATAAGATGAATTGAAAGAAATGAAATAAGCTGTCAATAGTCATCATGGAATGGATGCAATGCTTAGGATGTCTAAAGGTATTTAAATCAAATTTAATGAAATTGTTTGCACTCTGGACAGGAGAATGTACAGTAGTGTGACAAAATTTGCTAGTGACACAAGTCTTTAGATGAGGAAAGTCCAGGAGAACTTACCAATATTACACAGTTCGTCAGCACAATGGCAGATTAAAATTGCACAAGTCAAGTCACGCTGAGAAAATTTGCATGAATTATATACATTGTTGAGTTTTAAATTAACTGTGTCTATTCGAGCAAAAGTCTTGACATGCCACTACAAGTGAGCACACTGCAAACATAAATAGTGCTGAAATAGCTATAATAGAAATATCATCAAAATGATATTGGGTGAAGAGGGGGACAGAAAATAATGGAAAATATTTTGCTGTAGGAATGCTAATTATTTTCTCCCAAATATTATTGTGTTCATTGCTACATATTCCAACTCAAAGTGAAATACTGACAAAATTAGGAAAGCTGCAGATGGATATGGAAATACCTCCATAAGTAAATAAAGAAGAAAATCATTAGAATAGCTTAGAAATGAAAGAAATTAGAAGGGACATTATATCCTAACTCTGTAGAGAGCCTTTAGAAAAGCTTAACAGTAAGTGTCAAAGAAAACAGAGCCAGGTCAACTCATCCTTCTTCATTCAGGAACCAAAATTCAGCAGAGATTGAACAGAAAGAAATTTTAGATTTATTAACATGAAGAGTTTACTAAATGCTACCAGGGATGACAGAGTTCAGGGACTCAGTAGGATTAAGAAAACAATGAGCATTATTGATAATGGGATATCATGATTAGATATCATTATCACAAATAGAACCTTGCCCCAACGTTCTGTCTATCAGAAGTAAATGTATATGTAGTTATATTTATGTTTACAGGCTTTTTACTGAGTCCCATTCATTATGGGGTGTGGAAGCTTTGAATATATCTATCTTCTCACCCTCAAGCCACAGATAGCTTGTTAACAGGTAACAATATTTTTGCTTACAGAACTTGTTTGTGCAAAACCTAACCAAATACACCTTGTCTGAATCTAGATGTCCATTCAAGGAGACAGTGAGTTCCTTTGAAGTGTTTGCAAAGTGATGGAAGAAAATCAAATGAAGATTGAAGAACGGGGAAAAAAAATAAAAAAAAAATCCTGTTGTCTCCTGTAAGGACATCAGGCCTTCTCTCACTGGTGCCTCTATGTACACGTATATCATAAGAGCCAGTCAAAACCATGACATGGTCATTTACTTCCAACAGCTGTGCACAAGGCATCAAATTTTCACCTCACCAGTACTATATAAAAGCTGATCTTGCCATCTTTTAAAACAAAACAAAAAAAGTTACAATTCTTTGCCACTCCTTCTCCAGAAGCAGTATCAAGATTCACCTCAGTCCTTTTAACCACATGAATCAGAGCTGTGAGCAGCCAAGATTTTCCTTCCCTTCAACTATGATTCTTTCTTGGTCTTTGAAAGTCAATCGTTTGCTGTTTCTCACTGATCATATTGATTTCTTGACTTTATGAAAGCAATCTTATTCTTTTTGATTCCTTGGGAAAATACCATAAGAGAAAAAACTTAAGAGGTGTGAAGTTTTGGAACTAGTAGTGTGTTGGAATATAAAACAAGAAGTTAATGGCTCAGCTTCTTATACAAACAAAAGTTTAACAAACCCTCTGTATTTTGGAGGTGGCAGGGATGGCAAATTATGTTTGAAGAATAAGCACAAAGGAACACATTTCTTCCTTACTCTTTCCAGTTTCTGACATCTACAACTTGTTTATTTGATCCCTTCTTCAGTCAATGCAAATGTCCCCAGATATCTTGCTGTTTACTCTTGTTTCCTGCATCCTGTGTGTCTGTGGTTGTATCTCAGAAATATGTCTTGTTTTCTATTTTCCTCATACTTGGGAAAATAAATAGGTTCATGACTGTTGTCTCAAAAGATTTTTCTCTTCTTTCATTTATCATGATCTATTAAAGAATCTATCATCTATTATCACGATCTATTAAAGGGTATCATTAAGTCTTTTAATATATTTGGGAAAGTAAAGCATTAGCCTTAAACGACATACAGAAGATAACTTACTTCCTCCTCTAGAGAAGCAGAAACAGGGAATATGAAAGGACCAGTTAAATGGAAATATACGTCACTGTGTCTTTGAAGTCAGGTGCTGCTGTGAAAGAAAGAGCAGTAGAGATGTTAACTGGCAAGTGGAGCTGCAGAATAGTATTCTATTAATTCAACTGAAGAGATGCTGGTTTGGTTGACACAGGGTTCCAGTTATCACCTTATTAGATGAAGAGACAAAAGACAGATGGAAAAAAAATGTAGTGTGCATTAAAAAAACAATTGCCTAGACCACTCTGTGACACTGGGCACCTCTTAACTGGGTTATGCATCTGTATTAATATTTTTCTATCTTGATAAGAAGCTTAGAGATTTTCATAAGAAGCATTATATGAAATTTAAAATGTTTCTGTTAGATGGCTGACATTCCAAAATGAAAAATGCTTTTCTGCCTGGAAGATCACTAAGAGATGTGATCGTAAATAGACATTGTCTGCTTATGTAGTCAATATTGTGTCTACATGAAGCTGCAGAACTGAATGGAAACAGGAATTCCTAAAAAGAGGGTAAGTTCATTCTAAAGCAGAAATTGAAGAGAACCTTACCTGTCAGATGTTGAAGATAAAGCTGACTCTTCCTGAATGTAATATCAAGATTGATTGGGAATACACTGCTGGCAGTTTTTCTTGACACATTCCTTAAGCACTTAAAACGTACCTAAAACTGACTGCTTTATTGTGGGGCACATGCTGAGATAAGGTGGGAACAGTTGTTCTAGTGAGAGAATGAGACCACTATGATCTCTGCAATAAACACAGAATAAATCAACAGTTTTCACAGAACACTCTCTGGGGGAAAAAATAGATTTCTTTTTTTTTTAAATGACATTTGAAAAATAATGTAAACATACTCCCACCTATAATAAATGATTAATTAAAAGTAAATATCAATAGGCAAATCATACAACAGAAAGTTACTTTGATTATGAATCAAATTTCTCATATGAGAGGAGTGAGTTGGGCCACAGTCGAGTGAGTTGGGCCTGTTTTCTCTGGAGAAGAGAAGGCTGAGAGGGGAGAGAGGGGATATGATTAACGTGTATAAGTTCATGAAGGGAAAATGCAGGGAAGAAGGGGATTGGTGGCCATTTCATTGGTGGCCAGCGATAGGACAAGGGGAAATGGGCATAAGCTGAAACACAGGCAGTTCCATCTCCATGTGAGGAGGAACTTCTTTCCTGTGAGGGTGACAGAGCAGTGGAACAGGCTGCCCGGGGAGGTTGTGGAGTCTCCTTCTCTGGAGGTCTTCAAAATCTGCCTGGATGCCGCCCTGTGCCACAGGCTCTAGGTGTCCCTGCTTGAGCGGGAAGGTTGGACTAGATGATCTCTAGACGCCCTTTCCAACCTTGAATATTCTGTGATTCTGTGAAACCAACAGTGACACACAAAGAAAAAAGATTAACACAGAAATTTAACATCTGTGCACTGCACAAGTCAGACTGATTTACATAGGGCACTGACAAGAAAGGGAAAATCATTCTGCCATTTCACATCTATGAGAACCTGAAATTCATAGATTATCAAACTTGGAAGTTCATTTGGGTGCAGCTTATGTTTTCCCACAAGGGACAGAGTTCTCAGATCCCCATTAGCAACTTAACATGAAGACCATGCTTCTCGTTCTATTTAAAACCATAAACCTGATCTATTCAAAAAAAACAAACAAACAAACAAAAAAAAACACCCTATTATAATTTTATTCTCTCTGAAGATGCTATTATTGCTGTCATTCAGGTTGTATCTTATTGCAGCTAAGGATTCAGTCAAATATAAACTTGTATCCACATTATGCAAATAATAAGATAGTGATTCTTAGTTTAGTAAAAAGTGCCAAAGTTTAGCTATCAAGTGCTAAAAAGGGGGAATTAAATGCAATGTAATCTCCCTTTTCATATCTTAAATCCCACTGTTCTACAGTCTAATAGGTTATCATGTATTTAATACATACATGTATTAAATGCTATCATATCCATGTTGTTATTATAACCTATAAATGCATAAGTTGCATTAATGTGGCAGCTATCTACAAAAAGAGTCAAATGGAAGATCCAGGGAACTACAGGCCTGTCATCCTGACCTCAATATTGGAGAAAGTTATGGAGCAAATTATCTTGAGGTCAATCACACAGCATGTGTGTGACAACCTGGGGATCAAGCCCTGCTAACATGGGTTCATGAAAGGCAGGTCCTGCCTGACCAACCTGATCTCCTTCTATGACCACACGACTCACATAGTGGATGATGTCTATGGATGTGGTCTACTGTGTTTGGGCCAGTCCTCTAACATATTTATGGATGATCTGGATAAGGCAATTGAGTGCACCTTCAGCAAATTTTCAAGTGATGCCATGCTAGGAGGAAGACTGGTTATGCCTGAGGGTAGGATAGCTCTATTGATGGATATGGACAGGTTGGATTGACAGGCAGAGCCCAACTGTATGAGATTCAACAAGACCTTGGGCCAAGTCCTGCACTTTGGTCACAATAACCCCTTGCTGCGCTACAGGCTTGAGGTAGAGTGACAGGAGAGCAGTGTGGCAGAAAAGGATCTGGGGGGTTTTGGTCAAGAGCCAGCTGAACATGAGACAGCAGTGTGCCTAGGCGGCCAAGGTGGCTGACAGCCTCCTGACCAGTATCAGGAACAGTGTAGCCAGCAGGACAAGGGAAGTGATCTTCCCCCTGTACTCAGCGCTGGTGAGGTCACACTTCAAATGCTGTGTTCAGGTTTGAGCCTCTCACTCAATAAAGACATTGAGGTGCTGGAGCATGTCCAAAGAAGGTCAACAAAGCAAGTGAAGGGGCTGGAGCACAGACTTTAGGAGGAGAAGCTGAAAGAGCTGGGGTAATTTAGTCAAAAGAAAAGGAGGCTCAGGGGAGACCTTATTGATCTCTACAACTACCTGAAAGGAGGATGTAGTGAGGTGGGGTTGATCTCTTCTCCAGAATAACTGATGATAGGACAAAAGGAAATGGCCTCAAGTTGTACCAGGGGAGGTTCAGGTTAGATACTAGGAAAAAATCCCACATAGAAAGAGCGAAGCATTGGAACAAGCTGCCCAGGGAAGTGGAGTGACTGTCCCTGGCAGTGTTCAAGAAGCATGTAGATGAGGCATTCAGGGACATGATTTAACATGGTGGTGATGGGTTTACGCTCAGAGTTGATGATCTTGAAGGTCTTTTCCAATGATAATGATTCTATGATTTTACATGAAAGTTGAAGCACAATTGATATTTGCTTACTTGAGAATCAAATTAAACACTCAAAGTTTACATATGAGTACAAGAATGGTTCAAAGAGAGAAAAAGTGCTGTTAAGAAGTGAAAAATATTTCCCTAAAACATGTTAATACTGAGTCTAAACAAACTGCTATTTAGGGACATCATCTGTTTTAGAAACAAATCCCCAAAAGTATTTTAATCACAACATAAAAAGCATGCCACTAAATATATTTAAAAGTCTTTCTTCTAACATATAGAAAGAACTTATTATTTAACCAGGAAAACAACAAAATGACAGTTTGAAAATGCAAAGCAGAACTGAAAAATAAGTTTATAAACATTTTTGGTTAGCAAGTGAACAAATTGTAAGACTAATATTAAAATTACTCAGAAGAGTGTATTAGACCATTACAAAGTTGAATTTAAAAAAATCCTAAAAGTTTCACCTGGGAGAATATCAAACATCAGAGCAGCTTGAACACTCTTTTAGATCTCATTTTTAAGCAGTACTCTAATACATAGATATTGAATTTAACTAGCACTTTAAGTTAGTTCATGGTTTTCCTTAACTAAAATTTACCAAATAAATTAAATCAAACCAGGCAAGTCACCCACTGCTTCAGGATACAACTTAGAGTGGGTACATTTAAGTTAGGTCTTAGGAAAAATTCTTACATGGAAAGAGTAAAGCAAGGAGCAGACTGCCTGGGAAAGTGGTGGAGTCACCATCCCTGGCAATGTTCAAGAAATGTGTAGATGAGGCACTCAGGGACATGGTTTAGCAGACATGGTGCTGATGGGTTTACAATTGGACTTAACGATCTTGAAGGTCTTTTGCAACCATAATGATTCTATGATTCCAAATTGTCCAGGAAGAGATTTACCGCTGCCAGCATGAATGAATTAGAGATCTCATTTAACACAGAGATAATCTTTTAAAAGAAGTCCTGTATTCCATCACTTCAAAATACAATATGAATAATAGGATGGGACTAGATGATCTCTAGAGATCCCTTCCAACCGTAACCATTCTGTGATTCTGTGATATTTGCATCTTGCTTGGTATTTTAAAACAGTGAGTCCATGCTGGACTTACATAAGGAAAGAGTTAAAATGAAGCGAGAGTAAAGGTTTATGAACAGAGTTCACTCAGTCCTTCTGCTGTGTTGTCTCAGCCTTGATCTACAAAGCACTTGCTTGCCAGTCCACACACTCCACAAAGTAAAGGCTGTCCATCACATCTTACACAATATATGTTTATTTTTTGCTATACATTCAGCTAGGGAACAGGTTGAGATTAATAAACCTGGCATTTGAGCCATGTGGGAATCCTTGGTGTTTAATTGCTGATTTAGGGACTAGAAGAGGGAAAGGATTCAAAAAACAGTATTTTATCATCAAATAGGAAGTGCTTAGTGCCAGTTAAATCTGGAATATTTTGTACACATTTTCATAACAGAAGCAGTAGTCTGTCTTTGTTTGCATTGCGTATCTGCCAGTGTTTCCTTTCCATGTAAAGTACATCATTTAATCTCTTATTTTACAAGCATTTCTATCTCAAGAATTAAGCATGAACATTGTCAGGTTTAGAATTTAACTTAGCCTTTTCTTTATTTGCTTGTACTTGCTAAATACATAGCACCAAACAAATCTCTTAAACTGCATTTATTTTTAAGTAATTTTACTGTGATTTGTTTTTCCACAGCTGATACTCATCCCTTGACCTTAAAGTTAGTCTCTGTTTTTAGTTTTGACATTCTAATACTGATCTGTGTGTTGAGAAAGGAAAATGTGATGCAAACAGCAGCTTTCAGGATATACATGCCCCTTAAACTTACAGAGATTTAGCATTTTTCCACATGAAGGTAATAATTGCATGCACTACGAATCGAAACAAAATTTAATTATGATGGGAAGAAAGAACCTAACAAAGAAAGAACAAAAAATAAAACATGCAGATTGTTGTTGTTACTAAGAAGCCAGAGTCCAGAGAACACAATTCCCTGAGCTCACTGAAATAGAAGTAGTATATAGGTGAATGTGGAATACTTTTACATCATTTTTCATCTGTTCTGACCATGAATGACAACTGACTGCCAAATAATGGCCATTTAGCCCTTTTATGACCTCTTTTTCTCTCTCACTCAGAGATTAACGAAAATAAATAGGAAGATGATGTCATTTGGAGCAACATTTCCTCTCCACAATGATTTTTTGCTGCTTTGTAACTACAAAAAAGCTCATAAGTGGTGCATTTTGAGATGCACCACCTCTATGTTATTCATACTGAAGGTATTGCTGTAGAGCCTGATTAGTCAAGGCAGTGGATCCTATGTCTGTGCATACGTTTGAGCCTTTTCGCCAAGACCTATGAGAGGCAGCAACTCTGCTCCCCTTTGCAGGGGGAAATAGGAGAATTCCTGTTGCCATCTGGGAGATGGAAGAATCTATGACATGGATGGATCAAAAATACATCAAATGGTTTTATCATGTTTGGAAAACCACATCACAAATTGTGAGAAAGTTTACACTTGTGTCAGGATGTTAAAAGATGTGTTGCTGTGAACTAAGTGAGCCCAGGGAGGACAGTCATCCAAATTAAAGGATATAGATGGCAATTTTATGGTCTAAACATTGCAGTCTTGGAATGAAAAGTAAATTTTAAAAAGAGAGAGAAAGAAATGAGGGCAAAGTAAAAAAATATAAGAGTTTCCTCTAAGCAGGAAGTCTGTATGATGCTTGAAATCCAAATAAAAAAATCTATAATTAAGAAAGATGTGCAAAGCCTGCATAATACGCATAATGTCACTGAAGAGATGAAACAGCAGATGGACTAAGGCTCTTAAAGTCCAAATGGTTGTCTACAGCATTGTCAAAAAACACAGAGACAGAATGAGCAAGCAAAAACCTCTAACAAACCAGTAGCACCTGACGTTATCGGATCAGCTGCCCTGTAGGGCAGATTACAAATCCAGGGACCTGGCAAACACAACCTACAATTGAGGCATTACTGCAGGAGATCTAACATCTGCCTTGTCAAGAAAAGAGTGATATTTGTATGCCATACAGGAGTCATAGGATGTGCATTATCAGTACTGGAAACTGCAGTCTATTATCTTTTGCTTAGTAAAGCAGGTGAGGATTACTAACATTAGAGCTAAAGAGGATGATCAGGACCAGATCCATGCAAACCTCTACTGATACAGTCTGGACTCAGAAGTTCCACATGTGCCTATTCCCCTGAATCAAGGGTTTCCTAGCCAAAGCAGGCTACAGCCAGGGTTCTGGGTCCTTTCCTAACACATCCAGGAGCAACCTGAGGAACTATTTCAGAGTGACAAATCCAAGAAAAAGCACATTCCTCATACTAAAATTCTTTAAATTCCCTTTCAAAATACAACTGACTAAATTCTCAGCTGAGAATACTTCATATAGTATTTCTCTAGAAATATTCATATATGGAATATCAATTATTATTTTAAAAACAAACTGTCAATAAATGTAAGAATACAAATGAGATTCATGAAACAAGATGGTCAAATTCCCTGATAGAGTCAATGTTAAGCAATGATCATGGCAATGCAGTTGCAAGTACCTAAATCAACTTGTTTTGCTCAATAATTCATTGTTTTGCATCTGTCATGACTATGCTCATCCATTGAAAAAAATACTCTCAAATTAAAGCTCAAAATAGAACTTCTTTTACTTAAATTAGACAATTTAAGCAACAACAGAATGTAGGAAATTTCCTCCATATTTGGGATATAAAGTTAGAGAAATTTAGCATTATGATCTTCTATTCATTCTTTTGTGCTTTTAGTGTTACAATATTTTTAGTGATAATTTCTGTACTTCTCTCTCTAAAATTTTCACTTAAAAAAATAAAAATACGGAGCCTGCACTTTAATGCCTTGGCAACACACCTGTCATAGCACAAGAGAAAGATCTAAGTGAACGGTTTCCTTTGATATATGTCTTTCACAGTATTGTGCCACATCTAGTAGTGTGAAATGTAAAATAAATTTTAAAATGCTGTATGTTTAAAAAAAAAAAAAAAGCTCATGAATAAAAAAGAAGTATTATTTTCACCTAATGTTTTGAGAAAACAGACTTCTTAGCACTGAATTCTAAATCGTCTTCCATAGAGAAATCCATAGAGAAATTAATCAGGGCAGGAAACTACTAGTTTCTGCAGGGAAACTAAATAAGTAAAGAAACTAAACAAGGACAAGTGAATTAGAAATTAATATGTAAAAAAAAAAAATGAAACAACACTCTTCAAGGAATGTCATATAGTGCTGTACTTTACCACAAAAATGTCCAGTATACTTGATATCCATCTTCTGACACAATAAGCAAATTGACTGTTTGAAAGTAATTCTGCTATAAGGTTAGAGGTATCCCAAAATCATGCAGAACTTTTCTCTTTTTCTGCTTTCCTTCTTTCAAATTGCTTTGCTATTTTTAATACTGAAGAAAGAAAGAAAGAAAGAAAGAAAGAAAGAAAGAAAGAAAGAAAGAAAGAAAGAAAGAAAGAAAGAAAGAAAGAAAAACCTTTCACAGATAATTCATCTGTTATATTAAAGAACTCTTTCAATTATATTTTAAGAAAATAGATATGCTCTGATATGTTGAGCAAGCAACATCTGGTTTCATATAAAGACTTTTTTTTTCAACCAGGTAAAACTCCTCTTAGGGTCTACTTAATCCAAATAGAAATATATTTCTAACGTGCAAGTTTTTAACACTGCTGGAGTGTTGGATTATAAATTTTGAACAGAATCATTTTATTCTTAGCAATATAATGCTTGATATAAAGAGAAAAGTTGCATCAATCCCCCTCTTCCCTCCAACTTGTTTAGATGTTGAGAAGACTGTTTAGATGGCAAGAATTATTCCAGGTCCAAGGTTGCTTTCATACTTCTATTATTAGCATGCCTTATTATCTACCTCATTAATATTTTTTTTGTTTGTTAAAGAACTCATGTGAAGAGGAGTGAGATAATTTCCTCACCCCGTTCCTTTCCATAATCACAATCCTGACAAACTATTAACTTTCAAATTATAGCTTGATAATGAAATTCTTAAAAAATTGCTCGTCATGTTCCTGTTGTCTAGAAAAACATTTCAGAAAAAAATTTTAAAAAAAGTGTGAATACAAGATAGCATTCCACAGTGGAAATCTTCCCAACAAACACAGAAGTTAAAAAAAAAAAAAAAAAAAAAAAAAAAAAGACAAGGTGAAAAATGCCCTTGCTTTAGAAATATGATTTCTGAAATTGAAAATTATTTTACCTACATGACAAATAATAAAGTTAGCCTTCTCATCGTGTTGTTATGAATGGCACTGACAGTAGTCTCATTTTGCAGTTTGATTTTTGAACTTCTCATTGTTTTTGTTTCAACAGTATTCACAGACAAAAAAAGACATAGCATGAGAAAATCATTTTTCAAACATAGATATGTCAGTATATAAGAATATAAATGTACTGATTTTTTTTTTTTTTTTTTTTTTTTTAAACATCTATTTTTTTTTTTTCTTTAAATTTTTTTATAGGAAAAAAAAGGGGGGGAAGATTTTTTTTTTTTTTTTTTTTTTTTTTTTTTTTTTTTTTTTTTTTTTTTTTTTTTGCGGTTCCTAATTCTGAGTCAATACAGGTCTGCTATATCAGTCTAGCCAGCAAATAGCAGGATAGAGGTTCCATCACTTTCCCGGGGATGGAGGTGAGTCTCACCGGCCTGTGGTTGCCCGGGTCCTCCTTCTTGACTTTTTTGAAGACCGGGGTGACGTTGGCTTTCTTCCCGTCCTCCGGCACCTCCCCCATTCTCCAGGACCTTCCGAAGATGATGGCGAGCGGCTCGGCTAGGACATCTGCCAGTTCCCGCAACACCCTGGGGCGCATCCCATCAGGACCCATGGATTTGTGGGTGTCAAGTTTCTTTAGGTGATCTCTGACCCACTCTTCCTCTACCAAGGGCAAGCCTTCCTCTCTCCAGCTCTCGTGTCCCTAGGGCCTGGGATTCTAGAGGGCTGCCCCCTGACAAACACAGAAGCAAAGGCGGCATTCAGCAGCTCTGCTTTCTTCATCTTTTGCATAACCAGGGCACCGACCCCATTCACTACTGGACCCACATTCTCCCTGACCTTCCTTTTGTTGTTAATATATTTGAAGAAATTCTTGTTTCTCTTAACATCCCTTGCTAGATTTAATTCCAAATGTGCCTTAGCTTTCCTTGTAGCATCCCTGCATTCCCTGAAAATGTTCCAGTTGTTTTCTCAAGGGGCCTGTCCTTTCTTCCACATTCTGAATACTGCTTTCTTCTGTTGGAATTTTGCCAGGAGCTCCCTGCTCATCCACACAGGTCTCCTGCCCCCTCTGCCTGACTTCTTGCGCACAGGGATGCACTGTTGCTGGGCATGGAGGAAATGACGCTTGAAAACTAACCAGCTCTCCTGGGCCCCTCTTCCTTCTAGAGCCCTAGCCCATGGGATCTTTCCCAGCAGGTCTCTGAGGAGGCTAAAACTGGCCCTTCTGAAGTCCAGGGTGGTAAGGCTACTTACTGCCCTGCCTCCTCCTCGGTGAATCCGGAACGCCACCATACACAGCTATATACACAGCTACAAGAGTATGCTATGTAGAATTATGCAAAGAAAAGTCAATCTCTTGAAAGAAAACATGGTTATTAAAGCAAATCTAAAGATACCAATGCATATAGCAAACAAACAAAAAATCAAAAAATTGTAAATACAGGAAATATATGCCTCAGCTCTATGGATTAAGTAAACTACAGATGAGAAAAGGTGCTTATGAATCAAACCCAACAACGTAGGTAAAAGTGATGAAGAATATTTATTTTCAGTCTTAGTTTGTTGAATTCAGAACAGCAGCATGTACTTGAGTTGCTTCAAGTTAAAAACTTGACAGACAAGTTAAAAGAGAGGATCTAAGTCCTTAAAGAAATTAACATGCTTTTGTTGCCATATCTTTTTTTTACAGCAGAGATCAGAACTAAATCCTCAGTTGCCCTCATATTACCCTCATCACAACCCATGAGAACTTTTGAAAGGGTGAACACTCTTATTGATCCACACCATGAAGTCAGAATGGGCAAATTTACACATATATAAAAAAAGTCAATACGGGAAACACATTCTAAAAATGCAGAAGATTTTTTATTTTGAAAGTCCTTCCTTGTTTTTGAAAATTTATTTAACTTTAATTAAATTTGATGAACTTTTATTTAAAAGTTTTCTAAGATTTTGAGATGAAAAGCACTTTTGAATCAGTAAATGAACCATACAATCGCAATGAAATATGTGATCTTATTTGAAAGCTTTGCCACTACTAAAGAATTTGAAAGGAAATATGACACAAAATGACACAATTTCATTTTTGATGGATCACCATCTTGGCAAAAAACACAGACCTCCTGGTAATCCTTACATGGAATATTATCATGATATGCAAGTGAAAAGCAAGAAAATATTGTCTAAAGTACCTTCTCCGTATGTGAAGAAAACAGGTAAAGATAGAAAGTGAAGGTAATTATACTAATTTTTAATAATCATAATAAAACAAACAGTAGTTTTATTTATGAGGAGAGGGGACAGAGCACTTGATGACTTGGTGCCCATCTTTAGCTATTTTATTATTACATTTGTTCCCAACAACGAGTGAAGTCAGCATAAAATTATCTGGAGCAGCTGCCATTATTATTATTTCTGATTTAAAAAAAAAAAAAAAAAAAAGTTCAATCTAGAGCTAAAAGAGACAGGAATGAAATGCAGTTGCCTAATTCTGTATGGCACAGCACCCCTTTTCCTTATACTAGAAATTAACCTGGAAACTAGACTAGAACATATGAAAAGATCTCCCATCACCCTTGTGATATCTCATATTACAGTGAAATGATTTTGATGAAGTAACCAAACAGCAGAAAAGTTTGGAAATGGCATTATAACCATAAAATGGCATCAAAGTGCACACAAAGAAGGTAACTCGTCTCCTCGTTTCTTCTTCTCTACCACTCTGTAAAGAACTTTTGGACCGTTCAGAATAGATGCCAAGAAAGTGTATAATTAGTTGTAATTAATAAAGTGAAATATACATTCATATTAATTCTAAAGGAATTCACATGAAACTCTGGAAGTTTTAATGTTAAAAAAGCCAAAATGCCTAAACTATTATTTCATTCTTTTGAAAAAATCAAAGCATGAAAGGAATTATGTTTCTCTCAGATTTATTTCATTACTTTTTGCCTGAAATCTTGAATTTCAGATTATAAAAAGAGTCTGACAGAAATATTAGGATCTTGAGCCATAGATTCTTGACATAAACTGTTCCAGTAAGTGAGCCTGAGATAACAAGGCTTAAGCCAAGCATCACTTTACTCAAATAACATCCACCATTGCTTTTATTAGGTGATGCAATATCAGACATCAATGCTCCTTGTGACACGAGGATACATAGGATAAGCCAGAAAAACACATCACTGACTGCCTCCTCTAACAAGGGCTTTCATGCAAAGCAATGCCAAGGATCTCATTAAATCCTCCTTGACCCAGTCTTACTCTATTTGTAATGGATTAGCATGGTACTTAAGTCACTTTTATTCTCTCCTGAGATTTTGTTAATAGAAAGTTATGCTCACCTCAAGACTTCCTGTACTGATGTAGTCACACTGCATTGCTTCTGAGAACTTATGCTATTCCACCTCTGTGTCCCTCCTAAATACTTATGATTCTGTAAAGCAGCATTAGCATAAAGTGTATCAAACTATTTTAAAACTGTAACTATTTCAAGGTCTTCTAGTATGTGATATATAGATTTTTTTTAATGAGAATGAATATTCATACATATTCTAAAGCACATGTATATAGTCATAAATGGGCACATGCCCATCACACACAGCCTTTCATATTACTTTGCTAGGAACAGTTAATTTGGCCCAAGCATCTAAAAGTGCTAGTCACTTAGAACCCTGAAGGATTTGAAGGAGTTTCAGGAGCTGATCCAAAGGTAACAGAAATGCAGGTGGCTATGCCTTTTGATGCTTGCTCTTAGATTGCTGGACAGTCAAGTTTATTGCCCATTGAACAATGCTACCTAGAGCTACCTGTGGTTTAGGCAGCATTTGTCCAATACTGCTCCATGGAGCTCTTTGAAAGTAAAAAAGATTATGAAGAACTGTTATGAAGCAAGAAACAAAAATAACAACAAAAATAACCCCAAACCTTTAAGTAGCAGCAATCTATGCCTTACATAATTCAAACAAAGATTAGAACAAATTATTTCAACCAACTCTGTGAAGGAGTAGCAATCCACCTCTGTGTCCCTGATGCGTACTTCAAGAATTTTCTTCAGGAAGTACTGATCCTTGGAAGCCTCACAGGAGTTGAAGGAATGTATAATTTCAGAAAATAGTCTCATGTTTGACCCCAAGGAATATTAGCGGACAGAGTAACTCTCAGAAAAAATAAATGTAAAGTTGACTGGTGTTGGATATTGTTTCTCCTGCTAAGTTTAAATATTTGTGTGTGGAAATCGAAGTCTTTTCATTGAACAAGGCAAAACACTAATTTAGCAATTATTTATCCAAAAAGATTGAAATTACTCACAGAAATGGCAACAGCTACTTATCTGAGATATTATTTCATAGTTCATTTACTAAGTAGTAATAATATCTACTGAAATTCTAATGAGACATTAAATACAGGTATATAACACTTTACTAAATGTCAGAACAAAACTCAAAAGAGGGCACACAACATACAGTTGGGTTTGATTAAAAAAATCTAACTTTACCTCTTTATACGTTTGCTTAAACTTGGGTCTGAATATTTTTTTAACTGATCGAGGTAAGTTTAACTGAAAAATGCAGAATTTATTCCAAAATAGAATGACCTTCATTGAATTCATCATACTCAAAGACATAGGTTTGTGTAGACTCTCTTCAGTACAGTAAGAACTAAACTCTTCTCACTGTACTGCAAGAACTTGGCTTATTTACTTGAAATACCTGAAAGCAAAGCAGCAGTGCATAGAAGATGGAGAGAAGAGAAAGGGGAGAAACTCTCCTGACACACAGCCTAAAAGTAAAGAAGGAATTGAAAAAGATAATATCTTATCATTCTTTAATTACTAGAACTTGATACAAATGAAAAAAATATCTTCCCTGTTGGGTTTTCTTTGAGAAATATTTCTTCAACATAGCTTTACATGGATGCATCCACACACTTATTAGACCTCAATTACTATAAGCTAAGAGATATACTTGAGAACTGAAAGCTGTGAAACTATTGAAAAAAAAAGAAATAGAATCAATTCCTAGCCCTGATTTTCCCAAGGAAGGGAAAAAATCCTTCTCCCAAGGAAAAATAAACAAACCAATCAAAAAGAAAACAAAAAACCCATCCACATCTAACGAGAGATGATCTGGAATAAGACTCAAGAATTGCTGAAACATGAGTTAATAAAGGCAAGAGGACTGATGCACTTTGTGATTTTCACAGGCTGAAACTGGGACCAGAGTGGGAAGAAGGAAATTGACCGAGCTCAAAGGTAACACACTTCCTCTTGCTGTGGGGGAGGAGGGCTGAGGTGAGGGGAAGATTTGAAAGTTAATAACAGGAAGAGATATGGGAATGGAGGAGAGCAGTAGAAAATGATAACCAGTGCTCACCAAAATAGCAACATTTTCCTCCATTGAATTATGAATAAAGGTCCTCAACAGCATGAAAGTGAGTTTTCTTGTCTTTTTCAAAAGCACCCAGAAGAGCCTTCATGTGCACAGTTCTCTGCAATATTGCTCCTAAATATCTAGGTGACTTGTGAACTTAGTAAGTATGCACAACCTCATCAGGCACAAGATACTTCTGTTTCCAAAAGTCAGAAGAGTGGGGAAATAGAAAGGAACCAAGTAATTCCTTCTAGGTTGCCTGACTATAGGTATCAAGAAGTTAAGGAGGAGATTTGCCATAGAGAATGAAAAAGTAGGAAAACACCAAGTCTTAACACCTCTCTAGTGCAACTATAGATTTTTAATTAAATCAATCTCTACATTACCTTTTTCTATTATGATTTATTATTATATTGCTATAGTAATTATGTCAAATTAACTGCCAGTCCTAACAGTAGAGGTAGTTATTTCAAATACAGAGAAATTTGACTTATATATTAGGTAAAATTCAGTGCTCTGAGATTGATATTAATGAGAAAAATGTACTGAAGTTTATTGTTAAAAAAAAAGAAGAAAAAAGGTTAAAGACATGAAACACAGGTGAAAGAAACTAATAATTTCACACTAATAATATTGACTATCAACTCAGGACAGTGTTTGAGTCATGCTGTATATAAGACCAAATGCATGAGGAGTGTCCCTGTCACTAGGCAGACATTTCATTAAGCTTATGGAGAGTTGTACAAGTCTTGTTGCTGGTGAGACTGGATCAGAAATTGAGGTAGAAGGTTCTGGTCCAGCCTTTGTTGCCAGCTGTTACAGTTTTGAGGATTTTTTCCTTTTTCTTATGAATTTACTCCCCTCTTTACACCGCTACATATACATAGACAAAATTTTCATAGCCACGTTTTGACACCTTACAGACTCACACATAGAAAGTCTGGGTTAAAAGACTCTCAAATCAGCAGTAGTCATTTTGAATACATCACACATTCGAAGCAAGTAGCATCTTGAGAACAGTATGAGGGAGGTCAGGGACTCTGCTGAGCTCAGGCTTTAGCATGATCTAGAGGAGAGATCTTAGTTTCCCAGACAGATGAAACATCCCTCATAGCAGTAGCATCTTGCCTCTTTGAGGGATTGCATCTTCAGCTCCCATGGAATTTCAAGTAGTATGCTTAACCTCCCCCTTGGGAAAGGAAAATATGAGCTGGCACAGTCCTTGAAAGATTTCCAACATCTGCTTGAGATGATTCCCACAATACAAATTAATAATAATCTTCCCTTGTGCTTTTGTGTTTCCAAGCTCTTTTCATTCCCCTTAAAACAAATGATGAATTTGATTATTTTACTGAATTACAACAGCATTTTTATGCAGTTCCTTTCCATCTTCAGTGAAGCATACCATGTCCAAAATTAACACAGCCTGATGTACAATAGAACATTATAAAAATTATGCATAATTTTTCCCTTAGTAAAGCTGCTGCCACCAATAGTAGACTCGGATCTGCCAATTGTAATTACAACTCTAGGATTTTATTGTCAAATACATTTCCCAGATAAATGGCTCTTGCATTTTCAATGATTTTGACTGATGGGCTGAGGATGGAGTTATCTCTTTTAAAAAGCTAAAATATACGGGGTAATACAAATTCTCAAGCTATACAAAGCATTTTGGTAAATGTATTTTTATTTTTAGTACTTGTCTCTTATCTACATAGCTTATTTTACATGAATCTGTACTGCTTTGCAGCAAACCAGATTCAAGTGTATCATTTGTGAGCAACATAGAAATACAGCAGTAAGAGCATTAATCTGTGCTTTTCAGCACACTAGGTCTCAAGGAGCTCCCACAATCCAACGTTTACAAGCTATTTATTTCATTTACCATCTTAATGACTAAAGAAAAAAATGAAAATGATGATTGCTTGTTTGTTAATGAAGGGGTGCTGTGGTTAACCACCGGAAAGACTATTAAGCTTCATAAAATTGCCCTTGAAATTCAACACTTTTAATATCACATCTGATGTGCAATGCTAACAATCCAAAATAAATTAAAATGATCAATACAGGTTTCACCTAACTCACCACTAGAAAATTTCATAGATTTGTGCAAGAAAATAAAAATAAAAGTAGAATCATAAAAAGAGAAATATTAAAGCAGATTGAATTGAGCAGAGAAAGCTGACACAGATTCAGTCTTTACTCTTACCAACGGTGTTAAGGTAGCTGCCTTATAAGAATGTGTCTATATTTTTGAATGCAACACCTGACACATTCTGTCTACTTATCAGTGAACCTGCAGATATTTGTTACAGTAACAATTACGTTTCTGGGTACACTACATTGCCCACTGGTGTCATCCAGCCCCCAAATCTGTCAATTATTATTATTATTTTTAAACCTACTTAAATTTGAACTGATGAACTCTTTGAATAGCATTATAAATTCCATTCTGAAAGGAAAGGTAGAGCTGTAAAATAAGCTTGATATCATGTCACCCTGGAGCATTCAACTTTTTAAGGCACTGAGGCCAAAGTGCATCCCCAGGGAAGAACTGGGATTCTAAAAAACAGACTCAGAAAAACACCATCTCTGATAACTCTCTAGGGTGTAATCTCAGCTAGCTAAAGGGAATGCTCAGGAAGGAGAGAGGTTAAATGATGTGACTCTCCTAGGCTCTGGTCTCATAGATAACTAAGTTTCAGTGCCTCTTCCATGCAAGATTCACAGTCCTGAACTCTCTTGAAGATAGCAACCTGTGGACTTGTCTTTCTTCATGAAATAAAAGTTGTTTCTCCCTTTCTAAGGCATAAGAAGCTGGAAATGTAAGTGGAAAAGTGTATTTTGCCACAGTCTAAGGCTTACCACAAGCCTTAGACATCAAAACTAAGATATTTCTGGAGCTGCACAGAAAGGAAAAAAAATTTGAAAGTCACTCATGGACTTTTAGTAGCTGGATGAAAATTTTGAGTACCCAAGTGGCCTTAGATAACGTTCAGGCATCTGAAGTCCAGCTCTGAGTTCATGGATTTAGACATACAGTTACACATATAGTTTAGACATATAGCTATAGAAAGGGAATACCAGATACATTGAAAATATTTTAGTAGTCTGTGGATATGTATTGGAGTATTTCTGTATGACTATCTATTACGCTTACAAATTCCTGCAAAAAGGCTGAAATTTCAAATAAAGCAAAGGTCAATTCATGCTAATATATAGTTTATATACAAAAAAAAATAGAATGTAAGCTCATTTGGGGAGTTTATGAAGTTTGTGAACTCTTTCAATAAATTGGCAGAGTTTATGCTCTCTGTAAACACTTAATTTCATGGTTCACTATTTTTACAAGCCACTCTAGAAAAAACATGGTTGTGCTTATATCACAGAATCATTATGAATGATGAGGAAGATGTAACTCTATTAATATTTCTAGCATTATGCCAACTGTCATCCTCACCTTCTACTTCCTTGCCATCCCTAAGTGAGATAAAAACACACACCCCGCACAGAGCCACTAACCCCTCATTTCTTTGCAAAGCTTACGTCTACGGCTTGAGCCATTGAAAAAGAATTTATGATCCTTCTATAAAAGATGCTATGAAAATATGAAGTGATGCTTGGAGGAATTGAAAAAAATAAAGTCATTTGAGAATATTCAAACTTGAAATGCAAAAAGTCATTGCAGCACTTCTGATTTTCATAACATTTGTACAAAATATTAACAACTTTATGTTGCAGATTAGTGTTTTCAAGAACAAGTAAATTAAGCAGCAGCTATTTTTGGAGAAAGTTACAGGCTTTTTTTTTTTTTCAAACAAGTTTAAGATATTACAGATAAACGTTGTTTTCTAGACTTTCATCCAAATCTAGGAGACATGCCAGATTTAATATCTTCACTTACATGATTAATTCTAGTGCTGGTTTTATTACAAGAAGTAATAAAAAGGGTATGAGAAAAAAAGAATATTTGGATGATTGTGTACGGAGAGTGGCCATAGGGAAGAAAATTTAAATATACCCAGAAAAATTTGCTCAGAACAGCAGTCAGAGCTGAAAACAGGTGAGATTGAAAATTTTAATGCAGGCATAACCCTCCTGTCTCAGACTATAAAAGGATTCACAACAGTCTTTATAATAGCAAAAAAAAGTTACAGACTATTTAGGTTTCCACTCAGTTATAGTTAAATTAAATGTCTGAATTTTAAAAGATGTATTTATTGATAATAGATTAAAATAGTTCACAGAATCACAGAATATTCAAGGTTGGAAGGGACCTCTAGAGATCATCTAGTCCAACCTTCCCGCTCAAGCAGTCACACCTAGAGCATGTGGCACAGGTGGAATCCAGGCAGGTTTTGAAGACCTCCAGAGAAGGAGACTCCACAACCTCCCTGGGCAGCCTGTGCCAGGGCTCTGTCACCCTCGCAGGAAAGCAGTTCCTCCTCACATGGAGATGGAACTGCCTGTGTTTCAGCTTATGCCCATTTCCCCTTGTCCTGTCACTGGCCACCAATGAGAAGAGCTTATCCCCTTCTTCCCTGCATTCTCCCTTCATGAACTTATACATGTTAATCATATCCCCTCTCAGCCTTCTCTTCTCTAGAGAAAACAGGCCCAGTTCACTCAGTCTCTCCTCATACAAGAGAAGTTCCATTCCCTTAATCATCTTAGTTGCTCCTCTCTGGACCCTCTCGAGAAGCTCCACGTTCCTCTTATACTGGGGAGCCCAGAACTGCCCCAGGTGCCGCCTCACCAGAGCTGAGTGGAGGGGCAGAATCACCTCCCTTGACCTGCTGGCAACACTCCTCCTGATGCAGGCCAGGATCCCATTGGCCTTCTTGGCCACGAGGGCACACTGCTCACTCATGGTTAACTTGGTGTCAGCCAGGACTCCCAGGCCCCTCTCCGTGGAGCTGCTCTAATCTGTACTGGTGCCTGGGGTTATTCTTACCCAGGTGCAGGACCCTGCACTTGTCCTTATTGAACCTCATGAGGTTCCTCTTTGCCCAACTCTCCAGCTTGTCCAGGTCCCTCTGGATGGCAGCACAGCCACTCCACCCAGCTTGGTGTCATCTGCAAACTTGCTCAGGGTGCACTCCGTGCCCTCGTCCAGGTCATTGATGAACAAATTGAACAGCACTGGGCCCAGTCCTGACCCCTGGGGGACACCACTGGCCACAGGCCTCCAGCTGGACTCGGCCCCATTTATCACCACCCTCTGAGCTCTGCCATCCAGCCAGTCCTCGATCCACCTTGTGCTTTGCCTCAGGCTCCGCACACACTTGGCATTCTGTCTCTTTCTTGCAGAGGGAGAGCTGTACCCCTAGCTCTCCCACCTAAATGAAAATGAATCCAAAAGTACATTTCTAGCCTCTTGCAACAACAAATAGTGATGGGTTTACATCTATAACTAATTTTATTGCCATTATATTTTAGGCTTTTTGTTATTCTTGTATGCCTTTTTCTTTACAAAGCTGGAGTTAAGTTTCAAAAAATAAGTGGAAAAGCAAAGCTTGCTGACTAAGCTAAGGCAGGGTGAAAATTCATACAAACACAAAATAAACACAACAGTTCATTGAAGCAATGATCTGAGAAGGTAATCTCTACACTAGCCCATAAACTAGAACATGTGAAACAAGAATATCAGGTACTTCAAACATGAAAAGAATTCTCAACCCTCTTTACACTCCAAAATTAAATTCCCATCCCACCACTCACAACCATTCTCATAGACATGGAAATGATGAATTTCACTGCAACCCAGTCTGGCCACTTTTTGCTCCTATGTTTCGTACAGAAATGCTAAGTTCCTATATACATTTTGCAGCTTAACAGATTTAAAGAAAAAGTATTCAACACCAACAGATAGAAAGTAATTCTTAAGTTTTCAGGAATAATCATGATGGCCTTGAAGAAAATCATATGGGTTAAAATCCCACAAACTCATCAAAACTGATTTTAATCAAACTTTTACATTAGTTATCCTTCTCAATAGTGCTTTTGTTTTTGCTAGAATTTCATCAATTATGTCATACATAGAAGAAATGTTGGAAATAAGAAAACCTTTTATTCCCACTACATACTTCAGTGCAGGAACATGTTATTACTTTAGTATGAAAGGGGCTAACAGTCATGAAAACATCTCCCCGCCCTGCAAGCATCTAAATTTAATTCAGAGCATAGAATGACCATTTACTAATTTAGTGAAAGCTTACAAAAAAAGTTTCAAGACTGTTTCTTACTAAAAGAGTTAGAATATAGGAAGAGGAATATTATTTATATTTCCTGTCATTGAAAATGAGAGTTTTCCTTACAGTATGATTTATGTTCTTAGATTCACTCAGAGACAAATAAATAGTAATTCTGTATCCTAGGAAATTCCTTTCATATTTAATGAGTGGAATATCTGAAGTGCCCTTGTTCTGCTTAGAAGAGAAAAAAATGTCAGTGCAGGAAAAAAAAAAAAGGCAATAGATATAAAAATACCATCTTTATCATTGAAAGGCCCAGAAACTAGAATAAGTGATCTTATAACTAGTTCATCCTTGAGTTTGCTCATGAATATATTAAACTACGGATAACTTATGTTGTTCTTTTTCCATTACCTATTGCCAAAGCAGATTAATATTAACAAAGCCCAAAGAGTTTTCATTATTTTGGTCATATTAACATTTTTACATGAAAATAAAAAGATCACACATTTACTTAATCAGAAGTGTACAGATTCCTTCCCTAAACCAATATCTGAATATTGCATGGCAACCACAGGGTTACATGATATCCAGAAACAATCAAGAAAATCACCCTTCGTTATCTATTTTGTAAGCATAGAGTCCTGTACTCTAGGGAGGGTGAAAGAACACCATGCACCAGTACAGACTGGGGGTTGACCTGCAGGAAGGGAGCTCTTCAGAGAAGAGCTTCTCCAGTCCTCCCGCATTCAGCAAGTTCACTAGGAGCCAGGAGTGTGCTCCTGGGACCAAGAAAGCCAATGGATTACATTAGAAAGAGCATTGACTTCAGGTCGAGTCCTAGAGAGGCATCACCTGGTGTACTGGGGCCAATACACCAGTATAGGATCCTCAGAATAAGTGAGACGTGGCTACTGAAGCATGTCCAGCAAAAGGTTACTAAGATGATTAAGGGATTGGAGGATCTCATGAGGAAAGGCTGACAGCTTGGCCTCTTCAGCATGCAGAAGGGAAGAGATAGAGGATTCGTATCAAAGCATGTAAGTATCTGAAGGGAAGATGCAAAGAACGTGGGACTAGACTCTCTTTTAAAAAGTGTTCCCCAGTGAAAGGATGAGACACAAGGGGCACAGCCATGAAATCAAGAAGCTCAAACTAAACATGAGAAAAGATTCTTTATTGTGAAAGTAAAAGCACTGGTACTGGTTTCCAAGAGAGGCTGCAGAGTCTCCTTCCTTGGAGAGATTCAGAGCTATCTGGACAGGGTTCTAGGCAATGAATTCTAGCTGACCTTGACTGAGCGAAGAGGTTGACAACGGTAATTACCAGAGGTCTCTTCCTATCTCAACTTCACTGTGATTCTCTGACCCTTTTCAATGGATTTTAATGTCTTATTTTACTATCGTACATATTCATTGTTAAGCTTCACTTAAGAATCATACTGTACTATGTTGATGAATGTAGTTATTGGGCTCAAATCACTGTCAAAATTGCATCAGAAAATTCCAGTAATTATTATAATGGTTATTGTTATCATTCTTTCTTAACCCTACTCACTATTAACACAAAGTAATTGTAGTTCAGCCCTACATTAATAGAACCATCCCACCTGTAATTTCATTTCTAACAATATCAGTATAACCTTTCACATTTAGCTTCTATACAGTCAACACTGCAATTTCATTAATGCAAGCAAGCTGCTTAAGCCTGAATTTTTCCTACTTGCCTTTCTGCACCGTTAAAACATCATAATATAATCTGCCTTCCCTTATCTGATACTTTTAAAGAGTACAAATATTTCACCATTTATTTACATCTCTGCTAGAGCTACAAGCTACACTGCATAACAAATACCTAAGATAGTCCCTCCTCCAAATATCTCACAGCAGGAGATCAAATATTATGGGAAGAGGAAAAAAAAAATCCAATAGCAGCAGAGCTCCAATGAACGAAACTAAACTTGCTATTTTGAAGATTTAAAGAAAACCCACAATCTCCTGTTGAATGAAAAATACAAGATCAAAGAAACAGGCAGCTTTGTTAGTGGGACTTCCACATTTTAACACAATTCATGGCAATAGAAGTGGGAAAATTCCAGAGAGAGTGCATGAGGCATTAAGTGCAGAGTAGCGTGAGGGCAATATGATGAAATCAAACTCAAAAGAAGAAGAGGAATGACATAGCAGGAAGCATTGAAGCAATAAAAATGTCTGACACCTTTAACATTCTTTCAAGAATTCCATAGTCATCAAGAAGTATAAGCGCAGTCTGTCGAAGTTTATCAAAGCAGAGATTTTTCTTCAAAACTCCATTAATTGCTTGCCTTAAAAAAGTGAGAATTGGACAAGCGGGACAACAGTGAAAGTAGGACCTCGTTAATGTGAGAGGTCAGCGAATGCAAGACTGACTATGGAAGTTACATCTTTTTAGCTACATAAGTTTGAAAAATCTCTTAAAATTCTATAATTCTCTCACTTTATTCCCTCAAGATTTAATTTCCGAGACTCTTCTTTATACCCAAGAAGTTCTTCAAAAGTCATAGAGTAGTACCTGTGTTTCTAAAGAAGGAAAAAACAAACCATGAAAACAGCTTCTGAAGGGAAAGCTTAAATATAATAAGATTTCTTCAGCTCCACACTTCTGAGACTTTCATTCTCCTTATAGTTCCTAAATAAGATTTTTGAATACAAGGCAGCTCTCAAATATCTTCACATTAGTGAGGCAATTTGACAAGAAAAAAAAATCATTCTTAGCCTTTTACAGATGCATTAGCAGTCAAGTAGGATTTTAACACTTTTGCCAGAAGAACATTTTAACTTTTTTTTTTTGAAGACAGTTAACTGTGTGTGCGTGTGTACACACATATATGAAACATTTAATTCATCTATAGTGTCTTTATTTCTCAACTGATGCTGTAATACAGTGTGAAATCAGAAAGGGAATTTTGTTTTCCATAAAGGCATGGAGCAGGTTGAAGCTTCTTTCATAGATTTTTCAGCAATAATTTGAACATGAAACTTTAGTGGAATAAATGTTGTATTCTGATGCTGAGCAAACAAAAATCACTCATACATAAAGAAAAGCTGAAAATATAAAAAGAAACAGCTTTAATACTACAATATTACATTGAGAAAAATTCAGCATGAAATCATACCACAACCATTGATGTGGACTGCATTGACGTGCAAGGATAAAAATAAGAAAGTAATATTAACCAGAGACTTTGTTTATTAAGTACACAGTAGATATTAAACCAATAATTCATAATAAACATAATAGCTAGTCTCAGGAAAGTATGAAAATAAAACAGCAGGAAATAGAGAATTATGCATGAAAATATTATAATCCTCTCAGTGCTTCTAGATTTTATACTTAGATTAGGTAGTATGTTGTATTAGTGTGGACCTTGGGCAATTTGCACTGGATCTAACTATGCCTCATCAACTGCTAGAATGATATGAATCATACTGCTTGCCTACATTTTTCTTTCCATAAACATATGAAGATAATGAAACAATTGGAAAATGCCACTCAAAAATAAAGAACACCACAAAAAACAGTATGCCACCTTTGAACTTCACTGCCTCACACCCTGTTGGGCTCCAACTACTGCACAATTTACAGGCTTGAGTACTGTGAACCCAAGCACTGTACCAAGCTTAGCCAAGCTGAGGCTACCTACCTTATAATCTCCTTGGCTCTTGATTAGCAGCCAATTCTTCAAGCATGTTGCTATCTCATCACATACCAGTGTTTGACTGGTGACTGCCAGCTTTCAGCTGTAAGCACATGCAGTCATCAACAAGAACTGCATCTGGGCATTGCCTTTGGCTACTGCTTCATAGACCCTGATTGGCTTGCAGACTTCTCAATCTGTTACCCATTCTACAAGCTGGGACCCCAATGAGCTACACTCAGGCCAAAAACAAATTTAACAATATTGAAACCTTTTTAGGATTCAACACTCATTTAAATATTTTAAAGATATGTATTAGTGCTTCACGTTCAGAAGGTGCAAGAACAAGTGTGAAAGCTTTCCACCATGGGACATCTCCAACTAAACTCTGTGTAGGAAAAGGTTTAGGAGCAGAGCCTGGTGATCAGTGCTAAAACAGCATCCCAAGTGTACCATCACTTCTTGACTGAATGAAACATCTCTGTTTCTTTCAGAAACAGTACTCAGTATCTCTGCTTAGTCCTTTGTGACTAAGGTTTTATTTCAAAGCAAATTTCAGCATTTTTCTGTTTTGTGAAAAAGAGTCTTTTTTCCCTAAGTCAGTTCAAGTATGGACATCAAAGATTTACCAACTCAAACAATGTGTGTCAGAGGTTTCTGACAGCTCCCTCCCTCTGACTAACTCCCTCCTCTTTTCATTTCTTTTCTCCTGATAAATTGCAATTATAGAAATGTCATTTTATTTGGGCAGTCTTGGAATATCGCTATTCTGTTCATTCAGTTTGTTAAACATGTTTCGTATCAAAATCAATTATGTCCCAAGTCAACGTTTTCTTTCATTATCCTGTAAGCAGAAAGTTCATGGCATAACTGAATACCTTTCAAATGGGAGAGTCAATGAATTCCAAGAGATAGCTTCCATGTAGCAGTGAATCATTCATAAGATATGATGTTCTGAGGAATTTATATATGAGCTCCCTAATTACAAGAGATCTATGTCACACATGCACACATTTAAAGGCTACCCTAGTATAACTGCTTGCTGATTATTCAGTGTTTCAAATTTGGAAATACTTCAAAGTTGATCTGAATATTTCCAAATAGAGAAAGGACAGTGTTATTAATCCTGCATATCTCAAAGTCCTAAGTCTGATTATTTCTTCCAATATACTGAAGTACTTATTTGACTTCATTAACTCATTGGAAAATAAAAAGTGTTAGTTACCACATAAAGAAAGCAAAGAGCAGCATAATTCCTACAAATCAATAAGTTTTCCCGTTGAATACTGGGTTTTCTTTGGTACTTAATGCATACTGGCTACAACATTTCTGTCAATCCAATTTATTTTGACCTATCACCAAGTAACCCTAGATTTAATACATTCAACATTTATATATATATTTAAATTAATTTCCATAGATTTAGATTACACATACTAAATGTATAAATGACTTTAAAAGACATTTAGACTTCTAAGAGAAGCAGCAATGAAGATAAGGAAAAAAGGATCTTATTGTAATTTCAATAACACTTTGTTTTGGATGGTCAGCAATATTACTTCATGGAACAGACATACGCTGATGGAATAAAGGTCCATTAGCAGCTAAGTTAGAGATGACAAACAAGCTTTGGCAAATTACATATGTTTCATCCATCAGCAGCATGATATCACGGCTGCCAGAGTAGCAAGAACCAAGCAGGAAGCCAAAGAGTAAATAAAGTACAACTGTGATAGTGATTGCAGCAGAAATACTTCCAGATAAGTTCTGAGAAAATCTGAACTAAACCTACCTTTCTGTTACTTCTAACATCATCTGTTTGAACTAAATAAAGTGAGCTTAATCACTAAGTAAAAAGTGAACTGATTATAGGAAAGAAAGAGTAGTGGAGAAAGGATTAAAGAATCCTACTACTGTAACAAATTTCTTCTGTAGATATCAAATCCTATTGCTCAACTGCTTTTTTTTTTTTTTTTTTTTTTAAGTGATTTTATTATAATAAATAAAAGAATTTTCCTAACTCATCAAGTTAGGAAAATCAGGTAAACTTTTAGATTGGTTGGTTGGTTGGTTGGTGGATTTTTATCTTAGCAAATTTAGAGAATGAGATTTGAATTTGAAAAACCATAAATGCTAGAGAAATATTAAATGTATAATTTAACTGGCATCTATTTATATAATATCGAGCCAATGAAAAGCAAATATATGTTGATTTCCAGAAGGAATTAAAGAATAATATCCCACAGAATTATTCACCATGATTTTAGTGATGGCAAGCAAATTTGGTGTTTTGTTATAAAACAACTTGTTAGGAGTAAATAATCCTGATTCTTGTATATGAGCACAGAATGAAAGGTAGCAAGGATGTTACAAAATTGGTAGATATTATTGTGAAATAATTGGCTCTCCAAGTTAAGAAAAAAAATAATTGATATTCTTCAATCTATAAAATTTGATTTCTTGTGGAAAATATTATTTCTTTCTAGAAAAATAAATGAAAAATAAAATAGTCAGAAGCCTTTAATTGTCTTATTTTTCTTGCAAAACATCTGGTAATGGCATCTAAATATCTGTCAGAAGCAAAAATTAAGAGAAAAGAGGCCACAGCAAAAACAATCGCCAAGTTAGAAACAGGCATTATGCTTACTTTCTTTCAAGTAAACTCTGCTTAGGTGCAAGTGAAAATCAGGTGCTAAAATCAGCCTTTTTTTTTTTTTTTTTTTTTTTTTTAATACTTAGCATGATAAAGAAAGGAAGGTTGTTCCATGTAGGTTCTTAGCTCTTCTTTTTCAATGCTTTGTAGTCAGGGAAGGATTTCCTATAATCTTCCAGACTTTACTTGTGATGCTTCTTCTTAGTGATCATATCTATTCTACATAGCTATCAATAATTTGCATTTTCACTGTCTGAATGTGCATAACATGCTTCACAAGATCAAAGGCTAATCAAACCCTCTATCCTCTCTCGAGTAATAAAATGGAGTGCTTCTGGGCTCACTAGCAGGTGCTGGAGGAAAAATCAGGGGGCAGTGAGCAAATAAAGCACTATAGGAATTACTAGTGAACAAACAGAACAGCAGAAAGCATGATACTGTTCACTAACAGCTTGAATATTATCGACAATTTAATTTCTCCCCATCTCAAAGGAATGGAAAGTAAAAATAAAGTAGAAGGCATAGAGCTGTGAAGGTAGAAGGTGAGGATTCAAGAAGGTACTTGAAAATAAGGAACATCTTCCAAATGATTTTTTAGGTACCAGTAGTTTGAGTAGAGATTGCTATTTTTTTTTCTAATATGCAGTCTAAGAGATTTCAAATGAACTGATCAGAGAAAGGTGGAAGCAAACACTATGTCGCCTACGTAATTTCTCCAGATGATTAACAATTTGATGGACCAATGCCATTTCCTAACTCTTCTCTTTTCTAAGGAATCCCAAAGTTTTACTATTTACTTTTATCCTTCTATTTCTGATCATCCTCTTTGCCCTTTTCTACTTTTTTTCCCTAGTTTTGTTTAACTACTCTTTTCAGATACAGATCATAACTGTGTGTAACATTCAAGATACAGCTCCATACAATGACATCCTGCTTTTTCCTGTTCTTTCCTGATAAATCCTTACACTTCACTTATCTCCTTGATTGTGTTTCCAGAGATCTTATGTGTATGGTCTCTTGTCATGGAATGTTAACTACAGATACAGTGGTGTGTGCTACAAATATTTTTTCTTATTAAAATTTATTATCTCTGAATTTTATTTGCTTCTTTATTGCTCAGTAATTCAGAATTGAGACCCTTTGCAGTTCTTCAGTCAGCTGTGTGATAAGTGATGACATAAAATTATGCAAACTAAACCTTGCCACTTAATTTTTCATCCTTGTTTCTGAATCCTTTATGAAAATGCTAAACAACTGGCATCCCATTACTATCTTCTCATCATTTGTGAAAATTAGCTATTTATTTTTGCTTTGTTTCCTCCTTTTTGACCACGTGCTAATTATACAATGTACATATGAATACATGCTGTGTTTTTATTGTGTATGCATGTGTTGGCAGAAAATAGCTCACTCTATGTTAATTAGCATCCTGTTTTTGCAGAAATGGGAAACAAAGGCAACAGAGAATCAACTGCTGACTCAGTTTCTGGTTATAATTTGAGAATACAAAAGTTTGACACAAATGTTTGTCAAATTTGTATTTAGTTTTATACAGTAGATGTCTGACAGTTGCTAAAGGATCTGATCATCTTTGTAAACAATGTATTTCACAAATTTCCTGGCTTAGTCACTTAGATGTTTTTAATTTCTTTGGTACTTGAACTGATATAAGATGTTTCTTTTGGCTCCAGTCATGGTTGTTTCTTCAATTTGGCAGATGTATTAAAAAAAAAAAAAAAAAAAAAATCTTGTTTATAAGCATATTTCCTCTCCCCAAATATCCTGTTTTGTGAATGTTTGAGCTAGGTCTCACATGTCCTACACCACTGGTAGGTCAGCTGTGTTAGAGCTAAGAGAAAGATTCCATCTGTTTATCAATATAATTCAGCCTTTATAAGTATAGTCTTTATCACTGTCTTTTTTTTTTTTTTTTTCCTTCTGGTGAACCTCTTCTGTATAGGAGACATGATTTAGTGTGGTTTTAATCTTACTTGTTTCACTTGCTCGGAAACAAATTGGAGGTGCTCTCCGGGAGAGTTAGGGAAGATTGGAAACCAATAGTTCCACAGAAATAATTTCCTGAGGTGTTCAAAACACTTCAGGTGATACTCTGATTAGGCCATGAATATGCTGAAATACCCTTTACACTTGGACATGTGTGAGATAGATAAGAGAATCTATATGGATCATAAAAATATATTGCAGTTCATTCAAAGTTTACTCATACACACCTTATTTTAAAAATTCTAATGTGACTGATAAAATAGCTAATATAGCTAATATTATATAGCTAATATAAAATAGCTAATATTAGCTAAGAGCAATGTTCACTGTGTCAAACTTTTACTTTCATCAAAACAGATAAATTGATACAAAAGCACTATTTTATCTACTTATGTGCTTATAAATTTAAAGATTCTGAGCTAGTTTTATTTTCTTAAAATTTATGGAATTCCTTAGAATTTTATAAGATGTAGACACAAATTAATTCATTTTAGTTTTCAGCTGCTTCTGCATCACACTTCTGATAGATACATACATAGATGTATGTATGTATGTATCTAGATAGATACATAGATAGGAAAGATAGATACATACAGGGAAGAATGTTTTATTAGATATGAATTTTCAGTATACATGAAAATAACAGGTGATTCAAAAAAAAATGGGCTGCTTATAAATGTGTGAAACTGTGGGAAAAAAAGGAAAGTTCTGAACAAGGCTGTTTTACCTGTTTTATTTTAAAAGATTAAAATGAGCCAAAAATAGGGAAGATGCTTAAGATAAAAGTTAAAATTAACTATTGTGTACATTCCAGTAAACTATAGGGTTTATTTGAATAAAGCACATTCTGTGTATGTGCCAAAATAGAGATTATGAGGAGAGCTCTGTTCTCTAGAACCACCCAGTACTAGATGTCAGGAAGAGAGAAGAGAGGGAATTATTGGCCTCTATTTAAGTATTCAAGATCAGAAGCTTTTCTTGAAATTGGGGTGATACCTCTCATTAAATTGTCTCATTAAATTTGGAGCATTTTTCACAAGTAGTACAGTATAAACTGGCCTAAGCTGCTTAAAGAATTCAGTGTGAGGTTTTATGTGACTCTCCACATTATCATATTATTTGTAGAGGTCACTGATACTATGTTTGTTTTAATACATATGAGGAAAATATAGATGTTAAGAATGAAACATATTGTACATTATTTGTCACTGGATACACACTGACGTGAATATGACAAAACCGTTTTATGTGAAGCTTGCAGTTCTCTAACAATTATATAATTAATAGAGCAGAGGAATAAAGAAGGATGGAGTGTTTAATGTTTTTGTTCTGTGTTCTTAGCTGTACAATCTGTAGTCTCCACTACATAGCAATTGAAAGCAATCTTGAACATCTATGATATATTCCCTTTTGGTAATTTCATTGTGAGTGGTAATGAAAAGGTGGTACTAACCAGTCATTTCTGAAAGCTTTTTGGTTTGTTATTCTTTTTTAATCAAGTGTTTCAGCAGTGATTTCATGCATGTCTTGTACCTTTGTGTGTGTGCCTGTGTGCAGATCAGTGCTTTGTTGAGTAATTGACACATTAGCAGGCAGGCATAGAAAGTTTGGTATTTGCCTTTTTTCAAAAATAGAAAAATATCTAGTTGGGTAAATCAATAGAAATCAAAATTTTAGAAAAAGATGCGGCAAAGCATTGTCATGCTAATGCTTTTCTGCAGTTTGACTTAGTAGATTTTGTTTCAGTATTGGTTCTTATCTCTGAGTTAAGTAGTTACTTTTTTTAACTTGGTTAATTCTACATAGATTGCTTTGGGAGTACTGCAAGTGAGAGGGAAAAAACATCACCAACAAAAAAATCTATGATTATATCTTTAATGTGAACCAAAATAGGACATAGGATTGTTTTGTATTGTGCCTGCACTATTGATGTTAACAGGAAAAGGAAGACATGGACAGATAGGACTATGCAGTATTTATAAAATTATACAAACAGAAAAGCTAATTTATCAACCAGGAATCAAAAATGAGTAAGCAGAGCTCAGCTAAATAAATATAACTTCCATAAACACTCTTCTTGAGAGTTTGTAATTATTTCTCTCTTGAGAGGGTTTGGAAAGATCATGCACTCAACTGTTTTCAACTTTTAAAACTTTAATGAAAGTAAAAATCCCACCAGAATCATTTTTATTATTAGGAACTTGTAATGACCAAAGAAAGAGTGATGCAATAGTGTAGTTGATAAGACTGAAAACTTAAAAAAGAGATTTGTAGCAATGGGAAAAAAATACTAGGAATTGGTAATTGGCATGCAGTAGTAAGTATCTAATACAGATATATCTTTGACTACTGTTCTTGGTAGAAGGGTTTTGTAAATGCAGTCATCTTTCACAATGATCTTGTACCAGAGAAGAACTTCTCCAATATGAATTTAATTTTAAGCCAAGGTGAATAAGTGACTATTGTTATTTACAGGGACTTGAGTGCTGAAAAGAAAATAAAAAAAGAAAAAGAAAAAAAACAAAGAGACTTCCATGGAATCAAATAACATACAAGATGAGAATGGCTGTGCTTCTTCATCAGGTCCAATGACTGAAAATGAAGCATTTTCCTCCCATACCTACAGTGAAGAATGAGTGTCATGACTGGTGACAGATGAAGAAAAAGTAATCATGTTTCAAGAAGAACCTAATGAAAAAAAAAAGCAACCTGAGGACTTATTTGGCCTCATAAAGACAGCTTTTCATTTCTAGTCCTGCAAATCCATTTCTTCTAATTACCAATTGAAGTATATTAAGCATGCTCTTTTGGCTTATCTGTATATGTATACATGACTAATGAAAACTTTGTGCATAGGTATGCATGCTTTTAATCTGTGAAATATTTAGTTAATTCTAGATGGAACATTTCATTGTAGAAAAGCTTTTAAGGTCCTTCCATCCATCATTCTCCATTTCAGAACTTTTTTAAAAGACTTGCTTCCATTTGTTCTGAACAGTTTGTTCTAAATAGATAACAATTGGACTGTTTTTGAAATTCTTTTCATTTTGATGATGCAACATTTTTATTTTCATTCTCAACTAAACACCATTCAAGTACAATGTTAGTTACTTATACCATTATATTACTAGTTTTCAAACCATCATTTATCAAATGTCAATAATAAATCTGGCCACTTTATAGCTGGGATGGATAAAGATCACTTCTTTTTCTTTCATGTTGTTTAATAATATTTGGATTCACTGTGTACAAGAATAGTACAATAATCATTCCAAGCTATGAACAGCAGTTTGTTTTTGTTGTTATCTGCTGTTTCAAGTTTTTCTTTGAAAAAAAATATGTATATATATATTTTTTTCATTTTAGCATCAAGAGAGAATTCTTTTGTATCACATAGCATGGATGTCATCCATTCAGACATTCTACACTATTGCTGAGTAGTGTTCTTACAATGATATTTCTAGCAGTACTGTCTCAAGTGTCTTTCAATTTATTGCAGGTTCATTTCATCGCAGGTTCTTTTTTTATTTTTTTATTTTTTTTTTTTTTTATCTTTTAAGTTCACCGTTCAAAATACCTGAAAACTCTCATCTGGAAGATTTCAAAAATTAACATCTTCATCCCCAATTGTTTATCTCTCTTGTTCCTCTGCCAGGTTCCATCACCTTTTTCTAATCTTCTAACTAGATCTTAATTATTATCTCAAAGTTACCTAAAGAACAAACAGAAGGCCCATTAACTCTCAAATATTTTGTTGGTTTTACAAGTTTTCTTAATATATATTTCCCCCCTGTGTATACTAAAGCAGTGCTGTTCTCTGAATTTACGTCTACCTAGAGGAATAATTACAGAGTAGTCAAATCTCATATAAACACACTCCTAGAATTATAAGACTACATTTTGAGGAATTTTGCATGCCTTTTCCAGGAAGTCAGCACATCAGGGTGCCTCTACAAGGCGCCTGTAGGCTAATGCATGCATCATGGGGAACAAACAGGATGAACTAGCAGTCTGCGTGCAGTTACAGGATTATGATCTCTTTGGGATCATGAAGACATAACTCACATGACTAGAAAAGTATGAAAGGTTCCAGAGGACTGAATGCAAGCAACCATCACTCCTATGATCTGCAAGAAGGATCTGAGGATCAAGGAAGATCTGAGACACTACTACACTGCATGCCAGTCAGTCTCACATCTATTCCTGTGAAGATGATGAAGCAGTTAATCCTAGATACCATTTCTAGATATCTGAAAACCAGGAAGGTCATCGGGATACTCAGCATGAATTTACATAGGGGAAGTAATACCTAATCAAACCAATATCCTTCTCTGATAAGGTGTCTGCTTGGATGAATGTGAAGCACTTGATGTTGTTACCTTGACATCAGGTGTTGTTACTGGAACCAGCACTGTTCAGAATCTTCATTTACCTGCACGATGGAACTTAATATACCACAAGTAAGTTTTCAGTTGATACAAACTTAGGAGGAGTGCCTGGTAGACCAGGTTGTTGTGCTACCCTTTAGAAAGGTCTTGACAGGCTGGACAAATAGGCCTCACAAAGGTCAACAAAGAGAAGTGCAAAGTTCTGCACCTGGAGAGAAATAATCTCATCCACCAGTACAGGCCTGAGGCCAGCCAGATGGAGAGCTATTCTGCAGAGAAAAATCTAGGAGGGAGAGAAAGTCCTGGTGGACAACTTGAACGTGAGGCAGCAAGATGCCCTCATGGAGCACAGCATTGGCAGCAAATGGATGTAGGTGATCCTTTCTCTTTACTCAGCTCTGTGGAGGCCACATCTGGAATTTTGGGTGCTGTTCTGGGCTCTGCAACACAAGAGAGATATTACCATACTTGAGCGAAGGGACAAAAGGACATCTCTCATATAAGGAAAGGCTGAGAGAGCTTGAGCTGTTCAGCCTGGAGAAGAGAAGGCTTGGTGGATCTTATCAACATGTATAAATATTTAGTAGGAGGGAGTAAAGTAGACAAAGATGAAGACAGACTCTTCTCAGAAGTGCCTAGTGAAGGACAAGATGCCAGAGACAAGAGACAAGGACAAGAAACTCCATCTGAACATAAGAAAGAATTTTTTCACTGTGAAGATGGCTGAAAAGTGCAGCAGGTTGCCCAGAGAGACTGTGGAATCTCCATCCTTGAATGTATTCAAAACTTGACTGAACATGGTCCTGAGCAACCTGCTGAAGTTGATCTTGGCTTGAGTATTAAGTTGGACTGGGAATGGATGATCTGTAGAGGTCCTTTCCACCTTCAACTCTACTGTGATTCAATGTGGAAGAAATATAAATATTGTATGCAGTGTGAAGACATAGGAAAGAAGAAAACATCGCTCTGTTTTCTTGCTGTGGGATTACTTGGACTGAAAAACTCTGCAATTACTTTTATTTAGACTTGGCTATTTTCTCCCCCTTGTTACTGAGTTGCTTTGCTTTTTTGTTTCCTGGATAAAATATTAATATTCCATTGTAGGAATTAGCAATCATTTTAAATAGTGCCAGAAACAGATGTTGCATTTTATAGGAATAAATTAATGGAGAGAAATATATGTAAAAATAATAATTTTAGAATATGTGATAGGAAGCAAAGGTCTTTTTTTTTTTTTTTTTTTTTTTGAAAAAGAAGTGGAATGTGTGGAAGTGCAAATTATTAAATTTAATTTCAAGCCATTGTCACACACCAGAAACAGTTTCAGATCAGTTCCTACAACTCTAGAGGGGAAACTATTTTTCTTACGTCAGAGCATGGGTTTTTGCGGGAGTAGGTGGTCAAAATTGTCCTTGCTTGTATAAAACCAACACTGCAATGGAAATTTACATTCCTTGGGACTCAGTAATGAAGATGTGCCTCAGTAAAATAGTATTTTGGAATTTGGGGGGAAATAAATTATAACTTCAGAAATGACTTAGGTGAAAACTAGGGATAAATAGGCCTACTGAACACTGAAACTAGGGAATGAAAAACTAGTATTTCTGAAGTGATGGTGAGTTGGGGCAGAAAAATGAGAGAAAAAAAAGAAATAAAATAAGATGGAAGGAGAAAGGTAATGGGGCTCTCATGTAGGTTTCATGAGTTTTAAATAAATGTCATAACTTAAAAATTCATATGATTTTAATCTAATGCAAATCAAGTGTGCAGCTGTGAACTGTATTAGACATAAAGCATTACAGGAAATCATACATACTATAAGATATTCTGAACTTTTTTCCATACTTTTCTGACAGAAGAAGTAGGAAAGTTTTCTTTTAAGAGTGTGTATCCCTCAGTGTGTAGCTGAATGGTAAATAGATTACAAAATAAATAGACTAGCAAATAGATTACAAGATAACATTGTGATAAGGCATGGGCAAGTGCTTGTTTTTAAAATAGCATTGGTCGGATATCTCACAGTCCTTTCCTTCCGACTTTTGAGGAGGGGTATTGCATGAACCAGCTGCTTGTTCTGTACAATAAGTATACATTGTTTTCTGAAGGAATAAAATGATAACAAGAAATCTGTAAATAACAATAAACTGCATGTTCAGTCACTCAGATCTCAAATTTACTCTAACTTTGATTTAACTTGAAGCATGGAAAATATTTTTTTCCATCTAACACATTGTGAAAAATAATCTTCAAAATGGCTGGAACCCCAGTTCAAATATCACCCTGATAACATGATAATTATCCGAAATATCTGCATCTCTTGATGTGGGATTTAGATCTCACAAGAAGAGAGAGGTTAATGAAATTTCTGTTTTTTTTTTTTTTTTTCCTTTTTCTTAGAGGTCAAAGATACCATAGTAACATTTTGTCATTACATTTGATATTTCTATTACACTTGGACAAAAATTTATAGTGAAAAATGCAAATGAATATGTATGTGAAAGAAAAAAGCAAACATGACCCTAACTTTTCTTAAACATCAGAGAGATCGTTATCAAGTTCAGATAATTCTCATTTTACTGGAGGTAGTTTAATTATTTTTTCTCAAACAGAGTATTATGAATTTCTTACACTTTTTAATCACTCACGAGAGATGTTTTAGAAGCTGTAAGAAAATTAGATCAGGAACCTTGAAAAATGTTTACAAAGATGTTGCTTGGCAAGTCATCTCTTGTAATATCAGAAACTCTCCTCAGGTAATGAGAAGACTGGAAAAATGTGGAGAAATTAAAATACTTGGTACATGAAACTTTTCACAACTTGCATACATTTGCCAAAAATATAAAAGAAAAGATATTATATATTTGGCACCCAAATTTTGCCTTTTTGCTTTTTGTTTTGCTTTTGAAAAGCCAAAGTTAAGTAAGGTAGAGATTTTAAAACTAAAAATTGTTTTAAATAAGAGGAAAATAGAGAAAAATGTGTCTATATTTCATGTTATTTAGAAAGAGAATGATATTTGATCAACCAAAATGTGTTTTTTTCTTATTTCAAGCTTTTTTTTTTTTTTTTGAAAGATAAAGCTGTTAACGTCAAATAGCATCCTTCTTTTTATGATATTCCCTATGAAAGTGTCTTCATTCAGTGAATAAAAGCACAGCTGATGCATCCTATCTCTGCTAAAGAACCTGAGTTTAGGAATGGAGAAATTTATGATGCTTGCAGGAGCAAAGGTAACTCAGCTTTATTTCTGGAAAACGCTACTTGGTTTCAGTTACAAGTGTTAACTGTTACTTGGAACCTTCCATCCTTGGCTATAGATAATGAGCTGTTTAATCAAATACTTAACTGACAAGCTTTCAGTTGCATAAATACATGCTTGAGGACTTTGTGAGTCAAGGTCTATTATATTATCAAAATACACTCAGATACTTCAAGAAGAGGTAGTGCTAGTTAAATGCCACCAATACTGCAGTCTTGTGTGATACACAATTATTTAGTATACTAACATTTTTGTGTGGAAGTAATTCTTTAGTTCACATTTTGAAGGAAAATGGGGATTCTCCAGAGAAAAGTAGCAATTGGAGATCTCCAGTTCCTGTTAATGTATTTTAATTTGCCTGTTACTTAGGGGCTAAGTAATGTATTTTGATTTGCCCCTTACTAGGGGCTACAATGGTACTCTACAGCCACTACAACAATGGGAATCAGAGTGAGTCTTAAATATCCACTGGACTTCATTACCTTGGCCTTATTGAAAGTAAGGCAGTGTTGCTTGAATTAAAGGAAAAAGGAAAAAGCAGGGATGAGTAAGGAAGGGAAAATATATATGTGACAGTGACTTAATACAGAAAGATTTTGGGTTTTTTTCCTTGAAATATATTGATTGTCTGCAGTAGGTTATTATTAATCTTACATGGGTGTGATTCATTAAAGATGGGTTATTTCATTGCATACATAATAACATTGCACATTTTAGAATTTTAACAAAATGGATATCTTTAATAAGCGAGTACTTGCTTATTAGCTTCTGCTATGACAGACAGGTGTGTTATATCTAGTTGTTTTCTTTTTCTTTTGAAAGAAAGAGCAGAAGAAAGGAATTACTGTTTTTACCAGTGAGAGAGAGACTAAAAATAGGCAATTTGCATTTTCCTCTGTAATTAGAAATAGCAGCACAGAAAGGGAGACAAAATTAGATACAGTTGTGTTTATACAGTATCTACTTAACAAATGTATCATGTACTGTATATGTGTGACAGAAAAAAATCCTTCAAGTGTTTAAAAATGAATAGCATGAAATCACGATGTGTTTATTTTTCATATGCATTAATAATATATAATGAAAAGCTGAATCTAGACACAAAAAATCTAATTTATGTGTAAATTAATTATGAAAAGATATAAGGATCTGCATGCATTTTAAAGTAAAACATTATGAAATGTTGTATATATATTCATTAGGAAAACCATTTATTTTGTCCACTAATCTTTAAATTACAGATCAATTCAAAATGTTGAAAGTGAATATGTTGTGAAAGCACCAAGAGAAATAGTTCAAACTTAAAAGGAAAACTGGTCATTTTGTGAATTCCATGATAGTAAAGAACATTTTATCAATTGTTTCTTCTACTTTTTTATAATTCTTTCCTTACTATCTCCTTCCTAATTAATTGTTCATAAATTATCCACTTACCCTTTAATAGACACAAATGTGTTTGCACATTCATGCTAAAACAACCAGTTTCCTTTCGTATAACTTCTGCATCTCAGATATTTTTCAATGTAGATGAGGAAGCTGGTGTAACAGTCATTTCATGCTAATATTTACAGAAAGAGAACACATACTTGCAGGAAAGAGAGTTAGTTATAATTATTTATTCTATATCTTATTTTCCAGAATGTTTGACTCAGTAAACTACATAAAGGCTTGTAGCAGGAGCTACTTCCTTCATCCTTGTATGAAGAATAAAAATGCTTGATCAATTTAAAATATTTTGTGGCATTAGTGAGCTAAGTTGTTGGTGCCCATTTCTGTATCTTTAATATGTTAAATTTTAACAGGACTTAGCAAAGAATAATTAGGTTTGCAAATAAGTTTAATGTATTTAATAATAAACATATCTAAGTACTTGAGTCATTATTGCATATAATTGTTTTAAGAAATTAGCTGCTTCTCAATGAAGTTATTGTTGACATGCTAAAGTTTCCATTTTTAATGCAGTCATAGAATTCTGTAATTTTCATTTTTTAGTGATTTATAAACTGCTGTTTCTGTTTATTACTATTTCACCTTGACTATGCTTCTTAGTAATAGTTATGGATCCAGATCATGCATAGTGTTAGGTCTGTCAGGTTGTTTATATCTGTTCCATGTTATTAGATGAGACTAATTGTGATTACCAGAAAAAGGCAAAGCAGATGGAACTGGGAGTAAGAATCTGGCTTTTGTATGTAAATGTGTTTTGAAGATCAAGTTTATTTGACGATGCTACTTTATTAAATGTGATTTATTCTTTGGCTTGCGTTTATTAACCATTTTCTGCTGATATGGTTTAAATGAGCCACTGAAATTACTAGAATTGTTTCATCTGTAGCACTAATGAACACTAACGAATGGGGTCTATAACTTGGGGACAGGCATTTCTGAAGGTCAGTCTGAGTGGTAGCATTAACTTTAGGCTGACCTAGCAAATTAATATGACCTGACATCTTTTTAGTGTTACCTGGCATGCCATTGACATGTGGTACATTAGCACAATGAGGATGTTGGAGGTTTCCCTCCAGAGAAGCACCTCCAGTTGGATGCACACCTTCTCTGGGGAATCTCCCTCAGCCTGCTAAGGAAATAGGATCTCCTCTGCATATTGCGCTAGTCCTTTCTTCAGAATTAGCAGCCCAGGTTGTGTGGCCTCCCCCAGCAGGCTGAGCAAGTGTTTATACATGTTTTACCCAATACAGACACAGAAAGGCACAGAATAGCAGTCACTTGTATTTTCTTTGCAATTCTCCTTGAGCTAAAAATGTTTTTGAAATACATCTCTTAGAATTTACCCCTAATTACCAGCCATGATAGCTGTATGGTTCCACATCAGACTGACCAACTCTTTCATTTTTTTAATGTTCACTTTGACAAAATATTTTGCTAGGCTTTGTCGAATTTAGACATATGGTCAAAAAAATAGCTGTGATCTTTTAAATCCCTACACAAATGCGAGTTGTGTGAGGGAGCATGATTTACATTTTGCATCAGTTTGAAAGCTACTTGCTCAGGAAAATTTCTTATCCCTGTGGTGCACAAGCGAAAAACAACATTTTTTTGTTATTGTTTTGTTCTTCCAGTCTTAAGCATTGCCAGGAGGATTTAATGGATAGTGATTCATTCCTTAGTCGTTTTAATTAGCACTTGGTTCCTGCACTTAGCAGGTGTTGACAGCAAGTTCTTCCTATCTTGTCCCGTGTGGAACCTTGTTGTTGTGATGCTTTGTCCTGTCTGCTGCTGACTGATGAGATATTTCATCTGAGAGTTTCCATACTGTTGCTGCACCATACGGTCCCTTAGAATCATGTTGTTGACTGCAGCTATGCCATCCTCATCCTCCACAACATCTGCACTTCTTGCCACTAACCTTGTCATCCACAGGCAGGAGATATGAGGTGTTAAACAGCTCATCAAGGCTGAGTCAACACAATGGTATATGTCATGTACATCTGCACCGATATTATGATCTGATCTGTCTAGAATCACTAGAAACCAGTGCCTAATATTTGGTATTTGGTAATAGCATTTACTTTCCATTTAGACAGTTAAAAAAAAAAAAAAAAAAAAGAAAAAGAAAAAGCAAATATGCATTGGATATACTCCTTAAGAACAGTTTGGCCGCTATGTATATGCATATCGATACACATATGACATGCATATTCTCATTAATTTTAATATTAGAGAAAAATAAAGTAAGAGGTTGGGGAAAATGTAGAAAGTCTAGAGTAGGGCTGCTAGGAATCTGAGCAGGACATTCACTGTTAATACCCAGACTTCTGAACTGAAGCTTTAAACTTACATTCTAGTTTCACTTAATTCAATATCAGCTTATAGTGAGGATCTGGCTACTTTTCTTATAAGTCTTTTGAAATCATAGCTTTTTGTAAGCCTGAGGACCTATAGATTTTGTGTTGCTGCTACTGATGAGTTCCTTAGTTCTTTTATCCGCCTTCTTAGAGGGCATCTCTCATTTTCAGGTGTCTGCCTGTTTCAGTTTTTGATTTCTGAAAAATGTGCATGTATTCCAGCTTGTCTTGATGTATTTAAGTTTTCATATTAACTTCAAACACAGCAACTGACCAAGAAGCAGCACACGCTTGATTTGGATTGTGGGAGAAACTAATTGTGCCTAAAAAAATATATTATGGTGATATATTTTCCTGAACTCTTCTAGACTCTCACACCTATAAGAAAAATATCAAAATGCAGCCTTTGTTCTTATAAAATATGAAATAAATATTAAAGCTTCTTTGTAAGAGAAAAACCTCTATTTCTTCAACCACATTACATAGTAACATCCTACCATTTAACTGATAGTAAAGTGAACCAAAGTCTCTAGGCTGAAGATAATTCAGTGTGCCAAGGAAGCTAAGCACTGGAGACTCAGCTCTGAAAACAGAAAAGACTAACCTGTAACTTTTCTTATTTAACAAATGTGGGCCCAGTATGCTGAACTTGCAAACGTGTGTTCAGCTCACTTTGATGGACAAAGACGACAGTGTATATTCATTTAACTTCTCTTGGATTGGAAACTGTTACCATAACCTGAAATTTATGGACACATGTGGACACATCTGTCATCTTTTTTTATAAATAATGATCAAAATTCAGAATTTGCCAGACATGCAAGTAGATGCTCACATATACCTTAGAAAATGGCTCATCAAAATGGTTTATTGAAATAAAGACCTAGTTATAGTAGATGACCCTTTCAGCCCATAACTCCTTAAGTTGAGAATTGATTTGGCTCCAGATTCATTCACCTTTTGTATCAGATATAACTAATATGCCTTCTCTAAAGATTTTCTACAATTGTTATAGGCACCGTATTTCACCAACAAGGTAATCTAATTTTGTTGCAAAAACACTTTTATACTCCTATTAAAACCTGCCAAGACTCACAAATATATAAAATTACTTTGAAGATTATAATGCATCGGCACAGTATAATTTATAGATATGGCAAAACTTTAATTTGCATAACATAAAAATGAGAGCTTATATTGACCTGCTGTACATTACAGTCAGTGTTTTTCCTTCCCTGGAAGCTATACACATTTTTTCTTCCCCTCTTGCTCCATTTGTACCCTTCATCACAAAATACCAGCTTTAGCCTGCCATATAGTCATTTCTCTGCTTTGACAGTACTGAGGAAAGAGCAGAGGGGTAGCTAGCTAGGGAGATCTTTGACACCAGTCAACTGGCTCAATGGAGTTTTGCTTGCTGACTGCTTGGAAGAAGATGAATTGTTTGCACAGAGCAAATGGACAGAGAAGGTCAGAGGCATGGCAGAAAACTTCTTAGACTTTGTCCTCTCAGAGAAGGATGGGCAGCTGCTGTGTGCAGATCTTTCAGGACATAAATCTGTAAGGTACCACTGCAACAGCTTTCAGAGGCAGGCTAAGCCATAAATTTTACTGGACCCCTTATCTATCAAATGCTAGAGGAGGGAAAAAAAAAAAAAAAAAAAGGGGTGGGAAAGGGAGAGTGTGTGGGCTACAGAAGCAGTGGGGCAAGGTCTGGTATATGCTTGCCGAACGCTGCTACTTCCAGTGCATAAGAAAAGAACAAAGTGCCTTTGAATATTTTTCTTTGCAAGGAAAAGCTCTAGCAAATAGGCTAGCTAATAATGTATAATGTGGGTAAAAAGAAATAGGATGCAAACTTGGTAGAGTGGAGGGGGAGGTATTATCATTTAACAGGCAGCTGAAGACAATTTTATAACTTTTTCTTACAACGTTTTATCTAGAAAATATTGCATAAAGGAAACGTTGGGCGATGCAAGTCCTTTTTTTTGGTTTGAATTCAGTCTAAAGTAAATAAGATAAAAAAATTAAATATGTTTCTGTTCAGCAGAAAAGGTCTAACTGATAACTATCTAGTGAAAAAAATCAGGAAACCAAATATAAGTTCCTGTTTTTACTGTTAGTTTTGTAGAAAAAAAGTGAGCTTCATATCAATCAAAACTATTTGATTTTTTTTTAACTTGTCATTCTTATGTGGAGAATTTCTTAGAATTTTTTCATCAGTAAAAGAACTCTGTCCAAAAATAACTTTTTAAATTCTATTCACGCCAGGTACTTGACTTTGGGCCTCACACATTCCAGATGAAGGGCTTGAGAGGTAAGTTAGATTTTTTTTTGTTGCTGAACATTTTGTCAAAAAAATCTGTTATGAACTTGCACCTTGTCTGGATAGATGTTTTGTTGAAATTGTCATGTTTCTGAGAAAGTGTTTTTCTTTCAATCATCAGTACTGAAAAACAAAATAAATAAACAATAATTACAGTGACAATCCTTTGGTCAGCCTTCTCTGCATTATTAAATGCTTTGAGGGTGATCAGTGGGAACTGGGAACTAATTACCAAAATTTTGTTTAAAGTTCTGATTTTTTTTAAAGGGTTGTGCCTTTTTTTTTTTTTTTCAAATTCTCCATTTTTTTTTTCTCACAGCTAGTTAATGTATTTCTGTCTCTTCATGGTTTATAGTAATGTACAGCATTTTAAAACAGAGGGAGTTTCTCAGTGTGTATTTATTATAGTGATATAGTGATATTAAATGCTTCGTCACTCACCCTAGCCTTCATAAGAATTTAAAACTTTAGACTTTCAGATAAAGTGTATGTTTTTTTATATTTTACTTTAATCTTCCAATAGACATATTTTGTTTCTAATATTTGTTCTTCAGTAGTGTTATTTCATAATGAAATCTAAAATAGATGAAACAATTATTTTCTTATCACAGAAATTACATTAATTGTAAATGAAATAAAAATGGTGAAGCTGAGGAAAGACTTCAAAATGCGCTGAAACTGAATAGCATCTGTATTCCAAGTACTATTCCATAGCACTATCATCTCTGCAAGATGGTTATAAATATATATGCAAATATAAGATCTTTATGCTAGTTTAATGATTTCTTATCTGTTATTATTCAGTAGCTTAAGAGCATGTGAAATAAGAAGATTGAGACAATGAGATCAAGATCAAGAGATGTTTTTGCTTTCAATGAACATTAGTACTTAATGAGTAGTTTCTTGTTCTAAACTGCAATACAAGTGTGTTAGTGATTCTTTATTTCTAAACAAAACAGAAAATAACCTGTTTTTTTTCAGATCGGGTACGAAAGATACTCTCAGTGTATCCAGTGTATTTTAGGAGTTAAGAGGGCTGTAGCCCAGCATCATCAACACTCAGAGAGTGAGAGAGTTTATGAACTACAAGCTAGATAGAACTAACTTATAATTTTCTATGTTTGCCAGGGCAAATGCACTAAGTGCATTCTGCTCAGAGAGAACAAACCCTTTCTTCACAGGGAATAAAGTGAATGGGTAGAATATGATAGAGCAACAAAGGAGAATAAAGTCATAAGGCACCGTTCAACTCTGAAATATCAAAAATGTTAAAAAGGTATCTGAAACAGATATTAGCCATTCGTGATTCTCTAACAAATCTGATTCTCAAGGAAACTGAACATTTTCAGTAACTCAGACACCAAGAATTGTTAATAACTGAGATAGTTACTCAAATAGTAAGCTATGTACATAATTTGACAATACAGACTACATCACTATACTTTTAGATTGCATAAAACCTTTGCTAACATTTAAGAATATGACCAATTTCCTGAATATCTGAATAGCTGCATGGTGAGGTGGATCGAGGGCTGACTGGATGGCAGAGCTCAGAGGGTGGTGATAAATGGGGCCGAACCCAGTTGGAGGCCTGTGGCCAGTGGTGTCCCCCAGGGGTCAGTACTGGGCCCGGTGCTGTTCAATTTGTTCATCAATGACCTGGACGAGGGCACGGAGTGCACCCTGAGTAAGTTTGCAGATGACACCAAGCTGAGTGGAGTGGCCGACACTCCGGAGGGCTGTGCTGCCATCCAGAGGACAACCTGGACAACCTGGACACTTGGGCAGAGAGGAACCTCATGAGGTTCGAAAAGGATAAGTGCAGGGTCCTGCACCTGGGGAGGAATAACCCCAGGCACCAGTACAGATTAGGGGTCGACCTGCTGGAGAGCAGCTCTACAGAGAGGGACCTGGGAGTCCTGGTTAACACTAAGTTAACCATGAGTCAGCAGTGTGCCCTCGTGGCCAAGAAGGCCAATGGGATCCTGGCCTGCATCAGGAGGAGTGTTGCCAGCAGGTTAAGGGAGGTGATCCTACTCAGCTCTGGTGAGGCCGCACCTGCAGTACTGTGTGCAGTTCTGGGCTCCCCAGTATAAGAGGGATGTGGAGCTTCTCGAGAGGGTCCAGAGAAGAGCAACTAAGATGATTAAGGAAATGGAACATCTCTCGTATGAGGAGAGACTGAGTGAACTGGGCCTGTTTTCTCTGGAGAAGAGAAGGCTGAGAGGGGATATGATTAACATGTGTAAGTTCATGAAGGGAGAATGCAGGGAAGAAGGAGACAAGCTCTTTTCATTGCTGGCCAGCGATAGGACAAGGGAAAAAGGGCATAAACTGGAGCACAGGCAGTTCCATCTCCAGGTGAGGAGGAACTTCTTTCCTGTGAGGGTGACAGAGCCCTGGCACAGGCTGCCCAGGGAGGTTGTGGAGTCTCCTTCTCTGGAGGTCTTCAAAACCCGCCTGGATGCCCCCCTGTGCCATATGCTCTAAGTGTGCCAGCTTGAGCGGGAAGGCTGGACTAGATGATCTCTAGAGGTCCCTTCCAACCTTGAGTATTCTGTGTTTCTGTGATGTTCTGAGGTATTTATTTGTCTTTTCTTCTCTATGGCTTCTGCAATTCTAATAGTAATGACATTGAATTGTAACTTTCTGGTTCTTGCAGAAAACTGCACGTGAGAGCTAGTTAATAATTATTGATGCTGGCATTGTCAGGGTATTTCCGATGTCAGGTTACTGTGGCATGGATTAACTCAGTAATCAACATTCAACAATGCATAATAAGTGTTCTAACAATACTGGCAAATTAGCTTTGAAAACAAAATGCTAGATGCTAATGTGATTATTAATCATAAATTTCTAAGCACACATTGCATGGTGTAATTAACAAAGGTCTTTTATGTTGGTCGTTTCCATCAGGCACTTTGTCGTATTTCAAAACATTCCAAGTGAAATTCAGATCTGTCACCACACACAGAATGTCATGCTTCTTGCTGTCTTAAAAAAAAATGTATTTTCTTAATCTTAGAACATCTTCCTATTGACTTTTCCTTTGCTATATGCCTGACATCTTACTGCTCAGTGACAGACAGATACTATTTACAGTCCTTACCAGTTTTGTATGTAAGAGCCTAGTCATTAGTGAGATGTGCACCTAAGCTGGCCTTCTAAGGAGGCAGGTTGCCTTTCCGGGAATGTAAGAAAATGTGGGAGGCAAAGACATAATCTGAGTAGACGTGAAGCTGACATGAAGCAGAAAATGGGATAGAAGGCATTTAAAAGTGAGAAAAATTCCAGCGACTTTCAGTAGGTTCTAGTCTAAACTGAGGGACTGATGTTTACATAGCAACACTGTTTATGTTGAAGCAATGCGATGCAGCAATTTGTTCTTCAGGTATTGGGTTGCACTCCACTCTTGGGAAACAAAACCAGTGCTATTGTGATTTACGGAATGGGTAAGCAAATGTTCTGGGCAAAAGCACTGAGGCTCGGCACCTTCTGGCTCCTGGTCGAAGCCCCAGCTTTTCCTTCAGACTGATGCAAAGAATCTGCTCTTTCACTCTAACGGGTCATTTTTTCGTGGAGTTGTGTTGTAAACTGATTATCATTTGCTTGATTTTTGGGACCAATATTCTTAGACATTGACAATGATACTTGTAAGGCTGTGGTCTTCAGCAACTCGTGGAGGTCTGGTAGTCATCATCATTCTTAATATTTGAAATATTTTGTTTCCTAGTTTTCTTCATATTCTATGTTGCTCTCATGTTTTTCTTTACCATTTTTTTTTCTATCATTGCTTTAGGACTTTCCAAGTCTCCTCTTGCCTTCATAGCTCTTTACATTTGGAACATCTGGTTTTGCTTCATTCAGCTTCAGCATACATGCATTTTTTTTTTCTGCTGCTCTAAAAATGCAGTGTTTTAATCCCCTCCATATACAGGGATTAAGCAATTGTAATGGGAAGCATTTCTTTAAAATTAGACTAGCTTATTTCAACTATTTTAAAACTGGTTTTACGCATTCCATCTGTAGTTTAGTATTTAATTAGGGAATATTTAAGATCTCTACATGAAAAAATACTATGTTTTGCAGCTTTATTACAAATTCTGTTTCTCAGCTGTAAATTAAACAGTAACTCTATTGGCATATATATTTACCCTACCAGGGAGGTCACAAAAATCTTTACCTACTTTTCCACTGCTTTGAGTGTTCCTCCTGGTAAGAATGCCTTACTATATTTTGGAAAACTGTCTCATGGTTTTATTTTTATTTTTCCTTATTTTTAATCTGCATGGCTTTCTCTAAATATAATTCGAATTTCAGCTGCCATGTATCTAAAGTGGTTTTTTTGGGAGTGTGGATCTTTCCCGGCTTTTTCGTAATTGTCTCCCACTGTTTGTGCCAGATCTCCATGCTATTCGACTTGTCTTAATCTTTGCTTTTATATGAAATTTGAGTGTTGCTACAGTAGCACATAGAGCTTTTCTGAAATGATTAGCTGAAAAGGACAGAGTTTTAACCTCAGAGGATTTTTATTATGGAATTAGGGACAGAGCGTTTCCCTTGAACTCGCCCTTTTTGGTGCATGCTTCAGCACTAAACTAAGCACTGTTTGTGGTGGATGGGGCACTCCCCTGAGAGGTGTGAGGTATGAATTTCAGCTCATTTTGCGTGAGGAGGGCATTGACTCCGGTTTCCTTAGAAACTGCTGTAATAACTAGGCTATTTTAACATTCCTTTCTCCTCCTCCTCCTTTGACAGACAGGTTTTAAGAGAAAAGACTGAACCAATTTTCTGTAATCAAAGGCGTTTAAGTGCAGATGGGATTCTAGGCTGTAAATCCCACTTTCACATAAGCACATAATTTGGGCTGCAGCCAGACACTTAAAAGTAGGAAATAACTTTGCAGATTGTCTGTATCTATGATATTTTTGTTATCTAGTTTATGTATTTCCCTATTTAGGAATCTGACTACTGTTACTGTTACACATATACCTGTGTTCATTTTACATTGCACTGAGGCATTTTAAATCTGGCTCGTGAGCTTGCTTTGCAGGTCAGGGAAAATAAATGTTTGTCCTGTGGTCATTGTGAATAATTCCCTTTAAGGGTTTTTGATTTAAAATTTTGCTTGTTAAAAGAGTAAAGTTTTAGGTGGATTAGATTTAATGGAAATGTGTATTTATGATCTAACAGCTCCTGGTCAAATCAGGAGGCGTAGGTACATTGAATTGATTAGGTGCCTAAACGCCTTCAGCAGTGTGCCTGCTAGGAGCTCAGTCAGTAAAGAGACTTAGGCTGTCTTACCTTAAATATTAGTATGAGTGTACTGTTGTTTGAAGAAAAGCAGAGGGATGGAATTCCTAGTGATCTCACTTTGGGAAGTGGTTCAGAAAAGTCCAGCCACTGCATGAATGACATTTCAAGGTCTGGGAAATAAATCAGAGTGAATCATTTTCCTTCTACACTGTGTTGTTTTTTCATCTGTAAACTCAGGTAAAATATTCTACAGCACCTCAGTAATGTAGGTATCTAAATTCCATCTTTCAGTACGAAGTAGGCAGTTAACCTCTCTCCCTTCCTTCCCTAAACTTAAAATAGAGTTCACAATTCTTCCCTTGTTTATCAACTTCACTTTATAAAGTCATGGAATGTGATTTTTATCATGTATTTATAAATATTGCTCATAATTGGGATCCAACTTTAATTGGGGCCTCAGGCATTATTGTCATGCAGGTAATTATATCAATAGCAATGTATAGCAATAATTATAGCAACAGATGTTGTTAGCTTTTATTCTATTCTTAAGGAATTCAGCCCCTTTTATTTGAGAATGCAGCATTTAAATATGAGTTTTTATTTAGTAATGCCTCAGTAAGCATTTGTTTTCTTTTTTTTAGCCCACACCATTTTTATTCTGATCCAATCTGATTCCTTTTTTTTTTTTTTTTTTTTTTTTTCATATCTAAATATTCATCTCCTTTCAAGCCAAGGTGTGCTGGTTGTCTAGCATGTTCTCAGAATTTTATTTTCTTCCTCTTATAATCACTTTTAGATCTGAAAGATGTAGCAGTGACAAATCCTTTGAAAACATCCATCAATTAGCTGTACTTACCTATAAAATAGATTCATTCATCTACTTCCTAAGCTTTATTTTTCAAATTCTGTTGAAATCGCCTAGCTTTTTTCTTTGAACATTGTTAAACCAATTCTTTAATGTTACAACTTTTAAATCAATTTCTCCTACTGCTCTACCTTCCTCGGAAAGGTGTTCCAAGCTGATGTTAAACTATGGTATTCTGGCCTCTCTCGTAAATATATTGTGTTATTTCTCAGTTTAACTTGCACTTCTCATTGCATGCATGCTTCTGCTTTCCCTTACATTTCCCTGGTGCTTGTTCTTCTTATCAAAATGTTATGAATTTTTTATTATCTTGTGTCCCACAATGACATCTTTCAGCAGATGAGTAAGAAAGTAAATCTGCCTCAAGTTTTCATCCAAAAATATAAACATGACTCTTGCTAGCTGTAGCAAGAATTGCAAAACTGCAGATGAAGACTACTATGTTGAAAGCCCCTGACTTTGAAAATAGTTATGTATAAGGGAATAAGCAGCTGAATCCCAGAAGTTACAATCTCAAAGAGGGTAGCCTTTCTTCCTGGGTTTTTGGTTTTGTTTTGAGAAGCAATATTTCAAGATCCATTTTCCTCTGTGAAAGGTTCAAGTGTGCAGGACACTACATATATACATTCCATCAAACTCAGAAAATAAACCAGTTGTATTAAAAATAATATAAGGCAGACTATCAAGACAGGAAAAAGTGGAAAAGTGCAAATGTCAAATAAAGAGATATTCTTGCTCGCTGAGTCGTTCAGATAATTTTTGGAGGTACACAGTATGTATAATTCAACTTTTGGATCACCACACTCTAAATTCTGTGAATCTTCCTTCTCATAAGAAATTGAGATGGGGAAGACACTGGATCAGTAACCAGAAGAAAGAACCACCTGGAAGTATTGAATATGAGATAGTAGGTCTGGCTGAATGAGAGAGAGAGAAAAAAAAAAGAGGAAGAATAGTCTTTCAAATATATAAAATTCAGTTTGGGAATTACAGGAATTACACTTTTCAGTTCTTGTTCTACAAGCTATCAGGTGAATTTTTCTTTAAATATATAAGGTTATACCTCTTTTCTCTTACATTTTAAGCTTAGTTTTGAACCCAAAAATTTTAGGCAGGATATTGTAAGTTTAATGATTTGTTCCAAACATATACCTTTTAATCACACGAATAAATCAGAGAATTACTGTTCAGCCAAAACCTGTCAGGCTTCAAACTAATTATTTCCTGTATAGGATGCAGGACATAATATTTGTGACCATGTTGACTGTTTACTTTGACAAGTTCCAAGAAATGTCCATTGCCTTTTAATTTTTCTCTCTCTTCTGGGATATTATATTTTCTCTAACCAATATATGCAACTGATTTAATCCAGAAAAGAAAAATGCTGTAGGTTTTCAAGAAAAAAAGAATTAAACCTAAAAGTATATACTGTGACAGTTTTTCTTTACTTAAAATACGCATAATAAAAATAATATAAAATTGTATTAAGTAAGGTAGTGTGTAGCATTCAGAAGCAATTTTAACAACATTTATAATTTTTGTCTTCATAATAGCAAAGAATGATTTGATAATCTTTTTTGTAATAAGTTGTCCTTTAATGAAATAGTCACACGAGAATTTTCACTGTAAGAAGTGGATAAAGGAGTCAGGGAGCACTCTTCCTTTGCATCCTGTCAGCTTTATTATTAGGATCTTCATTAAGAATTAGGGAAATTAGTTTTTGTCTAGTACTGAGCTAAGTGAAAGTTGGAAGCTGAATAGCCGTTCATCTACGAAGTTTTTCACTGATCAGCTTCACAAAAATGCTACCTACCAAACCTCAGTTCTTTATTACTTTCACATAGTGTCTCAATTGACTCACACACTTTCTTCAATTTTAATTTTAATTTAATTTTGTTTTGTCCTGTTTTTAATGACCAAGATATACTCAGAAAACCTGTTTATTGGGTTTTTTTTTCAAGTTTGCTTTCATGAGCTTGAACAAGAACTTACTACAATTCAAGTCCCTTGCCCCCCCACCCCTTTTCTAGCACTTCCTGTGTATATAGTAAAAGTGTAGATACTCAAAATGCATTAGACTCTTTTACTTCAAATTGTACTTTACTTTAGAGGCTATAGTAGCCATTCAGTCTGTAAATTCCTCAAGTCATCAGATCATACCATATGATACAGATGGTTTGTGGTTTGTTTATTTCATTGCATGTTTGGCAGTGTTGGATAAAAATACTAAGATGACATCATGTCACTGACAGCTTAAACTCTTGAGCTCTTCTAAGGTCAGGGAGTGTTTTTTTTTTTTTATGTACAATATGAAATACAACTGTGAATTTATTATAAATCATTGAGGTTCCCATAAATTTCTAAGTGTTTTGTACTCTCTCTGATCCTTGATTTGCCAGAGATGAGTCTCTCAGGCATAATTGCTCTTTACATTCAAAGAATTTCATGCCAGAGTAGATGGAAGTACCTCATGAATGATATATTGAGAAACTTGTTAATGTAAAGCAGTTCTTAGGTCCCCTGAAACTCACACGGATGATAGCACACAGCTGTTGTTTCGTAATACTCTCTTTAACCAAAGCATCAATACAGACTGTATTATATTCATGGGAAATTCCTACATCTATTTCTTCACACTGAGGCTGAAGTGGCATGGGGTCTGACTTCTTGAATTTCTTATGAGGACTGCAGAAGAGATTTCAGGAAAACCTCAGAGCTATTGGTTTCTTCTTATTTCATCATCTGGAAAGATGCATGAGAAAAAAGCTAGAATTTGCTTTTAATCTAACTGTATACTTTTCTCAAATAAGACACAAAACAGAAGCTCAGACTCAGAAGCGTTAGAGTCTCCTGTGGAGCTCCCTCTGGAAAATTGCTGACAGGTACCTTGCTTTGAGGAAAATCATATCCAGAAAGTAGAATGCAGAAAGCAGATAGTTCTGTGTGGTTTGCTTCTTCCTTTCATCCTTCCCTCTTTCCTTTCCTCATGCCTTTTCTGTCAACAATTAATATTGAATATTATTCCCTTAATAAGGATAAAAGAAGGACTGCAACACGTTTGGCTCAGGAGCCTTAGTAAGTCCTTAAGCAACAGGACAGATCCATACTGAAGGATTAGGCTAAGGGAGAATATTTGTAACCATTTTTAAGAGCTAATTCACTTGAGGAAACATCACCATTGTTTCCTTCTGGAAGGGTGTAACAACCATCTTCAATTAAAACTTCATGGTTTGTTATTTGTACTTACAAAGATATTCAAGTAGAAAAGTTTGTCTAACATTACATCTGTTAGACAACCTTAAATTGCTGTAATGGTATTGAAGAATTTTGGATCACTGCACTAAATTCTGTTAGCCTTCCTTTTAACAGGGAATTGAGATAGGATGTTCATTCTTCCCTTGGTAGTCTCTCAGTAGTAATAGGTGGATAAATTATTGCCTGAAAAGGCACTGTATAGACAGATAGGAAGGAGGCAAATAAAACCAGCAGTCTCAGATTAAAATACATGTTACTACCATGAAACAAACCAAGACTACAGGCAGCTTGAAAGATGTTTATGTTCAGATTACAAATTTATAACTTGCTCTTTCCAATATTCATGAGCACAGAGAATATTTGCCTTAGGCATGATATAGTAGCAAAGCCTTAAAACTGACAATGATTGCTTAACACTCTGAACAACATAATTACATATTTTTGAACATTTTAGCAACTGATTTAAGGATGTATATATGCATTAAAAGAAGTAAGTATAATCTGTTGAAGGAAAAAATATGTATTCTTTCATCATTTTACATTTTAAAGCTATTTTGCCTCCAAACAAATCATATTGCTTCTTTAATTTTACATGCATATATATTTCACAAGTCCTATTGTTAGTGAGCTCCAAGCAATGTAGGTTTAAAAGTTTAATCAAACTAAAAACCATAGTCCACTGATATTCTACAGACCTGTTGGGCTCAGAGCTGTTATGAGAAGAAAATTTCTCTTTGCAGCCACTGAAAGTAAAATTAATTACTCTGAAGCCATTTCTTCTGAAGAACACTTGGGCAAACTTTATATGCAGATGCATACCTAAAGACCTCTGAGAACCTCTGTTGTTTTTCTCCTTCCTTCCTTCCTTCCTTCCTTCTTTCCTTCCTTCCTTCCTTCCTTCCTTCCTTCCTTCCTTCCTTCCTTCCTTCCTTCCTTCCTTCCTTCCTTCCTTCCTTCCTTCCTTCCTTCCTTCNTCCTTCCTTCCTTCCTTCCTTCCTTCCTTCCTTCCTTCCTTCCTTCCTTCCTTCCTTCCTTCCTTCCTTCCTTCCTTCCTTCCCTCCCTCCCTCCTTCCTCCCTCCTTCCCTTCCTCCCTTCCTTCCTTTTTTCTGGTGGTCTTAGTTTGCTAAGACTGTGGAGAATTTCATTTAATAAGTTACCTAATTTAACATTCAAAGATGGAAATTTGATTAAATAAAAATAATTCTTCAGGTTTGGGTGTGAGTCAAACTTCTATTTGTATGAAGCTATGAATGACAAATATTTATGGGAAGACTTGAAAAGTGTTTAAAATCATAGCCAGTTGGGACTAGCATAATGTTTAAGATTTTTTTTTATAAGCTATTTACTATAATTTACTGATAGTTTAGTTCTTCTTCAAGCAAAGAAGTTGAGATAAAAAGCTGGTATCAGACAATGATTTGTTATTATATAAATATTGGGGAGAGGGCATTATATAAGAAAAAACATAGGAAAAGGAAAGAAGTAGCATAGCCAGCTATGCTTTGGCTAAAGCATTTCCAGATTAGCAATATTAAAAATGTAACTTTCTTTTACATTGTTTTTTTTTCTAACAGAAGTTAAATAGTTAGGAATAATGTAGTATATAGTTAAAGTATATAATATAGTGTCAGGGACCTGGAATACCCTACCCACATGCTACAGCTATTTAAATACTTTATGGAAATCCAATGTGTTCAAATAGTTGAAACTTGTAAATATTCCTGAAAAAAATGCTCTTTTTATTAGTCAAAACTCTGTTTTAAGTAACTGGGTAGAATTAGATGAAAAGCAAGATTTTCCCCAGTTGCTGTAGATGCTTGTAGACATGAAAATATCCCACTCTTAATTCCTTGGTCTTCAAAATGTTTACTAAAGCCCAGCAATAAATCTTCTGTATGTCATTGGTCTTGATAAACTTTCAGTGCTAAAAGGGTTCAGTAATAACGTGGGGAGTAACAGCTGCTACACCCAGTGTTCATTCCATTAGGTGATTTACTTCTGAAGTTTTATTTCCAAAGGCTTTCCGATAATTGCCATGTGCTCTAATTGGTCTTCCATACACTGGCCTCTTGATCGCAGTGCGGGTGGCAGGTGGTGCTTGGAGAGATCCAGAGGGTCCCTGCAGCTTGACAGATCGCTCATGTAACTATGTGGCTCCTCACTCGCAGGGGAGGCAAGTTCAGCTATTCGAGCAGGGCAAACAGTCCATGTGCCATGGGACCTACCAGGGCTGCCCGCTTATACGTCCATGCTGTGTGACAGCATAAGCTTGGGTTTCAAACCCTGGGGAGGAGGACTGATGACCCCATTGCCCCAGTAACATTTAGTTGTTACTCCCTGTGCTAAAAATTGCAGCTGAGGAACAACGCTGCCACTGCTCATTTGCATTCTCCAGGTGTTTCTGCAGATAATTGCAGCCGTGCTTTGTGCGTCTTCGGAAAATTAGATCATCTCTTCTCATCTGCCTGTTTTCAAACTCAGGATAAAAGAGGGAAAATTCTCGTGTGCCCTACCTCGCAATGATATGCACGGGTTAGGTTGGCTGCTTAATCTTTTATGCTGTGCTGATAATAGGAGATTATTCTGAATAATGTTTGCCTCATTTAATCATCCTTGTGTAGACACTTTTATGGTGTTATCCAGTCAATTTGTTATTAGTCACTTTGATAACACATTTTTTGTCCTTAACATAAGAATGAGCTCACCATAACTGAATATATATGTATGTATAATTTCTGAAAAGAGATGTACAGCAGAGATGTAAAGCTTTCAATATTTTTGAAAATTAGAAACATCAACCCATAGTATTATAGTGTACTCAAAACTGAAATCTATTTCCAAACCTATAGATGCCTCTTTTCCTCATGGTTTTAATATCATAGCTGTAGTTATACATATCACATAGATGTCTTATCCTTTCACAGTATTTGTTTAGTTGTTTATTTGGCAGCTCACTTCAGCAAAGATTTTCAGTGTCTTTTTTTTCATTAGATCAAAAATAATACTTACTTCATTAATTTTAATTCTGGTTCTTTGGTTTTACTTATTAATTCCTAGTGCTCATATGACAAGAAAGCGGGTAATTATTGAAATTAGGAAGGAAAACAGTTTAATACTGCAAAGGTAATTGTTAATAATGGGAACACCCTATTATTTGTAGTTCACCATTTCTAGTTTGTTCTTTCTCAGAGAAAGGACTTTCATCCTCAAAATCTCCCAAATCATCTTAAAAATATTATGATTGAAAAATATTCTTAAAGCATTTGGACATCATAATCTCTCCCTGTTTGTCAGTTAACTTTGCAAAGGTAAAACTTTGTATATGTAGAAATTAAAGGTAGCAGTATAGTTTGCACAGTGTATTTAGTATAAAGAAAATAGGAAGAAAATTTCTTACTGTGCCCCATATTCTGATATTTATTTTTCTGATTTGTACATAGATGAGCAATAATTCTGTTGAACTATCTAGCATATTTATTCTTCTTACAGAAATATTCCTATTAAGTTTCTTTATATTCCTGACAAATATCTTAAAGTTATTTCTCTATACACCTATGTGAAGCTACAGGGAAAATATTTTATCAAAGCTTTGAAAAATGTTCTGTCTGCATGAAGCCAGCAGTAGATTAGTGTGCAGCTCTATAAATATTTGAAACCACAGATACTTTTTCTTTCCTGGAATCTTCTATCTGACTACTCTTACATTTTTCTTTGAATAATTCACTTTTTAAAAATGTCTTGGTGAATGTTTAAATGAAGTAATGCCAAATACAATCCCTGCCATGTAGCCAAATTTGTTTGCCAGCAAACTTTTTAGTGGCAGCTCCTGTCACATTCTTTAACGCTTACCGACAGACTTCATCATCTTTGTTATCTTAGAATGACCAGAATAAAGAAGCTCCATTTAGAGAATAACTTCAAGTTTGGGATCAAGGAGGAGTGTCATTTTTTTTGCCAATTTACTCTGTGTAGTTATACCCGCAAAATGACTTTAAGTGTTGTTTTAGATAAGTTTGTTCTAAAATAATATCTTTTGTACAATATAAAGCCTTCTTGCTTTTGCTTAGCTGTGAATCTGCAGACATCAAAATGATTCCGATCTGATTCCTCAAGAAACAATGAGGCCTGTTATGAAAAGAAACAGTAAGAAAGGACATCCATTTCACATGGAAATGTACTCTCTGGATGGAGAGTCTTACACATTATTTTTTGGTGTGAGATTAGTGTAATTTACTCTGAATTCACTAGTGTTATTTTGCTGTTTGCAACCTAAAGATTGGATTGTTAGTAGATATAGGTCTTAGAATATTCTAACTTGGGCATTGGAACTCAGTTTTATAATATTCAAAACAAAAGATCTGTACACATAGACCTCGGAATTTGAATCTAAACCCAAAAGAGATTTGCTTATCTTAGCTCCATTTTTGTCTTTGATGCAGAGGCAAGATATATGTTTCAAGATATGGATTTATGGTTTGTTTATGTGCTAAACAATTTCTATTTATAGCGGCACTAGGGGAAAATACCTGTCATAATTTTACCAAACACTCTCAAATGGTGTACATTTATCTTCAGAAGTGATTCATCCTGAAAAGCAAAATTTTGTTTAAATTCCAGAGATGCAGTGGCCTATCTCCAAACTGAGCATGCAGAAAGTATTAGTCCAGGATAAAGTGGCCCTACAGTGAGAAGATCCAAGAGCCTTAGACCTGATCGATTAGTTGAAGATTTAAAAACCTAAAGCTCCATCCAGACTGTATTTTTAGACAGCTCTGTTCCTGGGCCTATTCCTGGCAAACGATGGTAATGATCAGACCTGTCCCAGCAGTTCATGTTCCTACAAATAGGTTCTGTATGCACTATATGAAGCAGTTGTTCACTTGCTTCTGACTCAACATTGTAGATAAATTAAAGTCTATTAGTTTAGCTTTAGTGGAGGTTCTTGCCACTTTGATAAATGTTGTTGTAAGGAAAAAAATGAATAATTACAACTTTATATGTAGCTTGAAAAATTAACCTCATGGCCTCCATACAGAATGAACAGGACAAGATATTTGAAAACCTGTTCTTGGGAATTAATCTGGCACATCAGTGAGGCACGCATTTCCTGTGGCTGGGGGAGTGAAAACCCAACATCCTAGTTGCTTTCCCATGTTATGGCTGCTCTGGGTAGACAGGGCCAACCCCTGTGTCCAGAAGAGATGATGAGCAGGACCTTTCTTGACTCAGTGATGGTGCACACCATGCATTCATTTTGGTGAGTGCCTCTGCACTCTTCTCATGACATCTCCTTCAGAAATGAGACACCAGAAATTTCACCATGAATCATTGGGCAAATACCCACGTGTCCTGCTGGAGAGGTACCGTGTGTGACAGTATCAATAGCCCTGAAATTCACTACGGAAATGAGGGTGGATGATGCTGCAGCGCAGCTATCTACCTAACACCTCTGCCTTCTAACACTTCTGCCTTCCGAGGCCATCTCATTGCATTGGGCCATCTTTTTTTCAAGGGCTCATCCTGAGGTGGCAGATGTTACCTCCAACTGTATTATCTTCTTTAACACTAAAAGAGCCTTAAGTTACTGCTTTTTTTCCCCTCTTTTTTTTTTTTTTTTTAATTTCCTCTGAAACACATGGTTACTTATCCTTCTAAAACTGTTCATGGTGATTGATACATAGCGTACCTGAATGCTGGAAACATATCTAGTAATTACATTGTTCAGACATGAAGATTGTATTACCTCAAATTGCCTGGAATGATGTCAATTTATCAAACTTCCTGCAAGAAGTTCATCTGTGCTGTAAAGTGATCACTTCTCTCTCTGTTAGCTTGCTTTATCTAATACAAAGGGTCCAGAGGGGATTTATCCACTGTCTTTTTCAACCAATGGGTAGAGAAATGAGAGTATATTTTGCTACTGCCTTGTTTATTTTATCGTCTTTCAGTGCAGCGGAGGGAGAGGAGGTATAATTTGATTTGAAAGCCCAAGACAGTTAAGTAACAGAGCTTCGACAGAGCAGCAGTAATCATGTCTGCTTACTGAGGTAAAACATGGTCTGTTTGTATTCCAGACAGAAGGGTTCAATTATGCTTGTTTAAGACCAAAAGATTAAAAAGCATAAAGATTTGTTTCCTATTAAGCATGGTTTTGTTGAGTCTTTAATGCAAGTATCAAAGTGTACTAACTGGATGTTTTCCTTTCTGTTTAGTGCTGCCAGGAGGAAGAGACCATGTTTGCAACATTGGTCTGTCAGGTGATGATCCTAAGGAGCCCAGCAAAATGGATTTTACCCTTTGGATTATCAACGACAATACGGGTATAGTCATCTACAAATAAATGCAAGATTAATCAGAGAACTGTTTTATTCCTGGGAGACGTGCTTTATGGCAGTCTAGATTATTACCAATCAGAGACTAAAATAAAGTCTCTAGAAAGCCTCAATTCAGACTTTTTTAAGCCAAAATGTAGAGTTTTCTGAGGACAGATGTGTTGTTTGTTTATTTATTTTTTCTTTTCTCCTGTTGGCAAGATCTAGGTTCTGGGTATTGCAAAGTAACTAATTGTCCAGGATAAACTGCTTCCCAGTAAGATGTTAGCCAAAAAAAAATACCTTTAATCTCCTTCTTGTTTCTTCTACATTGTTTTGGAGGTGGTAAATTGTTTTAAGAGTACTGTGATCATAAGGAGAAAACACAAGTAAAGTAAGTACCACCATCACTACCACATAAAAAGAGAATGCAGACAACAAAGTCAATAGCTATATCTTAACCTTCCAAGAAACAGCATGAACAAGGCTGCTGCAGTGCCCCTAAAACACCTTGTAGTCCCCTCATATGACTGTAACCAAAAACTGTTTAAGATTTTGAGCTTATCTAGACTTCCTTGCCCGCAATGTTTCAGCTCAAGGAGGAACTTCCAACTGGGAGACTGAAAACCCCTTTTGGGACTTTATTATCTTTACTTAGAATAAAAGCAGTGCCTCTTGGCTTTGTGTTTTACAAAGACTCACAGGCACTTTAATCCTTGAGGCTAGTGAATCCCTGTGATTTAACTAATTTAGTGACCCCAACCATGTACTGCTGTGCAAGTATGGCAAAACCTCTTATGCTGGGTGTACTGCCCAGAGCACCAATGAAATAATATAGTAAGACCACTCATTGGTGCTCCCATTAGCAATGAAAAAAAAAATATGATACTAAATACATTTCAAGACAGGTTGAGTATCCTTTGATAACACTTCAGCCTGTAATTTTCTTAATACTTTCCTGTCATTTCTGTAGCCTTCCTTTCCCACATTTTTGATGCTATCAGGCTTACATTCATAATATGACTGTTTTTTATTCATAACATTTCTTCAGGAGATAATTCAGGGAATTCCAGAAGTATTTTACAAAGACATATCCTTCTTTCCATGTTTGAATTAAACTCACTGATTAGCACATATATTTTCAATCCATTCCTCAGAAAGTACTGTTATTCACGTAGAATATAAATTCTAAGCTCCTTGCAAAAATAACCAATCTTTTTATTTTATTTACATAGGCTATCACAGTGTTCTCATGTCTATGTCTCCTGGACTTCAGTCCAATCATACCAATAAAATGTTACCTATTGCTTCCATCCTCATTAATCTGTTTAAGGAATATTTCATTATTTGATCTACTAAAATTTCTTAGTTTGTTTTTCTGTTTCATTTTGAAATGACTTAAGGGACTGCTCCAGGCATCCTTGGTACAAGCTGTCCTGTATTGCCCCATGCTGGAAGGGAAATCTGCTGTTCCTGCAACTGCTGCCACTATCAGATTACATAGTTTAAAAATCACTGTCCACTCAGGAAGAGCATTTTGTCAGTGCTGTCTGGCAAAGTGACACAGAGCAACTTAGGTCCTATCTCCCACTGTGATACAGTCAAGTGAGACACTCACAGAACATCAGATGACCACAGTTTGCCATCAGGCTTAAGAAAGTGTTCTGTACAACATGCCATGAAAAATACTTATCTTCACCATTTCATTACAACTAAAAGTCTCTTTGGTAAAGAAGTGTATAATTTAGTAGTGTTGTGTTCTTGTGGAATAAGAAGATTTTTAGTTCTATTGTTAAATTTTGTAGTTGAATATCTGTCAATGTATTGGTTTTGGCTGGAGGCAAACCTTAAGTCCTTAATCAAGAAAACAGATGTTAATACAGAACAAGGTCAAATCTGGACATAACTGTTCCCTCAGTCCCGCTAGAGTTTTTAGTTAAATCTTTTACTAACTTAATATGGGTAAAAGGGAATAGATCTGCACTTGGACATGATTAAGGTGCTAATAATGCAAAAAAAATACTCCTGTGTATTTTTTTGTAAACAGGTAAAGCCCAATTTCAGTCACCTGTGAGATTTCTCATAAGACATGAAATAAATCATCAGCTAAAACCTAGTAAAATAATCACCATTTTAAGTCCAGTTGTCTAAAATTTCTCTTGCTTTCTCAAAATGGTGTGTAAGCTGATCTGAAACTGGAGCTACATGGGTTTGTGATCATTTCTGTAAACTGACTTAAATATAGATTTAATTAAGCTATGCATGTGAAAAACTGTAGAACTTTGCCTAAAGTCTAGTTATGGCATAAATCATGTAATGGGAAATATTTTCCAAAATGTATAGAATTGTGTAAATATGCATACCAGGAAGCAAGGTACAATTTTAAGTCTTCTTTTTGTAGTTGCTGCTGCTGTTATGAACAACATTTTTATAGTCTAGATGGACTTGTAATGCACTTGGGTTGCATGACACAGTGTGTTTCAGGTTCAAGCTTATTTAGTGCAATGGATGTGTTTAGATATAAACATTTTTTTCTAAGGAGCAAGTGTCATTGTGAGGTGGATTTGAAACTGTGAACTGGAAACATGACATTGCTATCTTGTGGAAATTCTTTTTCTTCTTTTCACCTTGTAGCGTCACTTCCCCATTTTCCATTTTGAGTAGAACTCCACTGAGTTCTGGCTCCCTACATGCCTTTTGCTTTCTTAAGAACAAAAAGCTCAGAGGGTATTCACTTGAAACTCTTAAAAGTCACAATCAGTTTGTGGAGAAGTAAGCTTGGTTTTGATGAAGTATTAGTTCAGCATGGCATAATTTATTCTCCCTTTTTCAGACACAGAGATGTGAATGTGGTGCTCTGGAATTAAGGGCAATGAGACAGAAGTTCCTACTTATGGGAGTGTTTGAGCAGGAAGTGAGTAAACTGGTAATATGGTCCCTCCTGCAGTGAAAATAGGCAGCGGAAGCTGAGCGGCTGCTTCTGCCATTAAGCCGGGATTTAAAGCCTTATCTCCATGTTAGGTCTCCAGAGAGGCATAGGCATCTCAAGGCTCTCAAGAGTGTGTATAAAATCGAATTTGGCAAAAGTGGTAGAGCAGATTCTGGTAAGGACGAGGGAGGGGATTTTCAGGCCAGTAGGGTGCTTTTAACTCCAGGAGGTTTGGAGTTAACAAAACAGAGAGGGAAGCAGAGGTTCTGAGGAAGGGGTGGGAATCTGGAAACTAGTGGAGAATTAGGTAGGTGTGAAGTATTCTTTTTCTTCTATTTTTCTTTTTCAAAAGTAATATGTCGTCCCTTCACTAATGTGATGTGGATGACACAGGAGGATTTTAAACAAGGTGTATTTTGGGGTCTTTCTATAGAGCAGGAGGTAAGAGGAAGGGAGGGAAGGAGTAGGGAGAGAAGGAAAGAGTGAATGTCTGGCACTGTCCTTAGGAGTGCATAGGATGATGGAGACAAGGAAGGATGAAGGAGGCATTGTACCTGGGAACCTGTGGAGGTGGCCAGTCAGTGATTGCTGCTCTGCATAGGAGATTCTCTACCTTTCTTGCCCTTCTACAAGCAGTTGTCCTTGTAGCACCCTTTTTGCTCCTATTCCTTTTCTTACTATCTCCACTACCATACGAGTGGTTTTGGTTTATTTAACCTACATTAATTCAAGGATTTGGAATACCTATAGTGTGGTCTGATTCTGTAACTGGATGGGTATGAAAAATCTAGGCAAATCTGGTGTGATTTTAACTTAAGAAACTCTTACTTTAAAAGCCAAATTCATGAACAAGCCAACAAAAATATTGTAGCTTGCATATCAAAAATTTGCAGAGTGTATGCAGAAAGAAAAGAGGGATGTGAGGCAGGAAAGTTTTTTTTTTTTTTTCCTCTCTTTTTAGCATAAAACTAGCTCAACACTGAGGAAGCACTTAAAAAAGTCTTTGCAGTGCCTAAGCATTTGATGAGGAGAGATTATTTTTAGCAGTGAAGCTCTGCACTTCTAACCGCCTGGCTTCATCACTTGTTTAGTACATGACAAACAGCAAGACCCACTAACAGTGGAAATCAATGGAGAGACATCTTTGTGGTGACATTTTCATCATATGAGCTGGAAGCTCGAAATAGTCTTTGCACCTCAAGTCATCAATAATTTTCAAACATCATCCTCAATAAAAATATGTGGTCCTGATGAATGATGGTGGAGTGCTGATTTTACCTCTCATCTCAGATGAATTGCTTGTTGGCATTGGTATACAAAACAAATGCAAGTGTCCTCCACACAGCTCCTCCCCATTTTTTTAACCAGCAAGTGTTCTAGCATTAAGCTTTTAAATATTTCATATCTAGAGTGCCTTTTTCATTAAGAATACACTTTTATTTCCAGACATTGAGAGAAATGGATCAGGATCATCACTTAAGAAAAAAAAAAAAAATACTTTTAAATGCAGATTTTGAATGTCTGCCAAGACTGAATCAAAAATGCCTGCAGAACAAATGCTATGAAAATCAATAATGTTCTTTCCAGGGAGGTATATTTATCTGGCCATATCTTCTCTCACTGTAGAAATTTTTGTAGTTTTTGGCCTTTTTTTTCCTTTCAGAAAAGTGATGCTGTGTGCCAGGCTGAGCTAAAAAGAATTTTTACACTCTGCAGTCAGTGGACCTTTAACAAACAAGTGATCATCATCATTAAACAGCTGCTTCTTAAAGATAATGTTTATTTTTTCCATTCTCAATACAGCAAGAAAGAATTCAAAGATTTTTTTTGTTTGTTTGTTTTATGTGTTCCTTGGTGGAAAGAACCACTTGTGGCCTGACACATACTTCTCTGAAGACTCCAATCCTCATCTTTTCTTATCAATTGAATGGAGGTAAACTAATCAAAAAGAAGAAATGAATTTGCCAAGGAGCTTGTTTCTGCTCCTTCTGGGAAGATCCCTGCATCTAACTTAAATGTAATCGTCAGCTGCTTGGTACAGTCTCTGCTGAAATCCTCTGGCTGAGTTCCTCTTACAATCACTTGCCATCTTGCTTTGTATAAAAAAGATCTACAGTTTAGGACTTTTAAACCAACCTAGCTCATTTTCACTGAAATAGGTTGATAAATCCCTTGCAAGTTGTTCTGCCAGCATCTGAGTAGATGGTATCTAGCACAAAGATAGTGATGAGAAACTGGCTGGATAGCAAAAGCTTCTGAAAAGTCCTTAGAGACTTCACACCTGTGGGATACTGACATTCTTGAACACTGCTGTTTCCAAAATGTTAAATCCAAGGTGTGCATATATGTTGGTAATTTTTAAAAATAGCATGTCAATTAAGTCTTTTCAGCAACGACCTGCTGTTTCATGAGCCTTCACTGCTCATGCAGAGAAGAAAGAACAAGGCGGGTTGTGATAGAGGATGGACCAGACAAGCGTTCTTGTGGTCTTCTGAGGTTCCAAACCAATTCTTGAGCAATTGAAGAACAAAATGTGCAAGATATGCTTTCCATCACAGCAGTTGGTTGTCCAAGTGAAAAACTTGTAATGCTAGAGCAAAAATATAGTAGAGTTCCTAACCTACTAATAAGGTATCCTGTCACACAACTGACAGTGCTGTATCAGGTTTTACAAATGATGTTCTTCTACCAGTTTGCATGCAGCCTTAGAATCTTGGATAGTATGAAGTCCTGCCTAAACACTCTGAAGTTCTGCAAATATGTTTTGTTCTAAAGAGGAACGTATTTTACAGTAAAGGTTTGAACTCAACTATCCTGATTTTTTTACTCTTGCCAGTTCTTATCAACTAAACACAACGTAATGTTGGATCATTCTTAAGTATTACAAATTTGAGTTGAAAGTCATATTATCAATGTTAAATGCTAGAAGAGATGGTAGACGTGATGATTTGTGTCATTAATCATATTTCCACTTCTATTTCATCCTCTAGGCTTAGCCAAATACTATTATACATGGAATCAATCATGTTACCTAGTTAAAGAAAAGCTTTGAGTCAGTTCAAGCGTCTCGATTCCTAGATACTCTTCAGGTCAAATTAGATTACCAGAGCATGACAGCAATGTCATTAGTTTACAATGTTTTAAAAGTCCTTCACAAACCTATTACAGTTATTTTGCTTGGTTTGTTTCTCCATTCCTTTTTTTTGTTTGTTTGTTTGTTTTTTGTTTTTCTTTAAATCTACACTTCTTTTCAGGATCCTCTCGTTTAGTGTGACCACTGTCACCGTAAGACTTGGTACAAATGACCAAATGTTTGTAGTCCATATATAAAAATAAAAAATGAAAGGATGCAGAGTTAAGTTATAAAAGATGGGCAAATCAGAACTGACCTGAGAGAAAATTCTGCTGTGGCTTATATCCCTCCTAATTCAAATGAACTCAACTGTAAGCATAGGTCAAGACAGAATTTGGCCCATAGCTTGTAGAGCAGTGCACCTCTTATCTGTCTTATCCTACGCAATATATACCTTAATATATACTTTAACATACATTAAAGTAAAATGATGAGTACAGTGAACATGTCCCTCAGGGTGGTTTGACAGACATTTCTACCAGTATTGAGGTAGCCTAAAGAGTTCTATTGCTCTGCTATTGTAACCCTTTACAGGCTAAGCAATGAGATGGATTAATGTATCATTTAAAAAAAAAAAAGTTCCTCTTAATGAGCTCTTAATGAAGATCAGTTCAGTAGTCTTGTTTATCATGTAGCTCCCCAGCAACTGTGCTCACATGACAAAGGCAAATTAACAAACAGAGAATTGTACAGACAAGTTACCAGGTTTCTAAAATTATATATTATTGGAACATCATCTTTTTTATGTTAATGGAATTCTTGGGTTAACTTGCCTGTAGTGTATGAAAATAAATATATTCAAATGCATGCTAGCATGAGAGTAAACATAAAAAAAAGACTAAACGGTGGAATTTTATTGATCATTTCGGTTAATAGTGAAAGTAGTCTTATTCATGACCACAATGCTCCCAAAGTCCACACCTATTGCTTCTCAAAAGTTGTTTGATTACTAGAATAACTAAGAGTCTTGTGTTTTGACTCTATTATGTGTTTGTATTGTCATCTTTTTAAGTTTCTAAGACATACAGTTTCTATTTTCCAAAGAGATCACATGCGGAGGCTGGGGGACTATCTTAATAGAAGAAAGCATTTCCCTTAAAAATAATTGATAGTAATAAAAGCTTGCTAACTATGCTAATGAGCCTTGCTTGTTGGTGGTCAGTTTTGGTGACTTGGCTGTGGTCGGTGAGTACTATATTTTTTGAGGTGAAGCAGAGACAATTGCATTACCTTGGTGTATACAACATAATATCTTACATAATATCATACTTATAAATTGAATTTGACTATAAGCCTGGGAAGAAAATACTTATATAAAAGTTTGGTGGGGTGGGGATAGGGAGTGTTCAGAAGTCTAACTTGAAGTTGAAGTGAATGTGAAAAAAAATAGAGACTACATGGAAAAAAATAACAAATTCCCAGTATGTAACAATCTATTTTTTCTACTGTCTGCTACCTCTGTTGGCAAACACAATGTTGTGCTAGTATCTAACTGTGAGGCTATGCTAGCAAGGAAATGCATTTTTTTCTGAGTTGTTCAGATCATCTTGAGTTGTGAAGTTCAGATTGAACATCCAAAGCAAATGAATGTTCCAATTTTGTCTGGTATTCCCTAGGGAATACAGATACGACTTAAAAATAAATGAACAGACCTTCTCTCTTTTTAAACTTTTTTCATATTTTATAGAAGCCTGACCCAGAAAATGCTAGTTAATTACGTGTCATTCTTTTGGAAAAGCATTTTCAGTACCCAAGATAATATTTCTGGTTATGAAGGCACCTACTTACATTTCAATGAATTCAGTGAGATGTAAGTATGTAAGAAAACACTTAAGCTCATACTTGAATAGTTTTTTTTTTTTTTCCTCAAGTGAGAAATTTAATTAATGTTAGATATGTTCACGAATAAAATTAGACATTTTTCTAAATTTTTAATGAAGAAGTTAATTGTTCTTTGATATAGCAAAATGATCCATTACGGAGACTAGTCCCATGAGTGATTTGAAGATTTATATTTGAGATTTTGAAGATGCAAGAGCATTTGAAACACTGAAACAGTCTATACATCATTTTCCATTTTGTTATTATTTTTTTCTGTCAATTTTAAAAAAGGATAGAAGTACCAATACAAGAATACTCCTTCTTTCTACTATCAAATATTTTATTAATAAATAAAAGGAATAAAATTAACCTTTTTTTCCCTTTTTTTCTGCAGAGGACAATGGAATGCAAGCAAAAGACATTATTTAATCTTTTGAAGATAAAGATATACCTGAGCAAAATGTTCCTTTTGCTATGCTTAAAAGTATGAAGAGGAAATCTAAGGTAAATAATTTTTATTTGCTGTATTGTATACGTAGACACACAGTCTGAATATTAAAATTTTAAACTGACAAATGTATTTCAATATTACTTCTCTGTTATTGTAAACCAGTGTGTTTATATGAGGTTAAGTGATATAACTTGAATTTTAGTGAATGCCTACTGACTTGTAATTATTTCTTCCTTTTCATCAAAGAAAATAAAGGAATCCTTTTAAATTTCTGTGCTTTAAAAGTTACCAGGTCAGTGAAGCATTCTGATATAGGTGCTTGCTCTTACAGATTGAATGTATGTCTCAGAATTAACCCTAGAATTCTTAGAAAGAAAAAAAGGAAGAAAAACCTATAGTTCAGCATATGTTTTTCTGTATCTATTTATAATCTTGCTGTGCTATCAGCTTGTGAGCTAGCTATCTTTAAGATGCGTAGCTGTGCAGTGAGAACCTGTATTTTTATTTGTATGCTTTTCTCTAGAAAACACACACACAAACAAACAAAAAAAAAAAAAAAAAAAAAAAAAAAGAGGAAGGGAAAACCCCACAAAAATCTTAAAAGTTGAAAAGAAAGCCTTACAAAAAAGATCTTGAAAGTTTCTGAAAGCTATAGTATTAATTCTGACTCTGCCGGCACAGCAATGATGAATCCTTGTGTTTTCACCAAGTTTCTCTTTTCAGACCTGCTGTCATGGGAACTGGCACTGTTAAAATGCAATACTGTGATGGCACTTTTCCACTCTAACCATCGCATTAGGTTCATCTCTATGTAAAGGCAAACTCAATAGTCCCAGATAAACATTGAAGAAACAAAGATGCCAATGACTAATACTTCATGATTTTTGTACCTGGGAGTCTAACTTACAGCTTCAGCCTCACTTACATTCAGTGGAAAAGCATCAACTGTTTTTAAAGCAGACATTTTCTGAGCTCATTTTTCTTGAAGTGGTTTGCTTCCCCCTATCCTCTATGGTAATGTTTACGAATCATGATTTTGAAGGTTAAGGAAACCCAGGCTTGTTTGCATGCCCTAAATTAAAGTCATCTGTATACAACTCATGACTCTGATTTCACACAGTGGGAAAAAAAAAAGATGCTGTCAGTGCTGTTGTCCTTTGCAGGCTGGGGTTGATGTGTAACAGCAGGTGCCTTTGAAAGAAATGATGTTGGTGCTTGTAACAGCAGTCTGTCCAAAGCTGCACTTTATTTTTATTTGGGGAAAGGCCATTGTTTCTTTTGTTGCTAGTCTGTCAGGGGAAATCTTTGCAAAAGAGATCAAGCAGATTAAATGGCACAAAAGGTTTAAGAAATATGGCTGCACTGGAGGGTTCATAGATGACACAGGTCATTGGTCACACTTAAATATGCTCATACTTGAATACTGTTGCCATGATTACACAGTCATAGAAAACTCAAATTATAAGGTAGCCTTCACCTGTATGACTGTGAGAGTTTTTATTACTATTATTTCATCCTCATGTGTAGGCTGTATAAGAGTTTAAAGCACCCTAATTTTTCCTAGCAAAGGTTTAGGTAATAAGGAACAACCATGATGAAGCAAATGAAAAAGAAAGAATAGGGCAAGCTGAAGCAGTTAACTGCAGAAATCTCCAATGGAATCTGTTTTAGAGCTTGTTTTTAGGATTGCAAGCTTTTTTGTTTAAGATTTCATACATATCTAGTTATGATCTCTGTGATTGTGTAATATTGCTAGATCTCACACTTTGGGAAAATACTCAAATCGTGTGCCTATTCACATGAAGGTCTGTTCCTTCACATATTCTAGAAACCTGAGACTATTTACAGATTAATTCTGGGAGTATCAGGATGTTTTGTAGAGATTTGAGTTCTATTTTTTGTGTTAAAACTGATGTCACTAGGCAAGATTCAAGGTAATTACTATTTTTGCTTGCTAAATCTGCAAATAGCAGTATTCACCTTAGATGCCTCAGTTAGGAGGAACTTTGCATGTGTGATTTGAGATCACTAATAATGAAGAAACTTTGATGTTGATATTTTATAAACATTTTTGTTCCAGTAAGGTCTATGCATTTCTTCAGGACTTTTCAGATCCACTAACATATGGCATTAAATTTAAGAAATAGCCAAATATATCAAAATGATACAGATTACATTTTTCAGCTTATGAAAATCAAGTACTTTCAGTTCCAGGTATTTCAAGTGAAGAGTCATAGGTTTTATCCTTTCCTCTGTGCCTTCCACTCCATTTCTTCTTTGGCAGAGAGTTCTACATTTGACGTAGTGCTAAATAGCACACCAGGTAGGAATGATTCATTTTATACCCAAAATGTCCAAAGGGCAAATCACGACAGAGGACCATCTCATTATGCTGAAAGAAGATTGCAGCACTTAGTCCGTTTTCTGGATTCTTCTAAAAGCATCAAAAGTCAGTTTTAGAAATTAAGATTTGAGGAAATTTTTAATTCTATTGCCCTGCTGATGAGCTGCCTCTGCTATAATACTAAAGCAACCTCCTCTTCTCCATAATTATGTAGAAAGTCAATGGTTCAGGGAGAAGGTGAAATATTTGTCATAAATGAAGTTGTCAGAAGCTTTTTGACATCTCTATCTGAACGACACTTAAGTGATTTGGAAACCACTTCAGGAAGAAGAATGTTTTGTTTAAAAAAAAAAAAAAAAACGAAAAGAAAAGAGCATTACTCTAAATGAATCCTCCCCTTCACACATGCATTTGAATATTGAAAGGAGAGGCAATTACAAGAAATATTTAATTTTCATTTGATTTGTTTGACTAGCTCTAACCCACAACAGTAAGTGCTTTGTGTTTCCATTCAGTATTTTAGTTGTCAGCAGATGTTCAAAGTGAAGAGTAGTCCCCCGTACGTTGTAACTGACATCAGGGAGTATGTTCGCAGTTATGTAGAATAAGATTATACAAGAAAGTGACATTCTGTGATTCCACATTGCCTATCATTGCACGACATCAGGCTTTGTAATTCACTGCATTTGCTTCCTGATATATTACCTCTCTCTAAATAAGCTCGTAAAGTATGAGAAATGAGTCATCTGGAGTAGGCTGCTTGGAATATCCTAGGGCATGAAACAAAAGTATGTAAAGAGGTGTTTAAATACCCTGCTTTCTCTACTAGAGCTAAAAGGACTTTTAAGACTGTATTTGAGATAGGTCTTTCCAGTCATGAAACATTTTCTAAAGATAACTTCCAGAAAAACTCTTTATTATCTGAAAGAATGTATTGCCTCTTGTAATGGCTGCTGAGAGGTTGTGACACTTTCCATTGTCAGAATCAGGCAACAGATTACCATAATTTTCAAACAAATTAATCGAAAAGCTGCATCTTAAATCTGAGAGTGGAAAAAGAGTGTGAGGGAGCAACTGGAAGACAGAAGGAACCAGCCATGGGACAGTGAAAACACAGTGGCAGGTTAGCACTTATCTAACCTGGTTTAGACTGCTCCAAAATGGATGTGTGGTGTGCTGTGTTCTAGGTAATGTATTATAACTAAATCTTGCTTGGCTATATCCCTGAAATCGGGCAATGTGTCTTGGTGAAACAGAAAGGAGAACTGATGCTGCACTGATATTTTTAGGGCTTGGAAGTTGACGACCTCCTGGACTTCAAGCTTAATACACAAGTGCCACATCACAGCCCTTTCTTCGTGATCCTCTCTGTGGCACACATCACCGCACAGCAGCTCGAAGTGACAGTGATAGAGGCAGACAAACATGGGGGCAGGGGATTAAGCAAAACTGCACATATAACCTGAGATAAGGGAAAACATGGGAAAACATTCTGACATGGACTTCAGGATGATTTTAATGGCAGCAGCGGAGAGCACAAGCAGATCCCTCAAATAAAAGGCTGAGATGTCAGGTCTGCTTCCAAGCTGCAACTCAGCTCAGGCTGCGTGCTTCATCTTTGGGTGCTCAGTGCACTTTCCATTAAACATAACTTTGCATACCTATCGTCTGCATAAAATCCTGCACTCCTGCTGGGTCTGTAGGCCTGCAGCTACTCTAGGAGCCTCTGCTATAGGGCCAGACCCTTTTCTCCAGAACTGGGACTAGCCTTGACCTTGAAGAGTTTCATTATGTGGCTTCTAAATTGTAGAGATAGATCACAAAGTCCAGGGCTTACTGTGAACAGAGCTAAACTGTGGCACACTTGACTTTTTAACATATACGAAATTTTTGTTTGCAACTGTCTATGATTAACACTTTAATTGGAGGATTCAGCTGCTACATTGTTTTCCCTTCCAAATCTGGTTATTTATTTACTTATTTAATAATTTTCCTATTAGCTAAGCTGGTGTGAAAATGGAAGTACTGACCATGAGTCTAACTCATGGTAAGGCAAGGTATGGAGGAAGTATATAGCAGACTACAAAAAAGTTAAAATTATAGCAGACTACAAAAAAGTTAAAATGGAGAAGAATAAAGGCTAAAGACATTACATTGCCTAGGTGAAGTAAATTCACCCAGAACAGGCTTGTACCTCTTGAAAGCATAAAGCATAAGAGTAGCAATGTAAACATAAAATATAAAAGTATACTTTATTTAAATAAATTTCAGTATGAGCAGTGTTATAGGGACATACAGAAAAAAAGAAAAAGGACACCGTCAACTATTCTTCTTTGTTCAAAACCCAGTAAGCTGTTCACCCTACATATTATCCTAGACATTCACTTAGAGGTTTACATATCTATGTTATATACATATGTTATATATCTATATAGCTGTGATTTACTTTTTATGTAAACCCAACATCTTTAGACTTTCTGTCATTAAAGAGATGTTGATTTAGAGGTATATATATGCTTATTTATGCTGAATAGAAACTCGGGTAAAACTGAATAGAAACTTGGCTGAATTTAACTCAGGTAAAAAACCCTTCATCCATCTATCAAGTTTTTTTTTATTTCTTAATTTCATTAAGATGTTGTTATACCTACTGTCCAAAAATATGTTAGCTGTCTAGCTAACATTAATATAGAACTAATCTGTAGGGGAACTGATGATCTATTCTGAGGCAAAATATTATTTTCTGCCTTCTAGAGCAATATTTAAACTTTTGTAGAGCCCTTCTCTGACATTAAATCTTATAATTCAGTAAAAATGCAACTTGATCACCCTTTATTCAGCCATGTGTTAACCGCAGGTACTGGTAATTGTGCAGTTTGGACAGATGAAAATTTGGGATGACATTTGACATTTTTTTTTTTGAAAACGATTTGTTTTGCAGTAATCACACTGGTTTTCTTAATCCTATAGAAGAAAAAGAAATTCCAAGAACCTATTTTAAACTCAAATTTTTACAGTATGTCATCTAAGAAACCCAACTAGCATTAGAGGCCATGTCAGATTACTATGTATTATTATGGAATGTAGCAGCCACATTTCTTTATAGTCAATTCAATATTTTTAAGTTTGAATTGATTACTTGGAAAATGAATGAAAAACATTTTTAATTGAATTCCAAGGCAGCTGGTTACTTAACAGGAAAGCTGAGTAGCAACCTTGTAATGCTTGAGAGGTTCTCCAGAATCTTGAAAGCATTCAAAAGTATGATGATTATAAATTTTTACAAGTTTTGTGTAATTATGCATGACATTTAATAGAAATCTTCCAAAGTGGCTGGCTGAAGCTTATCTGAACTCAAGTGAAATTAACCATTAAGAGTACACTTCAGGAAGAAGTCCTTGTTTTGCACATCTGATATTAAAGCAGTAATTTTGGCAAAGACAATCAAACTCTAACTAAAACAAGCCATGAAATTTTTAATTAGTTATATGTAATTTTGATTTTATTCTATTTTTATCCTCCTTTTACCTTGATAAAACCTTAGTCTTTGGTGCAGGTACTGTTTGTTTTGATGAAGTTCTCTTAATTGTCTTCTCTTCCAAGCCTTTACAGCAAGCCTAAAACACGTTGCTCTGATTGAATCATTTAAAAATGGAGCTTTCTCTCTCAGTCTTTGTTACTTTGCTTTTTTAATAGACAATGGAGCAAAATGAGGGGCTGTGTAAATAAGATTTCCATTCCCTGTAATTGACTGACATGAGCAAAACAATATTTTGCCATGCCTCATGAACAACTTTTTTTGAGCCAAAGTCTCATGGAGTATTTTGAAATAAAGTTGTTTTACTGTAAAAATAAATCTTTTAACCTCAGACATGACTTACTACTTAATGATTCCCAAGCTGTTAGATAAAATAAAACAAAATACAAGATCACAAATAGTAGAGAACTTTTCACTGCTATTGGTGTTTAATCACTTTGAGACTAAATATAAGAAAACATAAGCCTGTGTGGAGTATATTTTTGAAGTTTCTTAATAGCCTTCTATTTTCTTACAATAGAATAAGGTAAACTATTGAAAACATTTCCATCCTCTTTCATATAATATTCCCATAGCAAATTCTAAACCTAATTATACAATGTAAATTGTTTGTTACAGACCTCAATCCTTCTGGAATTTAAACCATAAGAGAAAATCAATGAGAAAGTAAAACAACCTAACTTCTGTCTTCTTTTGGAAAGCTTACCTTTGCTCCTAGTACCAGCTGTAAAGTTATTGGTAATAGGTGGAAAATGAAGGGATAATAATTGTGCAAGAGTTCCGAAAAAAAAAACAAACAGGCAGGAATGGAATGTAGCATGATGTGAATCATTGATGAAAGGCATTCTTGGTAATTACACACCTTTACTGATGAAGAATACAGTCACCCAATTAAAATAGTGCTTATGTGTACAAATACTCTTTGCTTAGGCCTATCAAGGGCAATATTAGTGGAAGGTCATGCAGTTAATAAAGTTACAAGTTACACTGTGAGCTGTGAGCTAAGTGTGCTCATGCATCCAGCTTTAGGAAAATCTTTTTTTTTCCCTCGGTGTATGCTTCCTGAAACTGCTGAAGACTCTTATTTTGGCTAATTTTGCCTATCTACTGTATCTACTGTCATTGCAAGTCACAACTGAGAGTGGTAGCTCTTGTATTTGATTTTATAGGACAGCAGTAGAGCTTAAGAACAAGAGATTGTTTGGAGCTTGTAAGAAAAGTAAAAGTTTTTGTCATTTTCCTCAAGAAATCCAGAGCCTGCAAAGAGCAAAGAAAACACTATTATTTCCTTTCCCACCCTCTCACCAAAGTGAAGCATATGAAGAATTTGGTTTTCTTTTTATTCCAAATGTGACTCTCGTGAACTTCATGCAGCCATAAATACTTAGGAATATCAAACAGGATGTTGTTCTCTATTGGTGCTATCTATGAGACTGAAGTTACTTCAAAGTTACTGTTCAAACTTTGGAGGAACATAAAATGTATGAATATTATGGGCTGGAAAACAGTCTTGAGAGATTAATTACTGCTGTCTCTATATTAAGGCAATGCAAAATGATCAGTGCAGTTCATAGGCCTCTCACTTGAGACCTTGAAAATTTAATTTAAGGTGCTGCAAATTATTCAGAATTTAACAGCTGCTGTTAGTAAATAATAAGTAATTTGAATTAATTTCTTCTTGAAACATATTGGCACAATTCCCAGTTATTTTCATTGGGCAATGCCTATGTTGTGGTGAAGTTTAGCCTTATAGTGTAGTATTAGCATTCTCCTGCCTTGACAGATGTTTTGGTAGCAGGATATTTTTTTTCCAGAAGAATCCAAACATCTTTATGTATTGTAATGCCATATTTACATACTGTAGATTCCTTCCGTGGGGAGCCAGTAATTTTTTGGGGGAAAGTAACACATGCAAAGACAAAACCTAAAGCAGGTTTTGTGTTTAACAGTCACCTTTACCTATTTTGTGGGGGTACGTGAGTAGACTGATGACTGGAAGAAGGCACTAAATAAAGAAAACCAATGGTGACATTTTAATGCCAGTTGTTATACAGTGTGATATAGCCAACTGCAGTTTGAAAATGCAGTTCTTAACCATATTTCATTTAGTCTATGATATAACTGAAGGTTTTATAAATGTCAAACTCTAAAATACAAAGTTAAAAGTCAGCCTGGTGTCTAGGAAAAGAGGGTTTGAAAATGGTAGGGTCTAATTTTGCATCAACACACTTCAGATTTAAAGCAGGTGTGCCTCACTCCTCTGATGATCTTAAAATGCCTTCTAATTTCTGCACTTTACATATATACTTGTGAAACACCTCCCAATAAGTTATCTTGCTGAACTAATTTTAAAGATTCTATCTCAGCACTGAGTTTTCCTGGTTAGTCATCTAGGTCAGTCTTTTAGGTTGATTAGGAGGACCTGTAGGGCTCTTCTTGCAAAATAATGCTGTACTACTGTGATCATCTTTGTAGCTCTTCTGCCATTTAAAGTTATGCTCACCCAATACTGTCTGAATAGCAGTTAACAGCAGTGCTGTTTAACTTGCACCAGAACCTGCTGTGCATGAAGGGAAAAAGAGGAGGAAGATGCTATAAGAAATACTTTCTAGCTGATACCAGTGCCTGACTGGGGACTTCACAAGAGTGCTAAGTAGTCTTTCTGGCAGTGAACTCAGGTTTAACATTCAGTAGAAATGTACCTGAGATTCAATTTATCACCCTTGAACATGATTGACCTGTATTTTATGCAGCATTCCAGTTGATATATTAGGAGTGCCTGTTCCAATGACATTAATACTTCCATATTTCTTTCTGAAATACCTTGCCTGAAAAATCCTAGGATTGCTTTTGACATTTTCATGGCTGCTTCACAGTGATGGTTCATAGTAATCTTGTAATTGACTAATACACCTAGATCTTGCTGTTCCTCTGACATTTCCAACTAATGACTTCCCATGTGAAGGAAAAAGAATCTTGTTATTAATCCCTAAAAGCATGACCTTGCACTTTGCTATGAAATCTCATGTCATTTCTTTATTCCAGTTCTCAAAGTCATTCTTCCTCACCCACTCCTTCTCCCACACCCCTAGTAATCTTTATCTTTCATCTGTATTGACAGTACTCTGCATAATCAACAGAATTAGAAAGCTTTGTTTTGTACCGAAGTCTTGAATATGAATATTTCATTTAGATTTTCACACTGATCCTTCAGTAACTTTTTAAGTAACTACCTTGGAGTCTGATATATAGTCTTTTTATGTGACCTAGTGTTATCTCTATTTTATTTGTTCCCTTGCAAAGTTTACCAGGTTTTCCTGGTCTAGCAAATCCTTATCAAAGAAACTCTTGATTTTTTTTCAAATAAAGATGTCAGATAAATGTCACAACCTACATGTACTAAAAACATGTTTGCTTTTTGTTCTGCTTATCATTTACCGATTCTTACCTTCAACATTTATTTTATAGTTTTACATACTACATATAGAGGTCTGTAACTTCTGAGCTCACTTTTTTACCCTTTCTAAAGCATTGATAATCTTAGAAAGTGAGATACCATCTACACAGAGATCAGTTCTCCAAAGTCCCTTACTATTCAGTTAAGTATAGCTGAGTGTTGGAAATGAGAGGGTCCAAAACCATCTTGCGGACAGCTTGCACCAAAGGCTACTTCTGTGCAGAGTTCAGACTGACCCAGCACAGACAACTTCTAAAGTAAAGGCACAAAATATTTGTTCAGGAAATGGCACTTTGTGACCATCTGGAGGTGAGGTAAGCAAACTGCTTTGCTCTGCTTACAAATCTGTAGGCAGGAGTGACTACAGATAATAGTCACCTTGTGACCTTTGCTTCAGTTGTTTAGGATTCACATGGGTGGAAAACTGTTTTCTTCAATGGGTACATGACATCTTGTTAAAAGTCAATAAAACACTCAGCTGTTTTAAGAGACTGGTGTGCTCTTGATAACAATATTCATTATTCATACAGTTCCTACGTATGCCCAGAGGATACCTCTTTATGGCAATGAGATTCTTGACCATTCTTTATCATGCAGTCAAAAGAAATGAAAATTCTCATCTCAATATTATCACATAAAGGTCAATTGAATTGGTCCCCAGATTATATTGCAATATTCAAGATAAAGTAGAACTTGTTTGCACTGCAGTTCATCTGGAGTCATGATAATTCTGTGAACTGAACCAGAAAAGCTAGGTGAAATGCGTAGATTGTAAACACTAGTACAGCTGAATGTTTAAATAATATTAATTTATACTATACAAAGAATTGGGACATGAGCATTTAAAATAATTTAGTCCCAAAGATATGACATTGACTAGGGAAAAATCAAAACCAAAATCAAAACCTGTGTCTTTTCAGAAATGAAATTTATGCAGAAGGCTAGCTTTAAAAATTCTTCTTGAGCTAATGTAAATTCCTGCTGTGGTAGAATTTCTGAAGAGAGAGAAGAAAGACTGAGTTTACTCTAATTATGACTTGCTGTCTAAATCATTTAAGCATCTAAATCATATTTTATGGTTTAATATGGCTGTTTTGGTAGACAGTATATTCTTATGCTGATCACTGTAACAATATTTCTTAATCATTAGTTTTTAACATAAGAAATGCAGTGGGATAGATTTTTTTTGTTGTTATTTTTCTTTGGGATGTTAGGAACAAATAGATTTCTGAATGTGTTCTTAGAATGAAAAAAGTCTTTAGATAAAACCTGAACAGGATTTCAACTCAGTACCTTTAAAATATTTTCTTCAGTTATTACTATTGGCTATAGAATTTTTGCTAAACATCTCACCAAATGGAAATGAAAAATTCCCCCTCTGGCAAGGCAGCTACATTTCTTTTTTTTTTTTTTTTTTTTTTTTTTTTTTTTTTTTTTTTTTTTTTTTTTTTTTTGTTTATTGTGAGAATAGCTAAGAAAACTAATTAAAAATTGAATATACACCAAGGGTTGTAATTTACAGCACATAAGGTTCTAAATATTTTCCTCAGTTCATAACATGTTCCACATGTGTCTTAAAACTCAAGAAAATTAAAGCCTTTATATTGTATTTCACTTTTTCATTAAAAAGTTATTTAAATGCTTTCATTAAGTGTAACATTTATTTAGATATTAAATGAAATTATGTTGAAAATGTAAATGATATATTTGACACCAAAAGAGGAAAGAGGCAGTAACAATTTTAATTAAAAATTCAATCCTAACAGGGTTTGCCCTCATCAACCTAGAAGTACAGTATAGACACTTTATTAAATTACAAAGTATCTGGTTAAAAGCTATTCACACTGTTGTGTACTAAATCATCCTTCTCTACTCCAGATCCAGTTTCTACAGAAGTCAGCAGCAAAACTCTGACTCCAGAAGGCAGCAGATATAATTTATGATTTTGCAATAGTTTCTTCAACGAGATTAAATTGTTTGCATGGACTTGTTGGTACATGGATCTGCAGGGAGTATAAAGGAATGGGGCATACACAGATAAACCTTATCCTCTGCACTGCTCTTTAACCATACCTAACAAGAATATGTAAGAGATGAGACAGAAAGAAGATTAGCTAAAGAAAGCACTTGCTTTGTCTTCTCTTTATGTTGTAAGCGTGTTTTTGTTTTGTCTGCCTTGTTTTAGAGTACAGGTCATTTATTCTTACTGGAAAACACCAGCATACTCACTGGGAGTTAGTAGAGGAAGGGGGAGAAGATTAAAGAAGTTATTTTGTATGTTTGGAGCTGTCATATTTCATAGGCCAAACACAATTTATAGCTGAGGCAAGGGGGATATACTACTGCTTATGCTGGTATGTGACAAAAGCATCTGGGCTCAGTTTGTGCATCACATGGCTGAAACTCAAAAAATATGGTTCTTTTCCGAATTCTACTCTGAAGTCTTCTTTCTTCTCTAAATTCCTGTTTCTGTCCTTGCAATATGATCTATATATGCCTCTCTATGTCTTTTTTCCCTCCTCTCCTAGGATTTATGCATCATGCCAATTGAACTGTAATGCTAGGACTAGTGTCTCATGGAATATGTAGTTACAGTGCACAGTGAAACTCTCTTACCAGCTGAGACCTATACATGGACATGTAATATCAATTATTAATAATATTAGGACCTGGTTCATGATTGTACCTGATCTCTGGCTCATTAGAACTAAAATTTGTCCTAATTTAAACTGGATTCTGAACTCCCTCTAGACAGGCCTTACAAATCTTCTTACTTGCAGCCCTACCAGCCATTTTACTATTTCGTATTATCATTTGGTTTAATCTTTCCAGAACTAAATGACCTCATGCACATAAGAAAAAGAATTAGATTGACATCAGCAAAATTCAAGGCAGTATGAGCTGTACTCTAGCTGGTAAAGTATTGTCCAAGTAACTCCTTATTCCTACAGCAGTTTGTAATGCAGTAGAGATCCAATAAATTTGGTGTAAGACATGCAAATAGATAATTTTTGTACTTTGAAGGAAGGAACCATGTCTTAAACATTCGCACTCCGTTCAGACTACCTAGACCACGGACAAGCATAGACCTAATATTTCTGGTTATCTAAACATCTAAATAGCAAGTCCAAGAGGTGGAAACAGTGGAACTGAGACAGAATTAAAATACCTGAATCTGAACCTTCTGCTTCGTCATGATCCTGCCAAGTCTTTGGCATTTTTGGCATATGATGAATCTAGTGAATACAGTACAGAAGTACTCATCCTAATCATGACAGGGCTGAGACCTGTTATCCAAGTTCTTCTATATCAATTTCAATAATATCCAGATACAGTGAAACACAAATTGTGGCTGACAGTATATTTCTGTATGATTTCCAGCAGAGAGATATTTTTAAGCAGAGGTGTCTTTAGGTCTCTCAAAAACAAAAAAACAAACAAAACCTCTAAAGTAAATATTTTGGAATTTACAGAAAAACATTCCTTCAGAAAGACATTAATTTCCCTAGCCTTTGGTAATCTAATTGTTTGTCTCCTGTTATTACAAGAAATTTGATTTGAGTCATTTCTATAGGTTACTGACAGAGAAAGAACAGAACAAAATTCATCTAATACAATAATGTCAAATATAAGATAAAATTTTGCACTTTCAAATGCACAAGTTACTATGAATAGGTAAAATTGATAATATTTAGTAACAAACACACTGCTATTTTGGAAACCTATACAGTGTCTTTCTTCTTTGCTTGCTGGGAGCTGTCATTAAGGTTTTTTTGTTTTGGTTTGGTTTGTGTTTTCTTGGCCATTTTACTTTCACTTGATCTCATTCTGTGTTAGGTTTCAACATTGAGAATGTCCTTCTGTCTCAACAGAATAAAGGGCAACATGAAAAAGTATATTTTTTGTTTCAGTGGAGCCCATGCTATCAGGGACTGTGTCTTTTGGGAGATAACCCTGTCTTTGCTCCTTGAGCTCCATCTGAAGGGGCAAACTAAAAGTCTATTTTTCATGTGAGCTGAGTTTATGCAATTCAGGGAATATACCACTGGGGAGATGTCTGTATGCCTCACTAATACTTCAGTAGGATAGTCTGAGGCCAAGTGACTAGCTTTAACAAATGTGTATATTTTGTTTCAGTTATTAAACTTGACTTATCATGTCAGCAGGAAATCTGCAATGCTTGTTTTTCCTCAACAGCATATCATATAAGGAAAGTATAAAACACATTAAAAATATCATAGACCCAGATTCAACACTGTTCCACATTTTGGGCAATCATTTAGATTGTTGCAGTATGGAT